>NW_006399870.1:11056915-11059353 GCF_000299155.1 Elephantulus edwardii
AAAACTATTGGACATAGTTGACCAATTCAGCAAAGTAGCAGGATACAAGATCAACATACAAAAATCAGTTGGATTCCTCTACAGTGACAAAGAGAATACAGAGCTGGAGCTAAGAAAAGCAATACCCTTCACAATAGCTGATCACAAGATTAAATATTTGGGAGTAAATATAAATAGAAGCACAAAAGATCTATTCAAAGAAAATTACAAAATATTATTACAAGAAACAAAAAAGCCTAGAGAAATGGAAGAATATTCCCTGCTCATGCAGAGGAAGGCTTAATGTTGTGAAAATAGCAATACTACCAAAGGCAACATACACGTTCAATGCAATCCCAATACAAATACCAATGTCATTCTTCAATGAGATGGAAAAGGCAATCTCCAGCTTCATTTGGAATGGAAAGAAGCCACGAATAAGCAAAGCACTCCTTAAAAATAAAAAAGAAACGGTAGGAGGCATCTCACTCCCTGACTTAAAATCCTACTACACTGCAGTTGTAGTCAAGACAGCATGGTACTGGTACAATGACAGACACATAGATCAATGGAATAGAATTGAGAACCTGGAAATCAGCCCATCTATTTATAGGCAATTGATTGTTGACAAAGAAATGAAATCAGTTAGGTGGGGAAATGACAGCCTTTTTAATGCTCTACAAAATAAAGGCACTATGAAATAAAAAAAAAAATTAATCACTAAGCGATTTAATTGAATTGGCATTTATAGAACAACAACAGCAGAACACATTCTTTTCAAAGCCATATTCTGGGCCATAAAACACACTTCAGCAAACATAAAGGAATAGAAATCATACAAAGAACATTCTCAGACTACAATGGCTCTAAGCCAAAAGCCAATGATAAGAAGATAAGGGGGAAATAAAATATTTTAAATAAAAATTCATTATTAAATAAAACAAAAAGCCTCGAATGAAAAAAAAAAAAAGACCAATGATGTTATAACTTTCAATTTCAGCTGATGCCGCATGCTGGAAGACACTGCGGTGGATACCACATGCTGGGAGCTAGCGACGCTATGTCAGGAGCAATGCTGGAATTTGAGTGAGTTACCTTGTGTGTGTGGGGGGGGTCACTGCTGTTTAGCTGGATCATGGCGAACTCCTTAAGCTCAATAAGAAGAGAGAGAGGCGGCTGAATCGCATCCTTGAAGGGAAAACCAAGACTTCCTGATTTCCCAATCAGGTCTCTTGCATCACCTCACGTCCAGTTTATAATCTTCCCTAGCCTGGAACACCTTGAGCCGGCCAAGCTGCAGCAGTTATCTGACACAGAAAGCTGCTTTCACAGGTCTTTTCTCTACTGAATTGAATCAGATCCTCCCTTGGGTCAAAAGGCAGAGAGAAATCCAGGCCGGGTAGATGCCCTACCTACTTTTGGAGCAGTGACTTCAGATCAAGAACCTGCTATTGCCTCATGCATGTAAAACATTACCACAGCAATGTCAAGGAGGAAGCAGGCTACCTCTACCTTCATACAAGCCCAAAGCAATATGTCATTCCCCCAAAGTGACACAGTATCCATGGATTTCCTGAAACCAGAATATCTGATGAAACTTTCTGACACAGGTTTTAAAAGAATAATGATCGGATCTTTTCAATGGGTGAAAGACAAACTTGAAGAATGTGCCAAGGAATCTGGAGAATAACCACCTGGCCAACTGACAGGAAGAGATATATATTTGTTCCCATCCCAAAGAAGGATGACACAACAGAGTGTGGAAACTATAGAACAATCTCATTGATTTCACATGCAAGCAAGATTCTATTGAAGATTATCCAAAAACGACTGGAACAACACATCAGTGGGAAACTGCCTGAAGTCCAGGCTGGGTTTAGAAAGGGTCGTGGTACTAGGGATATTGTAGCTAATGTTGGATGGATCTTAGCTGAAAGCAGGGAGTACCAGAGGAATGTCTATCTGTGCTTCATTGACTATGTGAAGGCGTTTGACTGTGTGGATCATAACAAACTGTGGATGACTCTGAGAAGAATGAGAATACCAGAACACTTGATTGTGCTAATGAGAAACCTATACTTGGACCAAGAAGCAGTCATCAGAACAGAGCAAGGAGACACTACATGGTTCAAGATCAAGAAGGGGGTTCGTCAGGGATGTATTCTGTCTTCATACCTTTTCAACTTGTACACAGAGCAAATTATCCGGGAGGCGGGGCTCTATGAGGAGAAATGTGGGGTCAAGATTGGTGGAAGATCTATCAACAATCTACGATATGCAAATGATACAACCCTGCTTGCTGAAACGGAGGAGGACCTGAAGCGCATGCTACAGAGGGTCAAGGACTGCAGCCTCCAATATGGATTGAGGCTCAATGTCAACAAGACCAAGATTCTCACCCCTGGACCAATTGGCAGCATCAGGATGGATGGTAAAGAGATTGAGATTGTTCACAGCTT
>NW_006399870.1:11060969-11062548 GCF_000299155.1 Elephantulus edwardii
AAACAAACAACCACCACAATCCAAAACAATTCAGATAAAACAAACGAGGCATTACAGGCTCTGGAAAAATGAGAAACCACACTCCAAAATATAATATCCAATGCTTCAGATGCCATCAATATTATAGAGGGGCACATGAACAGAGTTGAAGAGATGGAACACAGAGGCAGTGAAATAGAAACTAGAATTGTCACCACTGATCTGCTAAAACAAAACACAAAATATAAAAAGAAAGGAAAAAGAAACAATAAAAAACACAAGAAAAATGTGTGACACCAAGAAGAGAATGATCATGCACATAATTGGAATCCCAGAACAGGAAGAAGCAAGTAAAGGTACAGAAAAAGCTGTGGAAGAATTATTGGAAGAAAACTCCTTGGCATAATTAAGAATGAGAGAATACATATTCGAGAAGTTGAATAAACCCCTAAAGGAAAACACCAAGGCATATCATAGTGAAATTTGTCAGAACCAAAAATAAGGAGAGAATTCTGGAAGCAGCAAGGGAGAAACAAAGAGTAACTTCTAAAGCAAAGCAAATAAGATTAAGGGCCGATTTCTCAACAGAAACCATATGAGCAAGAAGATAGCGGAATGACGTATATCAAACACTCAAAGAACACAACTGTCAATCAAGAATATTGTACCCAGCAAATTTGTCCATCAAATATGAAGGAGAGATCAAGATATTCTTAGAAACACAAACCTAAGGGAGTCTGTAAAAATAAGACAAGCATTGCAGGAAACACTAAGAGAAGTCTTTCTTACAGAGGTACCACAGAAAGCAGGATAGACCAAAATAATTAGCAACAGCATCAAAAAGAACTCAACCAAATGATAGCAATAAAACCTTGCCTCTCAATAATCACAGTGAATGTGAATGGTTTAAATGCATCACTAAAGAGAAAAGGATTAGCAAGTTGGACAAAAAACAAACAAACAAAACAAAATCCCTCAATATGAAGTTTACAAGAGACACACCTAAAAGGTGAAGATAAAGACAGACTAAAAACAAAAGGATGGGTAAAAATTTATCAAGCAAAATGCAACCAGAAAAAAAAGCCGAAGTAGCAATATTTAATCTCTGATAAAATACATTTCAATGCAAAAACAATCAAAAAGGACAAGGAAGGTCACTACAAAGGACAATAGAACAAGAGGACATAACAATAATAAATATCTATGCACCAAATGATATAGCTGCAAAAGAAATAAAACAGACATTAACAAAATTGAAAAAGGAAATGGACAACACCACTATAGTAGTTGAAGACTTCAATACACCACTCTCAAGAAAACACAGTAGTACTAGAAACTCAACAAAGGTGCTGAAGAATTAAACCACACTATAAACCAACTAGACTTTATAGATATTTACAGGTAATACACTCCCAAAGAAAGCACAGTATACCTTCTTCTCCAATGTATGTGGATCATTCTCCAGAACACATCACATTTTAGGTCACAAGGCAAGCATCAATTAATTAAAAAACAGAGAAATAATACAAAGTATCTTCTCAGACCACAAGGCTACAAATTTAGAAATTAATAACAAGAGGATAAGGGAGAAAAAAATCAC
>NW_006399870.1:11065598-11070864 GCF_000299155.1 Elephantulus edwardii
ACAACAACAACAAAAAGTATATAGGTTAACCCAAAAGCCAACATTGTTTTCAATGGAGAGATTAAAGGCATTCACCTTGAGAACAGGAACTAGGCAAGGATGTCCACTATAACCTTTCCTATTCGATATTGTATTGGAAGTTTTAGTGATAACAATAAGACAAGGAAGTAAGAGTTATATAAACTGGTAAAGAGGAGGTAAAATTATCTCTATATGCCAATGATATGATTGTATAGTTAGAAAGCTCTAAGGACTCAGCAAGAAAACAACTGGACATAGGTAACCAATCAGCAAAATGGCAGGATACAAGATCAGTATACAAAAATAAATTGGATTACTCTACAGTGACAAAGAGAATACAGAACTGAGGCTAAGAAAAACAATACCTATCACAATAGTTAATGGAATGATTAAATACTTGGAAGTAAATGCAACCAGAAAAACAAAGAATCTGTTCAAAGAAAATTATAAAACCTTACTACAAGAAACAAAAAGAGACTTGGAGAAGTGGAAGAATATAACTTGCTCATGGACAGGAAGACTAAATATTGTGAAAATGGCAATCCTAAATAGCAATTCCATTCTTCAATGAGATAAAAAAGACAATCTCCAATTTCATTTGGAATAAAAAGAGATCCTGAATAAGCAAAGCACTCCTTAAAAAGAGAAAAAAAGATAGGCATCACACTCTCTGATTTCAAATCTTACTTCACTGCCATGGTGGTCAAGACAGCATGGTACTGGTTCAATAAAAGACGCATAGATCAACTGAATAGAATTGGAAACCCAGAAATCAGCCCTTATACCTATGCTCAACTGATTTTTTACAAGGAGATCCAATCAGTTAAGAGGGGAAACAACAGCCTTTTTAACAAATGGTGTTGCCAAATTGGAAAACCATCTACAGAAAATTCAAGCAAGATCCACACCTCACAACATATACAAAACCCAACTCAAAGTGGATCAAGGAATTATGGCTAAAACTAAGAACTATAAACTTCATTAGAGGAAAGCTTGGAAGATCCCTAGAAGCCTTAATCCACAACATGAACAGTCTTCCAAGCATCCTGACAAACCTACAACCAGGAAAGGATAAAATAGATTACTGGACCCTTCTAAGTATCAGATCCGTATGAACATCGAAAACCTCTCCAATAGAGTAAAAAGGAAAGTTACAGACTGGGAAAAAAATATTTGGCAATGATATGTCTGATATCTATGAACCTGGAGAGAGGATTAAAGGCACCCAAGCATCTAGGACTCTCCTTCATAGGGTCGCTATGAGTCTCCTGCAACTCGACAGCACTCAACAACAACGCCTGATAAGGGACTTGTTGTTACTGTTATGTGCCGTTGAGTCACTTGCAACTCATAGCAAACCGATGTACAACAGCCCTAAACCCTGCTCTTTTCTGTGTTAATCTTATTGTCTCTGAGACATCTACATCCATTATCCCAGTCACTGAATGAATCCATCTCATCAAGAGTCTTCCTCTCCTGCTCTGTCCCTCCACCCTCTCAAGCATGATGTCCCTCTCTAAGGACTGGTCCCTTCTTGCAATATGTCCAAAGTAAGTCAGATGAAGCTTCAGCATCTTTGCCTACAAGAAGGAGCCCAGCCTAACCCTCTCTAGTATGAACCTGTTCGTTTTCTTAGCAGTTCATGGTATATTCAATAATCCTCTCCAACACCACAGCTCAAAAGCCCAATTCTCATTCTACCAGGCCTAGTCATTGTCCAGCTCTCTGATGCATAGCAAGTGATTGCAAAGATAATGGCTTGTATCAGGTTCACCTTAGTTTCCAGTCTGACTGACATAATTGCTCTTCAGTACTTTAGAGAAGGTCTCTAACTACAGGCTTTCGCATCGAAGTATGGTTTGTTGGGGTTTTTTTTGTTTGTTTGTTTTTTCATTTCCTGGCTGCTGGTGCCAAAAGTATTGACTGTGGAGCCAAGCAAACTCAATTCCTTCACCATCCATCATATTGCTGTCAATTTGCCCAGTGGTGAGAATCTTTGTTTTCTTGATACTGAGCCTGCATCCATACTGAAGGTTGCAGTTCCTGACCTTTCAAAGCAAGGTCTTCAGGTCTTCCTCAGTTTTAGCAATCAGGGTTGTGTCATCTGCACAATGCAGATTGTTGATGAATCTTCCTACAATCCTGATGCCATATTTCTCCTCATACATCCCAGCCTCCTGGATAATCTGTTCTGGATATAGATTGAAAAGGTATGGAGATAGGATACATCCTTGGTGTCCACCTTCCCAATTTTGAACCACGCAGTATTTCCTTGTTTAGTTCTGATGACTGCCTCCTGGTCCAAGTATAGGTTTCACATTATTACAATCAAGTGTTCTGGGATTGCCATTCTTCTCAGAGTCAGCCACAGTTTGTTGTGATCCACACAGTCAAAAGCCTTTGTGTAATCAATGAAACACAGATATACTTTCCTCTGGTATTCCCTGCTTTCAGCCAAGATTCCTTTGACATTAACTACAGTATTCCTAGTACCAAGACCCCTTCTAAACCCTGCAGCACTACTGGTAGTTTTCCACTGATGTGCTATTTTGGGCATTGTTGGATAATCTTAAGCAGAATCTTGCTTGCATGTGGTATTAATAATATTGTTCGATAATTTCAGACATCTTAAACAGAATCTTGCTTGCATGTGGTATTAATGATATTGTTCAATAATTTCCACACTGTTGGATCACCTTTCTTTGGAATAGGAACAAATATAGATCTCTTTCAGTCAGTTGTCCAAGTGGTTGTCCTCCAGATTTCTTGGCAAAACTTGGTGAACACATCTAAGGCATCATCTGTTAGTTGAAATATGTCAATTAGTATACCATCAATTCTTGGGGCCTTATTTTTTGCCAATTCTTTCAAAGCAGTTTGAACTTCTCCTTTATCACCACAGGCTCTTGCTCATAAGTTATTTCCTTAAACTCTTCTGTGTCTGCCAATTTCTTTTGGTAAAATGACTCTGTATACTCTTTTCATCTTTTTTTAATACATCCTGGATCATTTAATATTCTGCCAAAAGCATCCTTAAGTATTGTATCTTGAGGTTTTAATTTCTTCTTCAGTTCCTTGAGCTTAAGAAATGCTGAGTGTGTTTGGCCATTTTGATTTTCTGACCCCAGCTCTGTGCATTTTTCATTGTAATACTTTACTTTGTCTTCCTGTGCTGCCTTTTGAAGCCTTCTGACTTCTAGAATCTAGAATTTATAGAATATTCAAACACCACACCAAAATAAAAGAACCCAATTGCAAAATGGGTCAGTATATGAACAGACACTTCACCAGACGGCAAACAAATACATGAAGAAATGTTCAAAATCTCTAGCTCTAAGAGAGCTACACATCAAAACCACTATGAGATAGTATCTCATTCCAGTAACAATAGCAAAATTCAACAGAGTGGCAAACAACAAATGCTGGCGAGGTTGTGAAGAAACTGAAAATCTTATTCAAAGTTAGTGAGAGTGTAAAATGGTGCAACCACTCTGGAAGTCAGTATGGCACTTTCTCAAAAAGTTGAAAGTAGAAATGTCATTTCACTCAACAATTCCACTACTGGGAATATACAGTAAAGAAACCATAACTGCTACCCAAGAAGATATATGCACACCCATGTTTATTGCTACTTTGTTCACAATAGCAAAGAGTTGGAAACCACCCAATTCTCCATAAACAAACAAATGGCTAGAGAAGTTGTGGTATATTCACATAACAGAATATTATGCAGCACTGAAAAACAATAAACTCATGAAATATACAAAATTGGTGATGCTGGAAGAGATTATGCTGAGTGAAATATGTCAGTCACAAAAGGACAAATACTGCACAATGCCACTGTTATAAAACAAGACTGACATTGGGGTTTGGGGAAACTAAGAAAAGTGGGATAAATCATGTCCACAGCATTGAAACAGACGATGGAGAGAACTGTATAAAAGGAATATACGATTAGTTGTTATTGGCATGGCAAGAATCCAGAATAAGAACTGCATTGTAAAGTGAACTGGGGAGTGACTGTATAACACTGAAAAATTCTTTTTTTCAAACAACTGGGGGGTGAAGAGGGCAGGGAGGAAATTGTGCAACAATGAATGAATGGAAACGCAGTTTCTCTATAAGCTTCATTAAAATCTAAATTTTAAAAACGGGATTAAAAAAAGACATATATATCTCTTGTTCTTTTGGTTGCCCATGAGCTATTTGGTACTCTCCTCCAAAACCACAACTCAAAGGTATCAATTCTTACTTTTTCATCCTTATTCATTCTCCAGCTCTCAGATGTATACACACTAGGTAATTGAAAAGATCATGGCCAGAATCAGGAACACTTCAATCTTCAAACTATCATTATTCCTCAGTAATTTGGTGAGTTCCCTGACTACAAACTTCTCCTATATAATACACCTCCTGATCACCTGACTGCTGGTATCAGGGGTCTTGATTATGAATCCAAGTAAAATGAAGTTGCTGATAATTTCAGTCTTTTATCCATCTATCATGAAGTTGCAGTATAGTAGTGAGAATTTCTGTTTTCTTGACATTGATAGTTAATCTATATTGAAGTCTGATTTCTGCAGCAAGCACTTCAGGTCCGTCTTCTTCACTTTTAACAACAACAGACAATTTATGGATCTACTGCTAGCTCTACTACTGTATAGTTGTTACTTCAAAATCAACAAGAAAATACTTGGAAGACAAGCCACACTCTACCCAAAACAATACAACTTTAAAGACCCTTATGTTGTCTTGGACCATCTTATTATGGTGCTTCTTGCAGCACTCAATATTTTTTAGTATAAGATTTTTTAGTATTGAAACTTAAGGTTTCAGCTGTGAGAAATACTGAATTTATTCTTTATTTCTATCTTCTAACTCCATCCCATTGTATATTTCACTTGTAATACTTTGTTTACTTTCTTGAGCTGTTCTCTTCAGCTCTCTTACTTGAGCATTTCTTCTCTCAGTTTTGACTTGATATATTACTCTGGAGATGAAAAGAAAAGGAAAAATGGGGTTACCTTCATAGTAAAAAACGTAATTTCTAGATCCATCTTGAAGTACAACATCGTGAGTGACAGGATTATATCCATACGCTTACAAGGAAGTCCAGTGAATACCATTATCATTCAGATATATGCACCAACAACCAGAGCCAAAGAAGAAGAACTAGATGATTTCTACCACCTTTTACAGTCGGAGAAAGATCGAACATGTAATCAAGATGCATTGATAATAATGG
>NW_006399870.1:11073128-11084988 GCF_000299155.1 Elephantulus edwardii
TGACTGGGGTAATTGGGATGGGTGTGTCAGAGGCAGTGTGGTTGGCGCAGGATAGAGCAGGGTTTAGGGCTGTTGTGCATAGGGTCGCTATGAGTCGAAAACGACTCAACGGCACATAGCAACAACAACAGTGCATATACAAAGTCTCCTCTGACTTTTGTTTAGGTCTTATATTTCTTTCTTTCATCTATAATAACCTTTTTGCTTTTTCAAGGAAGCTTTTGATGTCATCTCACAATCCATCTAGTCTTCAGTCATTAGTGTTCAATGAATTGAATCTAACTTGTTGCTTTGTTATTGTTGTTTAAATTTAGACAGAATTCCTGTGGCTTTGTTTTCATTTTCTTCACCTTAAGTTAGAACTTGCACATAAGTAACTGATAGTCTGTTACACAGTCAACTATTGGTCTTGTTTTGAATGCTGATATCAAGCTTTTTCATTGACTTTTTTAAAGGTATAGTTAATCAATTCTATTATAGTCTATCATGTGAAGTCCATGTGTATAGTCACCATTAACAGTTTTCAAAAAGTTACTTGAAATGAACAAATCATTACACAGAATTCTATCATGCAATCACCAGCCTGATTTCTGTTGCCAAAACCATGTTCTCCAACTATTGATTTTTCTTTACTGTTTGTGACCTTTGCATGCCATTCACCAATCATGAATGCAAAATTTTGTTTTTGATCAATTTCAATCTGAAAAAATTGATGGAAATGCTTGATTTTTCGCGATTGGCTTTAGTGTTAAGAATAAGTGTTTAGAATTAACTCAATGGCAACTAAGAATAGCAACAATACAGATATAATCATTATTAATTAGTATTCCTGGATCAAAAGTATTTTGGTTTTGTTTTCTTTAAAAATTAGTTTATTCAGCAAAAATAACATTCTATAGAAACCTGGTAAAATTACTTAAATTTAACAAATCATTATAAAAGTGCCACTCTGTTCTAAAATCTACAATACAAAAATACGAATGAAATTCCCTTGTTTTTTTCTATGATGTGACCCTATTCTTTGCAGTTTACCTCTGGACAGTCCCTAACAAAATTCTGTGGGATAGTTTAAGTTCTCATGAGTCTGTATTGGATCATTACCCCTTTTCAGGAAGTAGACAAGTTCTGTTCCCTGGCCTCTCCTAATAATGTTGATCACACATTAGACCTTTTTTCCTGTAATCATGTGGCAGTTATAATCACCCTTCCCTGATCTATGTTTTTTCAGTATATGTCCTCCAAGCCACTCCAACTACATAAAAAGCTCCTTGAGTTCAGAAATTACTTTGCAAGGTCAAATATTGGTAATTTCATGTAATTCAGACTAATTTCTTTCTCTCATAACCTTCTTTCCATGATATCTACTAGATATGGCACTAAGTACTTGGTGTGTTGTTGTTGTTGTTATGTGCCATCGAGTCACTTGTGACTCATAGTGTCCCTATGTACAACAGCCCTAAATCCTGCTTTATCCTGTGCCAATCGCACTGCCTCTAACACACCCATCCCGATTACCCCAAGTTACGGAATCAACCACTTCATAGAGGGTCTTCCCCTTTTACGCCATCCCTCCACTCTCCCAAGCATGATGCCCCTCTCCAAGGACCTGTCCTTCCTTACAACATGTCCAAAGTACTTCAGATGAAGCCCCAGAATCCTTGCCTCCAAGGAGTATCCTGGTTTAGCCCTCTCCAGGATGAATCTGTTTGTTTTCTTAGTAGTCCATGATACATTCAATACTCTTCTCCAGCACCACAGCTCAAAGGCATCAATTCTCCTTCTATTTTTCCTAGTCATTGTGGAACTCTCTGATGCATAACAAATGATTGCAAAGATCATGGCCTGTATCATATGCACCTTAGTCTCCAGAGTGACAGCATTGCTCTTCAGTACCCTGGAGAGGTCCCTAACAGCAGACTTTCCCACCACAATACTTTTCTTTATTTCGTGGCTACTGGTGCCAAGAGTGTTGACCATGGAGCCAAGCAATCTAAAGTTGTTAATAATCTCAATCTCTTCACCATCCACCCTTGATGCTGCCAATTGGTCCAGTGGTGAGAATCTTTGTCTTCTTGACATTGAGCCTCAATCCATACTGAAGGCTGCAGTCCTTCACCCTTTGCATGCCCCAAATAATATATATCTCAACAAGATCTCAACTTCAGACCAGACCTTCATTCAGCTTCTGCTGCAATTTGACAGCCATGATGCATGCAGTGTATGCTTGGACTCCTTTCCCAGGCAAACCAAGTTCTAGATCACCACAATCGGACTCAGCACTATGTGTTTATATAGTAGATGTTTACTAAGTCTCTCATTTAAACTAAGAACTAAGTGTAGTATCTGGAAAGACAAAATCAAGAAAGTAGCATCAAGTACATATTGCTCATTCTTAGGGAGAAAAATAAACAAGTAGAACCATATTTACAAATTTGGAGATTATGAATGGAAAAGAAACAGTTCAGGAAAGTTCAAGAGCCTCAAAAATGTTGGGGGCTATTTCATAGTCTTAAGTTTTATTTTGCTTATTTGTTGCAACTATCTCATTTAGCCAAAACCTAATATGTCAATATTTATACTTTCCTTTCTTTCTATGATGGAGATGAAGAGGTGAGAAAACAATGCAGTCACACTCAGGGTTAAAGATGTCATTTTTAGATCCATCTTGAAATGCAATGTTGTGAGTAACAGGATGATATCCATATGTATAAAACGAAGAACTCTTAATACCACTATCATTCAAATTTATGCACCAAAAATCAGAGTAAAAAAGGAGTAAATAGAAGATTTCTACCAACTTTTGTGGTCAGAAAAATCAATAGAACATGCAACCAAGATGCATTAAGAATAATGGATGACTGGAATATGGAAATTGGGAACCAGAAGGAAGGGCCAGTTGTTGGAAAACATGAACTTGGTAATGAAAATGAGATTGGTGATGGAATTATAGAAATGTGTACTAGCAATTATTATTTTAAACTGCAAGTACCTTTTATAAGAAACATAAATGTAGGCTATGAACATAGATTTCACCTGACAGTATGCACAGAAATTAGATCGATTACAACTGTGGAAGGAATCATTGGAGAAGTTAATATCCGCAGTAAAAACTAGGACAGGTGCTTACTGTGGGACAGATCATCAACTATTCGTATACAAGTTCAACTTAAAGCTAAAGAAGGCCAAATAAAATCTATAGGAATAAAAATTTCATCTTGAATCTATTGTTTTTGTTGTTGTTCTTATGTGCCATCAAGTCACTGACCAATAGCAAGTCTATGTACAGCAGCACTGAACCCTACCCTGTTCTGAGCTAGTCTTACTAATTCAAACACACTACCCCCCCACTCCAGTGCCCCAGTTACTGGATCGATTATTCTCATTCGGGGTTTTCCTCTCCTGTACTGTCCCTCCACTCTTCCAAGCATGATGTCCTTCTCCAAGGACCTGTCTCTTCTGGCCATGTACCCAGAGTTTGTGAGATGGAGCTTCAAAATCCTTCCCTCCAGTACAATGATGGTTTGGTTACCACTGCTGTGTAGTAGGTTTAGAGGTCAGGGAGTGATATGCCTCCAACCCCATTTTTGTTTATCAGAAGTGTTTTACTTATTCACCGTCTCCTATCTCTCCAAATAAATTTGATAATTTCCCTTTCAATCTCCTTGAAAAAAATGAATTTGGTTTCTGAACTGGAATTCCATTGAACGTATAATTGCCTTTGATAGGATTGTAGTTTTCACCATATTGAGTCGAATTGGAATTCCATTGAACGTATAATTGCCTTTGATAGGATTGTAGTTTTCACCATATTGAGTCTTCCTATACATGAACAGGGCACATTTTCCCATTTCTTTAGGTCTTTTATTCTGTCTTTCAGAAATGCTCTGTAGTTTTCTTTGTATAGGTGTCTTGTATCTCTAGTTACGTTCACTCCCACGTATCTCAATTTGTGGTTGGCTATTACAAATGGTATTGCTTTCTTTATTTCTGTCTCTGAGTTCTCCTTGTTACTGTAGAGGAACCTTATTGATTTTTGGATATTGAACTTATATCAATATAAGATAATATATCAATATAATAATTATCAATATAATATCTTATATCCTGCCACTCTACTAAAATGGCCTAACAGTAAATATAACAGGGTGGTTTTTTTTTTTTGTTGAGTCATTGGGGTTTTCTGTGTACACTATCAACCAAAATAGCATTGTACTGGTACAATGACAAGCTCACAGACCAATGGAACAGAATTGAGAACCCAGAAATAAACCCAGCTATCTATGGTCAACTGATATTCGACAAGGAAATCAAAGATATAAAGTGGTGAAATGAAAACCTCTTCAGCAAGTGGTGCTGGCAAAACTGGACTTCCACCTGCAGAAAGCTGAAACAAGATCCACATCTCACAACATATACAAAATCAATTCAAGGGGGATCAGAGACCTGGGAGTAAAACCCAAAACCATAATGTTCATAAAAGACAAACTGGTAACAAACTTAGAAGCGCTAATCCAAGGTATAAAGACACTGCCAAATACAACCCGAAAAGCATGATCTAAAGAGGATAAAATTGATGCATGGGACCTTCTAAAGATTAAATCTCTGTATGCATAAAAAAACTTTTCCCAACAGGGTGAAAAGAAGACCTCCAGACTGGGAACAATCATTTGGTAATACCATCTCAGACAAGAGTGTTATGACAAAAGATTACAGAATACTCCTGGGCCTCCACAAGAAAAAGACTGATAACCCAATTACAAAATGGGGAAAAGACATGGAAAAAATTTTCTGAGAGGAAGATATTCAAATGGCAAACAAAGACATGAAGAAATTCTCCAAATCAATGGCAAGAGGAGAGATGCAAATGAAAACCGCAATGAAGTACTGTCTCACTCCAGTAAAAGTGGTAAAGTTTAACAGGGCAGCAAGTAATAGAGATTGGAGAGGATGTGGCAAGAAAGGAACTCTTGTACATTGTTGGTGAGATTGTAAAATGGTGCAAACATTCTGGAAGGCAGATTGGCACTTCCTCAAAAAGCTGAACATAGAAATTCCATATGATCCAGCTATTCCACTACTTGAAATATACCCTGAGAATATGAAAACTGAGGCACAATGTGAGATTTGTACACCAATGTTCATAGCAGCACTATTCACCATCGCAATAACATGGGAACAGCCCAAATGTCCAATCACAAACCAATAGATTGAGAAATTATGGTACACTCACACAATGGAATACTATGCAGCACATAAGATCAATAACTTTGTAAATTATTACCTGACTTGGGAGGGACTGCAGAGCATTATGCTGAGTGAATGAACTCATTCCCACAAGGACAAACATTGTATAAGACCATTATTGCAGAAGGAGTATAAGGATCCAGGATGGGTGGGAGAGGCTGGAAACAGAGGGATGTGGATATACAGGGGATTGTACAATTTGAGGTGGGGGGGGTGAGGGAAATTGAAAGAATTTGTTTGATTTTGTATTAGAAATTTGTATATAAAATAGTGGGGGGGAATTAGTTTGGAGAGGGGGAAAGGAGAGAGAGGGGGTAAAATGTGCAACAGTGTATGAATGAAAATCTAACTTTTCTGTAAACTTTTGTTAAAATGACAATTAAAATTTAAAAAAAATACTGCCCTCCAAGGAGAAACTTGGTTTCATTCTCTCCAAGACAGATCTATTTGTTTTCTTGGAAGTCCACAGTATGTTCAAGCCTCTTTTCTAGCACCACAAGTCAAAGGCATGAATTCTTCTTCTGTCATCCTTAGTCATTGTTCAGCTTTCTGACACTTAGCAAGTAATTGCAAAGACCATGGCCTGAGTTAGGCACACCTTAGTATCTAGACTGATATCATTGCTTTTCAGCGCTCTGGAAAGTTCCCTGACAGGAGATTTCTCCAAGGTAATTAATCTTTTGATTTTTCCAACTGGTGTTAAGATTTTCCCAATGCAATTCATCTTTTAAGTTTTCTGCTGGTGTTAAGAGTGTTGATTATGGAACTGACCCTAAGTCTTAACAACCTCAATCTTTTCTCAATATATGATGCTATTGTCAATTGACCCAGTGGTGAGATGCTTTGTCTTCTTGATATTGAAGACTACAGTCCTTGAGTTTCTTCAGCAATCACTTCAGGTCTTCTTCAGTTTCATCAAGCAAGGTTTTATTATCTGCATAATTCAGGTTGTTGATGAGTCTTCCCCCAATCCTGATGCACATTCTTCTTCATAACACCCTGTTTTCAGAATGATATTTTCTGCATATATATTGAAGAGGTATGGAGACAAAATTCATCCCTGACATACTCTTTTCATGATTTTGAACCATGCAGTGTTTCCCTCCTCTGTTTTGAGGACTGCTTCCTAATCCACAGGTTTCACATAAGAACAATCAAGTGTTCTAAGATTCTCATTTTCTTCAAGGTTAGCTACAATTTTTTGAGATTCACCCAGCAAAATTTCTTTGCATAGTCAATAGAACATATATCAAATTCCTCTTGTACTCATTGCTTTCAGGTATGAGGCCTAGAACACTAATGAACAAAGACCAGATGAGCTGTGGAAAGATATCAGGAATATCATCCATAATGAATGCAAAACGTATTGCAAAGACAGAGGCTAAAGAAAAAACTAAGATGGAAGGCAGAAGAGATTCTGAATATTGCACTATAGTGCTGAGAAGGCAAAGTAAAGGGAAGAAATTAAGGAGCAGAATAGAAGATTTCAAAGGGCAACTCAGAGAGACAAAGTAAAGTTTTATAAGGAAATGTGCAAGGAGCTGCAGTTAAAAAATCATAAGGGCCAAACACGCTCAGTATTTCTCAAGCTGAAGGAACTAAAGAAGAAATTCAAACAACGAGTTGCAATATTTAAGGATGTTATGGGTAGAATATTGAAGGATCAAGGATTCATTAAAAGAAGATGGAAGGAGTATATAGAGTCATTATAGCAAAAATAATTGGCTGATGCAGAAGAATTTCAAGAAGCAACATATGATTAAGAGGCAATAGTGATAAAGGAGGAATTTCAGGCTGCTCTGAAGGAATTGACAAAGAAAAAAAGCCTCAGGAGTTGATGGAATACCAGTTGACATATTTCAACAAACAGATGCTGCACTGGACGTGCTTACCAGGTTGTACCATGAAATCTGGAAAACTACTACCTGGCCAACTGACGGGAAGAGATCCATATTAATTCTCATTCCAAAAAAAGGTGATCCGACAGAGTTTAAAAATTATCAAATAATATCATTAATATCACATGCAATCAAAATCATACTGAAAATTATCCAAAACTGACTAGAAAAGTACATTGACAGAGAACTACAAGAAATACCAGCTGGATTTAGAAGAGGTTGTAGCACTAAAGACATTACTGCCAATTTAGGATGGATCTTGACAGAAAACAAAAGTACCAGAGGACTGTCTGTCAATCTGTGTTTCGTTCACTGTTTGAATCAGAACAAATTGTGGCTAACCTTGAGGAGAATGGGAATCCCAGAACACTTGATTATGCTTATGTGAAACCTATACTTGGACCAAGAAGCAATTCTCAGAACAGAGAAAGGAAATACGGTTCAAAATCAGGAAAAAAGTGTGTCAGGGATATGTCCTCTCTGCATATCTTTACAATCTATATACAGATCATTCAGGAAGCTGGGTTATATGATGAGAAATGTGCCATCAGGATTGGAGGAAGACTCGTCAACAAACTACATTATGCAGATGACAGAACTTGGCTTGTTGAAACTGAAGAGGACCTGAAGCATTTGCTGCTGAAGGTTAAGGGCTAGTCTTTACTATGGATTGAAGCTCAGCATCAAGAAGACAAAGATTTTTGCCACTGATCCTATTGGCTGCACCATGGTAGATGGAAAGGAGATTGAGGTTGTTAAAATTTCAGCTTGCTCAGCTCTACAATAAACACTCTTAGCACCAGCATTCAGGAAATCAAAAGACAGATTGCATAGGGAAAATCTACTGTCAGGGACCTCTACAGAATACTGAAAATCAACAATATCAGTCTAGAGACTAAGCCTCATCCAGACCCTGGTTGCAATTACTTGCTACGTGTCAGAGAGCTGGACAATGACTAAGGATGACAGAAAAAAAATTGATGCCCTTGAGTTGTGATGGTGGAGAAGAGTCTTGAACATACCATGGACCACCAGGAAAACAAATAGGTCTATCTTGGAGAGGGTAAAATCCAGTTTCTCCTTGGAGGCTAGGATTTTGAACCTCTATCTCACATACCTTGGGCACATGGCCAGAAGGGACTGGTCCTTGGAGAAGGACATCATGCTCAGAAGGGTGGAGGGACAGCACAGGGTTAAGGGGGAGGGGTGTTAGATGTGTAAAAGTCAGTGAGAGTGGCTCAGGACAGGGCAGGCTTCAGAGCTACTGTACATAGAGTAGCTATGAGTTACAGGTGACTCAATGGCATACAACAACAACACTGCAACTAATGAAAAGACCCATTGTTACTTATGCTGGAGTTTATTCTTTCAGTTCTATAATAAGATAATTAATAGCCTAGTCATAAGATCTTAAAAAAAATCTTATCTTACAAATTCTAAAATTTCTTTTGTTTTGTTGCCCAGCCTCGTATATATACTAAATATTCAGTTTCAATTATTTTCACATTCTTCTCCTCAGCAAAATAAATAAACCAGTAAACTTTAAAGGTTCCTCACATATTCATGTACACTGTGGAAGGAGATCTTCCGGCTGTGTGCTTAAGATGTTCAGCCACTGTTGCAAAATTTGAATGAATGGAAATGCAAGTTTTCTGTAACCTTTCATTAAAATAGCAATAAAAAAATTTAAAAAATACTCATAAAGAAAAAAAAATGTTCTGCCACTAACCAAAATGAGAATGATTCAAATCCACCAGTTAATTTGTGGGAGAAAATTGAGGAAGTATGCTTCTATAAAGATTTTTTTACAGCCTTGGAAACCCTAGAGGGCAGTTGTAGTCTGTCCCAAGTTCACTATGAATCATAGTTTACTTAATCGCAGTGAATTTGGGGGGTTTTGTTTGTTTATTTAAATGCACTCTTTGTTATTTGTTTTAGCTGAGAATGTATATTGTAAGACTGATAAAATAAAGCTCTTAGGGGAGAAAATTGTGTTTTGTGATTGTACATATGTGTATGTGTGTACAACTGAAATCCAGCAAATGAGCTATGGGTTTTTTGTCTTTGAAAGAATAGTTGATATTTCTTACTTCCATTTTTCACATAACTGAGTGAACAGTTTTAGCTGGTCTTTACCCATTATTTTTTTCCTAAAAGAATTTCAACCTGATTTAGGCATCAAGTAAGTAGCTATGTCCTTCAACAAAGACCTGGACCTTCCCACGCCCAGGAATAAATCATTTTTCTATAAACTGGCAGTTTTCAAACTTATAGCTCTCTTTAATATTCTTCAAAAAATTGAGGACCTCAAAGATCTTCTGTTTACATGTAAATATGTATAGATATTTGCTGTATTAGAATTTAAACAGAAAATGTATTAGTATGTATTTGTAAACTCACTTTTTTTTTAAAAAAAAAAGAGTAGTATGCCCAGAATTTATTAATATAAATAACATATTTTGGTAGGAAACAACTACATGTTCCAAAATAATTGTTGAAACAGGGACCATTGATTTACACTTCTGTCAGTTAATTTCTTTAGTGTATAGTTTAATAGAGGACAGCTGTATTCTCATATCTGCATATATATTCAATCTGGTGTGTTATTTTCTGCCTAAATTAAATAAAAACTTAGCCTTTAGTTTGTTTAATTATGAAATTTAAAAATATAGGATTATTTTCTTTTCAGATAATTGTGCATATTCCTTCTTTGATGTTCTAGAAACTTGACATCTTATGATTGCTAAAAACTTAGTTTAAGTGGAGTCTTAAAATATGCCAATAAAATTTTTGTATTCTGCTATAAAAATTTCCAAATTTGGGAACGATCAAACGTATTGCCCATGACCCCGCTCGGAATACATGCGACCCCAGAACGACCACCCAGAATGCAGATGGTACAGGACCGACTGCCCCCACGAGCCAGCCCTCCAAGGACCCATGCACCCTCCCCGTTGTAGCCCGTGCACTCGCGACAGACATCTGCAGCCTGAGTGAGGTACTCAAGCGTGACTACCTGGAAGTCGGCCCTGCTGGGCATGAGTTGTACAACTACAACCTGAGTGAGGTCCCTGTGAGTCCCCACAGGGCAGGTAGCCCAGCCGAGCACAAGCAGGACATCTACAAACTGGGTGAGTTCCTTGTACAAATACCCGCACATCCTGACCCAGGCAGGTAGCTAAGCCAGGCATGAGGGGGACAGTTGCAAAGTGAGTGAGGTCCTGGTGAATGCCCATGTGGAATCTAGCCCTGCTGGACACCAGCAGGACATACGTAACCTAAGTGAGGTCCCTGCATGTCCACATCTATGTAGGAAACCCCCTAACCAAGCATGAGTGGTAGAGCTGCAAACTAAGTGAGCTCTTCCCACATGACCACCTGGACAACTAACCCCACCTAGACAGCTAGCACCACCAGGTGTGAGACAAAAAGCATATACCTGTGCTTGTGCCTACCCCACCTGTCCCCCCACCCTTAACCTCGCATCTCCTCACGTCCAGTCAACTAACTATGTTTAATACAGTGCACCTTGTTCTGACGTAGCTTTAACAATTATCCATCAGAAGAGGCCACTTTCACAGGCTGTGAATGGACACTTGCCTTGGCTCCGAATTTCAGAGAGGAACACAGGAAACAACTATTATGCCCTCATATGTAGCAGTGATTTCAGATGAAGAACATATCATCACCTCAGGCATGAAAAACTCTACCAAAGCATCACCAAGACAGAAAAAGACCACCTCACAAGCTATAAAAGAACAAAGCAAGATGTCACCCACCCAAAAGTGACAGAATATCAATGGATTTCCTGAATCCAGAAAGTCTGATGGAACTTTCTGACAAAGAATTTAAAAGAACAATGACTAAATATTTTCAATGGATGAAGGACAAGCTTGAAGAATTACAGCAAAAACAAGGAAGAGCTTAAAAAAACAATACAAAACAATGCAGATAAAACAAATGAGGTATTAAAGGCTCTGGAAAAATAAGAAATTGAGATCTAAAATATGAAGCCCAGTGTTTCAGATGCTGTCAACATGCTGGAGGGACATATGAACAGAATTGAAGAGATGGAACACAGCATCAGTGAAATAGAAGATGGAATTGTCAAAACTGATATGCTAAAGCAAAAAGCAGGATCAAAAAGGTAGGAAAAATAAGACAATCTAAGAATAACATAGGACACCATCAAGAGAAATAACATGTGCATCATTGGAATCCCAGAACAGGAGGAAGCAGGTAAAGACACCAAAAAAGTGGTGGAAGAATTACTGGACGAAAACTTCCCAGGCATAATGAAGAATGAGAGAATATATATTTAAGAAGCTGAGCAAACACCATATAGAATAGACCCTAAAAGAAAAACACTGAGTCATATCATAGTCAAATTTGCCAGAACCAAAGATAAGGAGAGAATTCTGAAAGCAGCAAAAGAGAAACAAAGAGTAGCCTATAAGAGAAAGCAGGTAAGACTAAGTGCTGTTTATTCAGCAGAAACCATGTGAACAAGAAGACAGTGGAATGACATATATCAAACACTCAAAGAACACAACTGTCAATCAAGAATATTTAACCCAGTGAACTTGTCCACCAAATATGAAGGAGAGATCAAGATATTCCCAGAAAAACAAAACATAAAGGAGTTTTATTATTTTTAATAATTTTAATGAACATTTACAGAGAATTTGGATTTCCATTCATTCATTGCTGCACTTCTC
>NW_006399870.1:11085683-11089017 GCF_000299155.1 Elephantulus edwardii
CCTTGCCAGCATTTGTTGCTTGCTGTTTTGTTAAATTTTGCTATTCTGACTGGGGTGAGATGATATCTCAGAGTTGTTTTGATTTGCATCTCTCTTAGAGCAAGGGATTTTGAACATTTCTTCATGTGCTTGTTGGCCATCTGAATGTCTTCTTTGGTGAAGTGTCTCTTCGTATCCCGTGCCCATTTTTCTATTGGATTATTTACCTTATCTTTTTGTGGTGCTCAAGTATTTTATAAATTCTAGATATAAGTCCCTTATCTGACATGTCATTACCAAAGACTTTTTCCCAGTCTGTGGTTTCCCTTTTTACCCTGTTGGAGAAGTTTTTGGATGTGACATAAAGGAGTTTTAAGAACAAGACCAGCATTGCAGGAAACGCTTAGAGACGTCCTTCTTACAGAGGTGCCACAGAAAGCAGGATGGACCAAAGTAACTAGCAATACCACCAAAAAGGACGCAACACAATGATAGCAATAAAACCTTGCCTCTCAAAAATCACACTGAATGTGAATTATTTAAATGCACCACTGAAGAGAAAGAGAGTAGCTGATTGGATAAAAAAAAAAAACCCAAAATACATCAATATGTTGTCTACAAGAGACAAACCTGAAAAGTGAAGATAAAGAAAGACTAAAAATAAAAGGATGGGGAAAAATATACCAAACAAATGGCAACCAGAAAAAAGCAAGAGTAGTGATATTAATCTCTGATAAAATAAATTTCAATGCAAAAACCGTAACAAAAGATAAGGAAGGTCACTACATAATGCTTAAAGGGTCAATAGAACAAGAGGACATAACAATAGTAAAAATCTATGCACCAAGTGATGTTGTTGTTGTTGATAAGTGCCATTGAGTCGTAGGCAACTCATAATCACACTATGAAAAAAAGTCCTCAACAGTTGCATGACTTTCATCCTTTCTCCATGTTCATAGGGTTTTCCGAGGTAAGCTCTTTATGGAAGTGGATGCCACTCATGCTTCCAAGCTTGTTTTAGCAGGGGAGCGCCACCAAACACTGTCTGCCATGGATAACCATTATCGCATTTGACATGTCAGTGTCACAGTCACCAAATGATAGACCTGCAAAATATATAAAACAAACATTAACAAAACTGAAAAAGCAAATAGCACTACTATAACAGTTGGAGACTTCACTACACCACTTTCAAGAAAAGATAGAACTACCAGAAAGAAACTCAACAGAGACTCTGAAGAATTAAACCACACAATAAAATAACTCGATCTCATAGGTATTTAAAGGCTAATGCACCCCCAAAATGCACAGTATAACTTATTTTCCAATGTACATTTATCATTATGCAGAACATATCACATTTTAGGTCACAAGGCAAGCATCAATAAATTCAAACACATAGAAATAAAACAGAGCATCTTCTCAGATCACAGTGTGACAAAATTAGAAATTAATAATAAGAGGATAAAGGAGGAAAAAAAAACATATATTTGGAAGTTGAACAACACCTTGCTTGAATATGAGTGGGTGCAAGAAGAAATAAAAAGTTTCTGGAAACAAATGAAAATACAACTTACCGAAACCTCTGGGAAACAGACAAAACTGTATTCAGAGGTCAATTTATAGCAATAACCAAACACATCAAGAGAAAGGAAAAAATGACCATTGACTCTCTAACCCAACATCTCCAACAAATTTAAGAAGAACAGCAAGAATATCTGACATACTCTTAAGAAAAAAAGAAATTATAAATATTAAGGGAGAAATAAATGAAATAGAAAACAGAAAAACATCTGAAACCATAACCAAAACTAGGAGTTAGTTCTTTGAAAAGGTCAATAGAATTGACAAACCACTATTACAATTAGCAAAGGAAAAGACAAAAATAATCCAAATAAAAGATGAAACAGGGAACATCACACAGAACCTAGTAAAATAAAAAGACTGACAATGGAATATTATGGAGAATTATACTCAAAAAAATACAAAAACCTAGAGGAAACAGACAAATACTTAGAAAGTAATAATCTACCTAAACTGACATAAACCAAAATTGACCACCTGAACAGACCCATTACAAAGAAAGAAATTGAAAAGGTAATAAAATAACTTCCAGCCAAAAAAAGCCCTGGATCATATGGTTTTACAAGTGAATTTTATCAAACACTCAGAGAAGAAATGTCAACAATTCTATACAAACTACTTCAGAAAATAGAAAAAGAAGGAATTCTCCCAGACTCATTCTATGAAGCAATCATATCCTTGATACTAAAGCCAGATAAAGACACTATCAAAATTAAAAACTATAAGCCAATATCTCTCATGAACATAGATGTAAAAATCCTGGCCAAAATCCTGGCCAATATAATCCAATGATGCACTTAAAAAAAAAATCACCATGACCAAGTGAGATTCACAACAGGTATGCAAAGATGGTTCAACATAAGAAAAACAACCAGTGTAATTTATCACATTAACAAAGCAAAGAACAATCATATGATCACTATCAAATGATGCAGGAAAGGCCTTTGACAAAATTCATCACCCTTTCTGATCAGAACACTCAGCAAAATAGAATTAGAAGGGAATTTCTTCAACATAGTAAAAAGTATATATGCTAACCTGAGAGCAAACATTGTTCTCAATAGAGAGATTAAAGGCATTCCCCTTGAAAACAGTAAAAAGGCAAGGATGCCCACTATAACCTCTCCTATTCAATATGGTATTGGAAGTCTTAGTGATAGCAATAATTCAAAAGGAAATAAGAGGTATCCAAATTGCCAAAGAGGAGGAAAAATTATCTCTATACGCAGATGATATGATATTTAGAAAACCCTAAAGACTCAGCAAGAAAACTATTGGACATAGTTGACGAATTCAGCAAAGTGGCAGGATGCAAGATCAACATACAAAAATCAATTGGATTTCTTTTAAGTGACAAAAAAAAAATAAATAAGATACAGAACTGGAGCTTAAAAAGACAATATCCTTTACAATAGCTAATCACAAGATTAAATACTTGGGAGCACACCTAACCAGAAGCACAAAGGATCTAGTCAAAGAAAATTTGAAAATATTACTAAAAGATACAAAAAGAGATATGGAGAGGTGGAAGAATAACCTTTGCCCATGAATAGGGGGATTCAATATTGTGAAAATTACAATACTACCAAAGGCAATTTATATGTTCAATGCAATCCCAATACAATTACCAGTTCTTCAATGCAATGGAAAAGGCAATCTCCAATTTCATTTGGAATGGAAATATACCCCCAACAAGCAAAGCACTCCTTAAAAAGAGAAGCAAGGTAGGAGGCATCTCACTTCCTGATTTCAAATGCTACTATACTGCCGT
>NW_006399870.1:11090016-11094490 GCF_000299155.1 Elephantulus edwardii
TTTGTTCACAATAGCAAAGAGTTGGAAACAACCCAAGTGCCCATCAACAAATGAATGGATAGAGAAGCTGCATTGAAAAACAAAGAACTCATGCAATATTATTCAAAATGGGTGACCCTGGAGGATATTATGCTGAGTGAAATATCTCAGTCAAAAACAGACAAATACTGCATACTGTCACTGTTGTAGGTTGGGACTGACATGAGTATTGGCGTGAGACTGAGAAAGATCGGATAAATTATGTATACTGCATTAAAACAGATGAGAGAGAGAACTGTTAACACAACAGAGGAACAAGAAAAAAATTTCCAAATTTATCTTGTTCTTTGAGTTGACCTTTTGTCCATCCAAAATTGTGTAGCTGTATACATCATTTGAAAAGTATTAGTTCATTGAATTATGCAATCTTCAGAATATATTTAATTAGATAATTGTGAAATTGTATTCTCTGAAAAAAGCAAACACCTTTTTTTAGCTCAGTATACATGTTTTCTGCCCCAAGATAACATTACACTTACAATGAAAAGAGGTTCTTTATGTATATGTTCCATTTCATCAAAAAGAATATTAAATAAAACATGCAAATTTAAGAATCAAGATTAATGGAATTAATTATTTTGATATTTTATCCAGGGTACTCTTTAGCAACACTCGTACTTTTCTG
Organism: Elephantulus edwardii; assembly: GCF_000299155.1. NCBI lineage: Eukaryota > Metazoa > Chordata > Mammalia > Macroscelidea > Macroscelididae > Elephantulus > Elephantulus edwardii. The sequence goes on from NW_006399870.1 coordinate 11,090,681, forward strand.
GGTGTGTGGTATACAATGATTATTAGTGTCGTTTGGCACTATTGTGTTCATATATGTTAAGATGCGAGTAGTTTACCCATCTTTCAATTGCATAGTAAATACAAATAAGATTAGTCTTCTTCCATGTAATTTACACTCTCTGAAAACTCACTAGAAGTTCTTCTATGGGTTGGTTCCAAATTAAGGATACAAAACAACAGCAGTCTTCATTTACTGCTCTTAGAGGCAAAGATTATGAAGCTCTTTCTCATAGACTTTGGGCATGTTGCTAGGAAGGACCAGTCCTTGGAGAAGGACATTATATTTGGGAGGGTGGAGGGACAGAGAAGGAGAGAAGACCCTGGATGAGATAGATTTGCTCAGTGACTGGATTAATGAGGGTAGGTGTTTCAGAGACAATAAGGTTGGCTCAGGATACAGCATGGTTCAGAACTACTGTGCATGGGGTCACTATGTATAGCAAGCAATGTGATGGGCACATAATAACAACAACAACAATAGTATAATTAAAAATATAATGTCTTAGCATTATTTTTTAAAAAATAGTTTGACCTTACTAAAAGAAAGATCATTCTTGAAAGAATCATAAGAATTTCCTTAAAACAGACATTGGGGGGAGGGAAGAAGAACGAACTGGGGAGGAGGGTAGAGATAACAGTGCAACAATGAATGAATGAGAACCCCAAATCTCTGTAAATGTTCATTAAAACTAATAAAATTTAATAATAATTTAAAAATTAAAAAAATAATTTCCTATTGCCCACTGTCACAGTTAGAGACACCTTGTCTAAGCCAATCATGGTGAAATTGCTGAGTAACTGACTGAAGCATGGACATATGATGGCATTTTAGGCCATGATTTATGAGGAAAATGTGCTGAGAGATTTCTGGGGTTTTATATTTAAGAAAGAAATCCAGATTATTTTTTTCTGACTCTAGATTATCACTGTCTTCTGTGATTCCTGAAAGATGGCAATCATCTTGCAATTATGAAAACAAAGAGGGGGGAAAAAACACAAAACCCCACAGTTACCAGAGAGACTGGATCCCAAAGCTCAATAAATTAATCAGCATAAACTCCTTGCTTTGTGAGATAATAAATGTCTTATTGTCTAAGCCATTTTCATTTTGTCCTTGACCTTGCAGTGTCCAAAGTCCATTAAGTTTTAATATGAAATCTTGAATGTAGATCCAGTCTTCCCTGAAGGAGTATAAGATCTCTCTGAGGGAAGATATAGTTAAAAAAATTTCTTTATGTGTGACAAATAGCAAAAAAATGAAACCAAATCCACAGCCACTGAGTTGGTTCCAACTCAGTATCTCTTCTTTGGGTACGGTTGTTATTATTGTTAGGTGCCTTCAAGTCAACTTTGACTCATAGCAACCCTATGCACAATATTTCTGAATCTTGCCCTATTCTGAGCCACTGCCTCAACCACATCTACCTCTATTACCCCAATTACTGTGTCTGTTAATCTCATCCAGGGTTTTCTTCTCCTGCATTGTCCCTCTACCATTCCAAGCATTATGTCCTTCTCCAAGAACTGGTCCTTCCTGGCAAGATGCCCAAGTAGATCAGATATAGTTTCAGAATCCTTACCTCCAAGGAGCAACTTGGTTTCATCAGGATACACCTGTTTGTTCTCTTGGTGGTAGTACTCTTCACCAGTACCACAACTCTAAGGCATTAATTCTTCTGTCATCCTTAGTACTTGTCCAGCTTTCTGATATGCACATAGCAATTAATTGTGAAGACCTTGGCCTGGATCAGATGAATCTTTGTCTATAGACTTTCATTGTTGCACGTCAGTACTCTGGAGAGGTGTCTGACAGCACATTTTTCTAATGCACCTTATCTTTTCATTTCTTGACTTCCAGTTGATATCACATGAGCAAGCTGAAATTGTAAACTATCTCAGTCTCCTCTCCATCTATCATGGTGCTGTCAATTGGTCCAGTGGTGAGAATTTTTGTTTTTTTTTATGTTGAGCTTCAATTCTTTTTGAAGACTACAGTCCTTGATTCTCTGCAGCAAAAGTTTCAGATCCTCTTCAGTTTCAGTGAGCAAGGTTATGTCATTTGCATAACATAGGTTGTTAAAGAGTCTCCAATCCTGATGCTACATTCCTCCTCATAAAGCCCAGTCCTCTGCTGATTAATGTTTCACATACAGATAGAAAAGTATAGAGATAGGATGCATCCCTGACACACTCCTTTACTGATTTTGATCCATGAATTATTTCCTTGCTCTCCTTTCTGGTCCAAGTATAGGTTTTACAAGAGCACAAGCAAGTACTCTAGGATTCCCATTCTTCTCAAGGTTAGTTACATCATTTTGACACAGTCAAATGCCTTTGTATAGTCAATGGAACACAGATTGACATTCTTCTGGTACTCTCTGCTTTTAGGCAAGATCCTTCCAACATTGGCTGTGATTTCCCTAGTACCACGACCTCTTTTAAACACAGCTTGTATTTCTGGGGTTTCTCTGTTTATGTGCTATTCCAGTTGTTTTTGTATAATCTTCAGCAAGATTTTCTTGTGTGTGATATTAGTGATATTGTTCGATAATTTCCACACTCAGGTAGATCATCGTTTTTTTAGAATGGGAATAAATATAGATCTCTTCCAGTCAGTTAGACAGGTAGTTGCTCTCCAGATTTCTTGGTACAACCTGATGGGCACATCCAGGGCTACTTCTGTTTATTGAAATATATAATTTGTATTTCATTAGAGTCTGCAAATCTTTATGGGGAGAGACTTCCCATTTTTCTGCTATGGAATAGTTAGTAGATTCTAGATTCAAGCTGCTAATTGTCTAATTAGTAGCCCAATAAACTGTACACCATTGTTACCAGTACTCCTATGTGGTAAATAAAGAAGAATAAAGTTGAGGTACGAGTGATAAGTTTAACTTTATTATTATTACTATTATTCCTGTTATTTGGTTCCTTGGTTTCACTCTATGGGCTTTCTTTCCCAGTTTAGATAAATTTTCTTCATTATGTATGTCACATGATTCTTTTCATCATTTATGTTGTCTTTCACAAACCTACAAATAATTACTTTCATACTGCTGCCATACAGGACATTTCTTCTAACATGTCCAAGCTCCATAAGGCAAAACTTCTGACTTAAAAATCTATAATAATAAACTAATGTTTACTTATGGATTATTAGTTTAATAATGAATATTAATCAAGTGTTGAATTAATCACAGACATATCCTGAAAGATCACGTGAAGATTTTCAAAATGACTCTTTATTGTATGCATGAATTTTTTAATTCACCAAGAACTGTTTTTCATTTCCATTCTCAATCACTTGACCTAACTCACAAACTTTCCATCTAGTAGCTTGGGTAATTAATCACTCTTTCTCTTAATTAAGAAAATAGTCCATTATTGCCAGTTCCCTCTTATAAGAATTCTGTAGGAAAAAAAAAAAAGAAATTCTGTAGGACAAAGTAGAACTTCAGGACTGTAGAATGTTCAAGACTGAAATTTTTACAGATAAGACTGCTACATTTTTCTTCACATGAATAGTGGATTGAAACCATCATCCTTTTAGATAACATATGAGTTCTTTCCATTGAACCACCAGGCCTATTACTAGAAAATAAAAGTAATAATAATATATAACTCAGAGAAATGCTTTTTTCAATGAATAATTTATTCACTGCTCATACCTTTTTACAGAAAAGCAGAATAACATAAATGACAATTATATACATGGATCTTACCTAAAGGAATATACAAGTATCAAATTGGTTTTATCTATAGAAAGAGGCAATACAGAACTCATTATCAG
>NW_006399870.1:11095410-11098026 GCF_000299155.1 Elephantulus edwardii
AGGATACTTGGAAGTCTCTTTATGTTGTGGATTAGGACTACTAAAGTTCTTCCAAGCTTTTCTTGAATGAAGTTTATAGTCCTTGGTTTTAGTCCAAGGTCCATGATCCACCTTGAGTTGGTTTTTGTATATGGAGTGAGGTGTGGATCTTGTTTAATTTTTCTGCAGATAGTTTTCCAGTTTTGCCAACACCATTTGTTAAAAAGGCTGTCATTTTCCCACCTAACTGATTTCATTTCCTTGTCAAAAATCAGTCGACCATAAACAGATGGACTGATTTCCGGATTCTCAATTCTATTCCATTGATCTATGTGTCTGTCATTGTACCAGTACAATGCTGTTTTCACTACCACGGCAGTGTAGTAGGATTTGAAATCAGGGAGTGAATGCCTCCTACCTTTTTTCTGTTCTTAAGGAGTGCTTTATTTATTCGGGACTTCTTTCCATTCCAAATGAAGCTGGAGATTGCCTTTTCCATCTTATTTTAGAATTGGATTGGTATTTGTATTGGGATTGCATTGAACGTGTATATTGCCTTTGGTAGTATTGCCATTTTGACAACATTGAGTCTTCCTATCCATGGGCAAGGAATATTCTTCCACTTCTCCAGGTCTCTTTTTGTTTCTTGTAGTAATGTTTTGTTTTGGGTTGTGTTTTTTTTTTTCATTTTCTTTTAATAGATCCTTTGTTTTTCTAGTTCTATTTACTCCCAAATATTTTATCTTGCGATTAGCTATTGTGAAGAGTATTGTTTTTCTTAGCTCCTGCTCTGTATTCTCTTTGTCACTGTAGAGAAATCCAACTGATTTTTGTATGTTGATCTTGTATCCTGCTACTATGCTGAATTGGTCAACTATGTCCAATAGTTCTTTTGCTGAGTATTTAGGGTTTTCTAAGTATACTATCATGCCATCTGCATAAAGGGATAATTTTACCTCCTCTTTGCCAATTTGTATGCCTTTTATGTCTTTTTCTTGTCTTATTATTATCACCAAGTCTTCCAATACAATATTCAATAAGAGAGGAGATAATGGACATCCTTGCCTAGTTCCTGTTCTTAAAGAGAATGTCTTTAATCTCTCTCCATTTAGAAAACTCAGAGAAGTTTTATGAAAAATAAATTAATTTAAAAGTAAAATGCATTTCAAACATGTGTGACACAGTTTGAGTGTTTAGTAAAATTTACCTATTATTATACCTATCATCCTTATAAATGCTAGTATCATTGTTACTTTATCAAAATTTACTTATTTTGCTTTCTTTCTAGAGAGTTATAGTCACACCTCAACTTCTGGAAAGTATCACAGAACTATTAGCAGCTACCTCTTTATCCTACTTTGAACCATATGAAGAGGAGGGAAATGGTAAAATTTTCTACAGTGACTAAGAAAAAGTCACTGTTTTTTTCACGATAATTTCCTAATTTCCACAATATCTGCTTCACTATTCTTTTATTTCTTTAACCCAAAAATCCCACTTTATAATAATCCCATTTCTTCCTTATCTCACAATTTTAAAATGTTATTGTTAGGTGTCATTCCATTCATAGTGATCCTATGAACAACAGATCTGAACCTTGTCCTATCTTGTACAATCTTGATGATCTTCTGCTCCTCAAACTCACTGTTACAGTCACTGAGTCTTTCTATCTCATTGAGGGCCTTCCTCCCTTTTGCTGACCCTCAACCATCCCCAGCATGATGTCTTTTTCTAAGGGCTGCCTCCTCATGACGACTTGCTCAAAATACATGAGATGAAGTTTCACCATTCTTGACTCCAACGAGCACCCTGGCTGAATTTCCTCAAAGATTGTTTATTTTGCAGTCCATTAAATGTTCAATATTCTACTGCACAGCTAAAATTTAAAGGCATTAATTCTTCATATGTCAAACTTATTCATTGTCAAACTTTCAGATACATAACAAGCAACTGAAAACACCATGGCTTGGATTCTGGGCACCTTAGTCTAACACTTTGAAGAAGTTCTTAAAAGTAGATTTCTCTAATTCAAGCTGTCTTTTGGTTTCTTCGATGCTACTACCATGCCTGTTAATTATGTTAAGTACAATGAAATCCTTAATAACTTCAATTTTTTCTTCCACTATTATGATGCTGTCTATCAGCCCAGTGTTGAGGATTTCTGTTTTCTTGATGTTGAGGTGTAATCCATATTGAAGAATGCATTCTTTGATCTTCCTTAATAAGTGCTTCAAGTCTTCTACTTCTGCAAGACAAGTTGCATAAGCAAAACAGCATAAGGCAAGTTGTTAATGGGCCCTGTCTTGCTCCATTCCTGTTGCCACAATCATCTTCATATAATTCAACATCTCAAACGATTTGATCAGTATGCAGATGAATTGTATGGGGATAAGATAAAACTCTGACATATGCCCTTTCTAATTTTAAAGCCATGTAATGTTCCATTAGTCTGTTTGGATAATGGTTTCATGGTCTGCATACGTTTTTGCTGTAGTTATGTGCCGTCGAGTCACTTGCGACTCATAGTGATCCTATGTAGAACAGCCCTAAACTCTGCTCTGTTCTATGCCAATCACACTGTCTCTGACACTCCCATCCCGATTATCCCAGTCACTGAATCAATCCACCTCATAGAGG
>NW_006399870.1:11099296-11104387 GCF_000299155.1 Elephantulus edwardii
TGTCCAGGGCAGCATCTGTTAGCTGAAATATGTCAATTGGTATACCATCTATTCCTGGAGCCTTATTTTTTGCCATTTCCCTCAAAGCAGCCTGAACTTCTTCTTTCATCACCATAGGCCCTTGCTCATATGTTGTTTCATGAAATTCTTCTGTGTCTGCTAATTCCTTTTGATACAGTGACTCAGTATATTCTTTCCGTCTTCTTTAGATTCTTCCTGGGTCATTTTGCATTCTTCCAAAAGCATCCTTAATTATAGCAACTCGAGGTTTGAATTTGTTCTTCAGTTCCTTGAGCTTAAGAAATGCTTAGCGAGTTCAGCCCTTTTGATTTTCTGACTCCAACTCCTTGCACATTTCATTGTAATATTCTAAGATTGTAAGATTCTAAATGCTGGTAAAATTTGTTATAATCCCTATAGTCAAATGCCTTTGCATATTCAATAAAACACAAACATCTTTCTGTTCTTCTCTGCTTCTACCCATTATGCATCTGACATTAGCATAATATCCTTAGTTCCATGGCCTCTTCTGAACCTAGCTTAAATTTCTGTTAATTCCTTGTTAATATATCCATTCAGCAATATTTTAATGGTCTTCAGTAAAATTTTACTTGACAATGATATTAATGAGATTTTTCAATAATTTTTATTATTCTGATCACCTTTTATTAGAACAAGAATGAACATAATATTCCTCTTTTTCACTCAGCTGGCCAGGTATCTGTCTTCCAAATTTCTTGGCATATGTTAATGAGCACATGCATGGCTGCATCTGTTTGATGAAACACCTCCATCTGTATTTTATCAATTCTTGGATACTTATTTTTTTTGCTAATACCTTCAGTACATTCTTCAAATAGACTGCTACATATATTTCCATATTTGAGTTTCATGTCATTATGTTCTTAAGAGCATTTAAGGAAAAAACACATTTATACTTGTCATTCTTATTGACTTTGTGGTTAGAGTTGGATTCTCAAGCAATTGATTTTTGTCTGTATATGCTTTGATATACTTCAAGTCAGTAATTTTCCAGAAGGGCAAGGGCCTATGGAAAATAGTAGTTTTCTTCTATCTGACCAGACACCAGCTCAACTTTCTTGTTCAATAAATTAATGGTTACAGAACATCATGAGAAATAAGAATATATCCCCACCTTTTGACAAGTAGTTTAATTGATACGTGCGTGTGTGTGTGTGTGTGTGTGTGTGTGTGCGCGCGCGCGCGCGCGCGTGCGTGTATACATATATCTAAAAATATAGACTCTGAAGACGGTCTAAGGCTTTCAAGGAACTGGCAAGAGAGATCAATATTTTTTGGTTAATGCTGTAGTTACTGATGTTATTGGGAGCCACTGAGTTACTTCTGACTTATAGTGAGCTCCATTTAATGGATAAATACTGTCTCATTGGGTTTCCTTGGTTATAACATATACAGAGGCGGCTCAGGTAGCTTAATGGTAAGGAGTTGTGCTGCCAAACCACAGTCACAAGGTTTGAATCCACCTTGCTCCATGCAAGAAAGATGTCAATCTTCTCCAGTGCAATTTACTGTCACTGAAAACCCACTGGAGGGTCTACTATGAATAGAATCTAACTCAATGTACAAAAATACATACAGAAGTAGATCATTAGTGTTCTTTTTTTCCTTCTCCTGTGGGTTGTCTTGGAGGTGTGAATCTCCATCTTCCAGTGTACTAGCTGAGCTCTTAATAATTTCATCATCAGGACATCTTTCTTATTAATAAACACCTTAATACCCAAATTCTTAACCTCAGTAATAGCTCCTTTTCTACTAAAAGAGTAGTAGTTTATGGACGTTTGTCTGCCACTGCTTACTAATATCACTGAGAATCTTACCAAATTTTATTTTCCTGGAATTGGCTAATTTATCCCACTTTCTCTCTACCTCTAGTATTTTGCTTTTGCTATAGATTCTTTTTAATTATTTACTTGCTCTCTTCAATTCCATTCATATTTCAAACTCATCTTCACTTGGGACATAAAAAACCAATCCCTTTCAATTTTGACTGTTGCTCAGCTCTGCTCACTCTCATAATGAGACTCATGGGAGATTTAAGACAATTAAAGACAGCAAAGTAGTCATTACTTATTGCTGTCAATTGACAACTAACTCAGAGCTGACTCTCTGGCTGGTTTTCAAAGGCTTAAAATCTTACAGGAGGTGATGTCTTATCTTTTCCCATGGGGTGGTTGGTGGATTCAAACTTACAGACAGTAAGAAGCACAGCTCTCTAGATACCACATCTCTAGAGCTCCCTGAAGGATACCTGTGTGTTGTAATTTTCTATAGAATAAATTCCAACTTATTGCAACACTATATATGCAGAGTAAAACTGAACTTATGCTGTCATTGTTGTTTTTTCCCCCCAGCACTGTGGGCTTCTCTAAGCAGACTTCAAGGTTGTCATTTGTGACGCCTCTCAGTAACTTCACCATCCACCATTGATAGTATAGAACACTTAACAATATATATCACCAGACCAGGCTACCTTTGATAGTAAAACAAGATGCTAGTAAGAATGAATTCAAGACCTTCCGTGCAAATCAGGATGGTCCTGGGGAAAAGGTAAATATATTACAACCCTATATATGTGTTGCTGCTGTGTGTCTCAAGTCAGAAATGACTCATAGCTAACCTTCCAGCAGGTTTTCAGAGGCTGAAAATTGCATGGGAGTAGATTTCTCATCTGGCTCCTGCAAAGTAGATGATTAATTTGATCCATGTGCCCTTGGATTGGCAGCACAACTTCTTTCCACCAAGCTAGCAGAACTCCCTTACTTATGTGAGAATATATATTATTATTTTATATAATAAGGTTAATTTTATAACTTTGTGAATATTCCCTGTAATTGATCTTTTGTCTGATCTTGACCCTAGTATATTGAGAAGTCCCTTAAATCTATGTTGCATATAAACAAACCAAACCGAAAGCTATAAAGTCGATTCCAATTCATGGCACCCCCACGGGTGCTAGAGCAAAAAAGGAGCAGCAAGATTTTCAGGGCCCAATTTTCTAACAGATCACTAGAGTTTTATTTTCAGATGCCTCTGTATGAACTCAACCTTCAAATATTTCAGTTAGTATATATGATAACCATTTATACCATTTGATTCTAGTGGTTAATATAATTGTGTTTAACTCAGAGTCAAGGAACTGATGACATGGTCCATTGCACTACAAACCAAAGGTGTGCAACTCTCAAGTGGTTCAAAGCCACCAGTGGCTCCTCAAGAGAAAGGTGAATAGTCACCTCCATTAAAATTTGTAACCTTGGAAACCTGATGGAGGATTCATCAATCCAAGTCTGAATTTACTGACAGCACTTGGTTTGCTTTCCCTTTTTATTTTTTAAATTTTTTTCTTTTTTTGCTTTGTTTCATTGGTTTTAAGGCAATCACTTATATACATTTTTAGTCTTAAATAACATTCATTATAATCATACAATGTCGTTATTTACACTGTATTAAATCCTCACTTCTCTATCCTGCGCTAATCTTATTGTCTCTGATACACCTACCCCCATTACCCCAGTCATTGAGTCAATCCATCTCAAGAGGGTCTTCCTCTCTTGTGCTGTTCCTCCACCTTCCAAAGCATGATGTCCCTCTCCAAGGACTGATACCACCTTGCAACATGTCCACAGTATGTTAGGTGGAGCTTCAGCATCCTTACCTCCAAGGAGTAGCCTGGCTTCACCCTCTCCAGGATGAACTTGTTTGTTCTCCTAGCAGTCCATGGTATATTCAGTACTCTTCTCCAGCACCACAGCTTAAAGACATCAATTTGCCTTCTATCATCCCTAGTCATTGTCCAGCTTTCTAAATGCATAGCAAGTAATTGCAAAGATCATGGTCTATATCAGGCACACTTTTGACGTCCTTGCTCTTCAGCACTTTGGAGAGGTCTCTGACAGCAGATTTTTCCCAATGCAATTCATCTATAATAATAATAATAATAATGATAATAATAATAATAATATCCTGGCTGCTGGTACCAAGTGTGTTGATTGTAGAGCCAAGCAAACGGAAGCTGTTGACAATTTCAATCTCTCCACCATCCATCATGATGCTGCCAATCAGCCCAGTGGTGAGAATCATTGGTTTCTTGATGTTGATCTTCAATCCATATTGAAGGCTATGGTCCTTGACTTTCTGCAGCAAGTGCTTCAGGCTCTCCACAGTTTCAGCAAGCAGGGTGTGTCATATGCATAATACAGATTGTTGATGAGTCTTCCTCCCATCCTGATGCCACCTTTCCCCTTATAGAACCCAGCCTCCTAAATTATTTGTTCTGCATATAGATTGAAAAGATATGGAGATAGGACACATCCTTGGCACACACGCTTCCCAATTTTGAACCATGCAGTATTTCTTTGCTCTGTTCTGATGTCTGACTCCTAGTCCAAATATAGGTTTTGCATAAGCACAATCAAGTGTTCTGGGATTCCCATTCTTCTCAGAGTCAGCCACAGTTTATTGTGATCTACACAGTCAAATGCCTTTGCATAGTCAATGAAATAGAGACAATCCTCTGGTACTCTCTGCTTTCAGCCGAGATCCATCTGACATTAGCTATAATATCCCTAGTACCACAGCCTTTTCTAAACCCAGGCAGTTCTCTGTTGATTTGTTGTTTCAGTTGTTTTTTAATAATTTGCAACAGAATCTTGCTTGCATGTGATATCCTCACTGTACTCTCCCTTTTACATTGTTCCCATCTATCTACTAATCTCTGCTCCTGCTCCTGCTCTTTCCCCTCACATCCTTGCCAAAGCTCCATGATTGTTTCTTCCTGTGTGTAAACCTTTCCTTAGCCATTTTCTCCCTCCCTACTCCATGACCTCAATATACACATCCTCAATCAGTTGTACATGGTTTGTTTTTAAAGCTGACTCTATAATACTATAAGCTGTAGTGAACTCTGCTGTCCCCTTGTGGTACATAGGAGTCTCAAGCATGTTTGGGCAAGAACATTCCCTATCCTTCCATTGCACAGTAAAAATTTAAGGATTGCAAGCCTCCTATATGGACTGAAGCGAAATGTCAAGAAAACAAAGATTCTAACCA
>NW_006399870.1:11104791-11115296 GCF_000299155.1 Elephantulus edwardii
TCTGACATATTTTGGGCATGTTGCAAGGAGGGACTGGTCCTTGGAGAGGGACATCATGTTTGGCAGAGTGGAGGGGCGGCGAAGGAGAGGAAGACCTTTGGTGAGATGGATCGATTCTGTGAGTGGAGCGGTGGGAATAAGTGCGTTTGAGATCGCTAGGTTGGCACAGGATAAAACCGCATTTAGAGCTCTTGTACATAGGGTCGCTATGAGTTGCAAGTGACTTGATGGCACATAACAACAACAACAAGGTGAAATTAATGGCATTTGTGGGAAGAAGAGAAGGTATGAAAAAAAGAATGAAAGCAATAACTTTCATATTCCCAAAATCATTCTGCTTTTTTTTTAAACTTACAGATTTTATTAGAAAAATATTGAATTGTTCATGTTACATTTTCTCAGTTTTTATAAACTTTAAAATTGTATTCATAATAGTGTATTTATAAATACTTTAATAAAGACTAATAAATAAGTTTCTTCATTCTTTCCTTCCTATTCACTTTCACTGTGGTCAAGTTGAAACTGCTGGCCTTCCAGTAAGATTTTGAAGGATGTTAATCATCCAGCAGGAAATTGTCCATCTTTCTCCCAGGGAGCCACAGGTGAATCCCAACCTTTGGGGTAGCAGCCAGCTCCCTACAGACTACACCATCAAAGATTGTTCTACAGTTGATTCCATTACAAACTAAAAGTAGGATTGTGAATTTTGGGGCCTGTTCCCTGGAATTGGCACCTTGGAACCATGCAGGACTAGGTAGAGTCAGCTAAGGGTTAATTTTGGATTAATAACTCAAGGATTTGAGGATTTAAGGCAGGGAGCTGGGAGCAGAGGGGTGAAGATAGGAATGCTTAATCAGAAGGTCACATAGTGTGATGGGTAGAGGGTAGAGTGGGGAAAGGAAAGGGGAAAATCCTGTGTTAAAAACCATGTATACATACCTTGTAAGTAAATTAGAATAAAGTAAAAATTTTATAAGAAAAAGAAAAATGAGGCGAACAGATAGCTAGAGTTAAAAGAAGAAAGTGTACAACTGTCCAATCGAAGGTCAGGAACAGGATAAAATGGCCAAGGAAGGAGTGGAATTCAAAGACAGAGGTCTGAGTAGGAGCAGAGGCCTATCATAAATGTCCTTAGCATCAGCAAAGCAGATCTTTGAGGATTCTACATTTAGAAGGAAGGAAACAAGAACCATAGGATCAGGAGGAAATAGCCACAAATGAACATGACTGAGGAAGAACATTGAATGTAATTAGGGAATTGTCTACCTTTAGGAAAATCTTCTATCAGGGGACATTTGTCACCTCTAAGATTGGCAATATATTTGCAACTATCAGCTTAAACACATCAGTAATCATGAAGAGGACAAAGGACTGTGTAACATTTTGTAGTGTTATCCATAATGTGTCCATGAATTGAAGCTGACCCAATGGCAACTAACAATATCTATTGACTTCTCTAACCCATTAGCCTTCTGAGCATGAAAGGACTAATTAAAGAGTAAGAGGCTATGTAGACCCTAGAATGATTTGATGAAAGGGCACTAAAAACATATTGTGTGTCTCAGTCCACATAAATGACCTTTGGAATTGGTGTTTCAGTGGAGCTAGACAATGCAAAACATCTGGAGGAGAAAGTGGTCATTCCTGCTTCTCCCTAAATCATTATCGGCTAGTAAGTGCCAATGGAGCAAAAGCTCATCTAGAAGAAAAATAAAGGCAACTAGCCCTAACTGGGACTCTTCCCCTCCTCCAGTAGTAGCTCCCTGCTTCCCTCTTCACTTTCTTTATCTAACCACTTTAATGCTTGAACCCAGGTGGCTTTTCATTCTCTACATCTTGGTGTTTAGGCCTCATGGAAAATTACTTACGTGTGGATGGTTAATGGCACACCTGCCAAATTCTGCATATGGCTGAGCCCTTCTCTTGGTTCCTCACATTCAAAGAGCCTTGTTTTTCTTCAAGTACTATCTGAGCTATCTCTGTGGATTAGTGTTTTTATGCAGCAAGTGCTGCCGTTAGTTAATAATGTCAAGATCGTTGAGCCTTCCTAATGAAAGAGATACACAACATCAACTGTCATTTTAAACAAACATGTAATCAGAATAGCAGTGCTGAAAATATGATCTGCCTAATTTCATGGAGATGATGCAAGAGCCAGGCTGCTTTCACAGTGCTTCCACTGGCGAGCTCCATTTCACAGGATTTCAGGGAGAAACGGTGGATTTTCACAAAACCCACAAAATTGTCAGTTCTGTGAAAAAGAAATTGCTTTAGCAGCTGGAATCCAGAAGGACAAATAGGTGCACTGATTATATCTTCATTGTTCACCAGAGCCACAGCACTCAGCAAGTTGTAATTATGCTCTGAGAAGCTCAATTCAGATAGTAAGTCTTTCTCCATGTGAATATAAACAATATTATTCTATTTGTTATCAAAGACTTGCAGCCAATCCTGCAACATATGCAAAACTATAAAATCAAACTCAGGCTCATTTTGTCTGGACATATTAGGACAGTAGCCACATCTGAATTCTGTCCAGTTAGGTTTCAGCACAGATATGACTAGCAATATTTGGCAGACTCATTGGCTGAGGGTCATGTAGAAGAAATAAAAGAAGTAAGATATAATTTTTTTTAATATGGGTAAATTAGTTAGATAATGCAAAAGAAGATCACGTACTTAAAAGAGAAGCTAAACAAAAAACAGTGATGAGACGTTGTTGTTATGTGCCGTTGAGTTGCTTGCAACTCATAAGGACCCTATGTACAACAGCCCTAAACCTTGTTCTGTCCTGTGACAATCTCACTGTCTCCGACACACCCAACCCAATTACCTCAGTCACTGTATCAATCCACCTCATAGAGGTTCTTCCCCTCCTGCACTGTCCCTCCTCCCTCCCAAGCATCATGTCCCTCTCCAAGAACCAACACCTCCTTGCAACATGTCCAAAGTATATCAGACGAAGCCCCAGAATCCTTGCCTCCAAGGAGCACCCTGGTTTAACCTTCTCCAGGATGAATCTGTTGGTTTTCTTAGCAGTCCACGGTACATTCAATACTCTTTTCCAGCACCACAGCTCAAAGGCTTCAATTCTCCTTCTATCCTCATTGTCCAACTCTCTGACACACAACAACTGATTGCAAAGATCATGGCCTGTATCATTAGTCTCCGGAGTGACACCATTGCTCTTCAGTACTTTGGAGAGGTCCCTAACAGCAGAGTTTCCCATCGCAATACATCTTTTAATTTCCTTGCTGCTAGTGCCAAGAGTATTGACTGTGGAGCCAAGCAAACTAAAGCTGTTAACAATCTCAATCTCTTCACCATCCATCCTGATGCTGCCAATTGGCCCAGTGGTGGGAATCCTTGTCTTCCTGATATTGAGCCTTAATCCATATTGAAGGCTTAAGTCCTTGACCTTCTACAGCAAGTGTTTCAGGCCCTCCTCAGTTTCAGCAAGCAGGGTTGTGTCATCAGCATAACACTGATTGTTGGTGGATCTTCCACCAATCCTGATGCCACACTTCTCATACAGCCCAGCCTCGCAAATAATCTTCTGTGTATATGTTGAAAAGATATGGAGATAGGACACATCCCTGGCACATACACCCTTCCCAATTTGAACCATGCAATGTTTCCTTGCTCTGTTCTGTCGACGTCCTCCTGGTCTAAGTATAGGTTTCACATTAGCACAATCAAGTGTTCTGGGATTCCCATTCTTCTCAGCCACAGTTTGCTGTGATCCACACAGTCATTAGTCTTTGCATAACCAATGAAACACAGATAGATATTCCTCTGGTACTCCCTGCTTTCAACCAAGATCCATCTGACATTAGCTACAATATCCTAGTACCATGACCCCTTCTAAACCCAGCCTGCACTTCTGAGAGTTCTCTGCTAATGTGCTGTTCTAGTCATTTTTGCATAATCTTCAGCAGAATCTTGCTTGCATGTGAAATCAATGATATTGTTCTATAATTTCCACACTCTGTTATTTGTTATTATTGTTGTTGTTGTTGTTGGCTGCTGTTGAGTATGACTCATACTGAGCCTATGAACAGCAGATCTGAACCCTGCCCTATCCAGTGTCATCTTCATCATCTCTAATACACTTGAGCTCATTGCTGCAGTCACTCTGCCAATCCCTCTCTTTGGGGGTCTTCTTTTCTGAACTTTCATCTTTCTAAGTATGATGTCCCTTTCCTATCTATAGGTCCAATGTAAAAGAGATGAAACTTCACTATCTTTGCTTCCAAGAAACACTCTGGATGTCACTTCTCCAAGACTTACCTTTTTGTTCTTTTGATATATGATGTTTATTCGGCATCTTTGAATGGTCATCTCACAAATGACACATTTAGGCTCAATTCATTGTCATTGATATGCCCTCTACTATGATCAGACAGTTCTCAAGGTGTTTCATTAGCAATTCCTTCTTACTTGCTATTTTCTCTTTGATTTATACAATCTTCATTTTCAGGCATCAGATAGAAGCTGTAAAAATTTCTGTTCCTCTGTTCAGTTTGCATTTGTACACAGTCTCTTAGTGAGTAAATATTATCTGCTTTCTCTGGAGACAACTATTCTTTGAATTTAAGAAATCAGTTTTAGAATATCATTAAACCTTATGTAATGATAAAATCATAGCTGTAAATATGCAGAATAATACTGGAGTCCAGCCAGTGGGAGAAAGAGTAATGACAAAAAACATGTTCTTTTCCAAGGACAATGTACCCATAGTCATGTATATACATAGTGGCAATATGTACCCTTAACTGCAATAAATCCCATAGATATACTTTGCTGATCTCCAATTTCCTTCAGAGCCTTCTTTTTTTATTTGAAGACGTAGTTTCTACGTGAGGATTACTGCTGTCTTAGGTACTGTCAACTCACAGCTTGAAACCTCACTCTATTCTCCACTATCCTCACAATCTCATCCCATTGTTGCAGTCACTATATTAACCCATCTCTTTGAGGATCTTACTCTCTTTTGCTACTCTCCACTTTTTCAAGTATGGTGACTTTTCTCAAGGACTGGCTTCTCTTGACAACTCTACAAAGTATGTGAGATGAAGTTTCACTATCCTTACTCCTAAGGAGCACAACAAAAAGACAAAGATTCTTATCATGGAACCAATTGATAACACCATGATGGAAGGAGAAGAGATTGAGATAGTCAAAAATGTCAGCTTGCTTAGCTCCACAATCAACACTCTTGGTACCAGCAGTCTGGAAATCTCAGGAACCTCTCCAAAGTACTAAAGAGAAATAATACCAGTCTGGAGACTCGGGTACAATTAATCCAGGCCATGGTCTTTGCGATTACTTGCCATGCATCAGAGTGCTGGATAATGACTAGGGGTGACAGAAAAATAATTAAAAAAGAAGCATTTTAAAATATTAGTTTTTAAGCTGACAACTTTTATCTTTAATACCTTAAAGAGGTTCTCGACAGCAGATTTTTTTCCAATGCAATACATCTTTTGATTTCTTGACCACTATCCTAGGTGTTGTTGAGGATGCAAGTAAAATGAAATCCTTGAAAACATCAATTGCTTTGTTTTTGTGATGTGGAGTAGCAACCAACTCATTCATAGCTGACTCTCCAGCAGATTTTCAAAGGCTATAAATTTCATGGGAAGAGATTGTTAATATCCCTTAGCATCTGATGAATTTGATCTGTGTGCCTTTGGTTTGGCATCACAACTTCTTACCTACTAGGCCATCTGTATGTTTGCCAAATTTATTAGATTTTGTGATTTTTTAAAATTAATTTTAATGCAAGTTTACAGATACTTAGGGTTTCAAGTCATTCATTGTTACACTTTTCTTGCTGCCCATCCCCTCCCCCCAATTCACTTTTCTCCTTGATGAGTAAAAGAAAAACTCTTTCATTGCTATGCAATCCTTCCCCTCAAGTCCACTGAACTGTGCAGCCTTCATTCTGGACTCCTGACATGACAATAATACTTAATCATATATACCTTTTAAACAGTTCTTCCCCTCATCTGTTTCAATGCAGTATACATAATTCTTCCCCTTCTTCTCTGTCTTCCATCAACCTCAATATCGGTCCTGTTTGGAAGACTGTATGGTGCTTTCTCAAAAGGTTGCAAATAGAAATACCATTTGAACCAGCAATTACACTTCTGGGAATCTATTCTAAAGAAACCATAACTGCCACCCAACCAGATATATGCACACCCATGTTTATTGCGCCTTTGTTTGCAATAGCAAAGAACTGGAAACTACCCAAGTGCTGGGAAATCAGGAGATGAATTGTATTGGGAAAGTCAGCTGTGAGGGACCTCTTAAGAGTACTAAAGAGCAACAACGTCAGGCTGGATATTAAGGTGCGCCTGATCCAGGCTATAGACTTCGCAATTACCTGCTATGCATCGAAGAGTTGGACAGTGAATAGGGATGATAGAAAAAGAATTGATGCCTTTGAGCTGTGGTGCTGGAAAATAGTGTTGAATATACCATGGACTGTTAGGAAAACAAACAGGTTTGTCTTGGAGAGTACTCCTTGGAGTCAAGGATTCTGAAGCTTCATCTGACATAATTTGGGGACATTGCAAGGAGAAACTGGTCCTTGGAGAGGGACATCATATTTGGGAAAGTAGAGTGGCGGCACAGGAGAGGAAGACCTTCAATGAGAAGCATTGATTCTGTGAGTGGAGTGGTGGGAACAAGTATGTTTGAGACGGCAAGGTTGGCACAGGATAGAATGATGTTTAGGGCTCTTGTACATAGGGTCACTATGAGTCGCAAGCGACTTGATGGCACTTAACAACAATTCATAGGGCACATCTTTCCATTTCTTTAGCTTTTGTATTGTGTCTTGCAGAAATGCTCTGTTGTTGATGATGATGATAGTGATTCCCTTCTAGTCAAACATGGCTCATAGGGACCCTATGAACAAAAGATCTGAAGTCTCTCTACAGCTATCAACATTTTTCAAAGTTCATAGAGCTTCCGAAGATATGTTGTTTAGGAAGTGGATACCACTCCTGCTTCCAACTTTGTCATAGTATGCTATTATTTTTATGTAATTGAGTTGCCTGTTATGTATAGTGACTCTATATATAGATGCTCTGAATCCTTCCCTGTCCTGAGCCAGTCTCACTAATTCCAACACATCAACACACATTGCCACAGTTAACTGTATCAATCCATCTCATCGGATTCTTCCTCTCCTGCACTGTCCGTCCACTCTTCTGAGCATGATGTCCTTCTCCAACAAGTCTTTCCTTGCCATGTGCCCAAAGTAAGTGAAGTGGAGGTTCAAAATCCTAGCCTCCAAGGAGAAACTTGGTTTCACCCTCTCAGAGCATTTCATTTCCCTTGTACTGTAATTTTCTTTATATAGGGCTGTTGTATCTCTAGTTAGATTAACTCCCAAGTAGCTAAATTTGTGGTTGGCTATTATAAATGGTATTGTTTTCTTCATTTGCTGCTCTGAGATCTCTTTGTTACTGTAGATAAATCCCATCGATTTTTGGATATTAATATTGTATCCTGGCACTCTACTGAATTGTTTTACCAACTCTAACAGTATATTTGTTGAGTCTTTGGAGTTTTCTGTGTCTACTATCATATCTAAAAATGGCCTTTTTAAACTATGAATGCAACACCATTTTTCCTCACCTTTTCTTTTCTAGCATAGTAGATCATATGATAGTCTGACTCAAAATTCCCCATGCCAGTACATATCATCTAGCCAATCTTAGTATGTCAATATGTGTGCATTCCATTTCTTTCTTGACAATATCTAATTTTCCTATATTCCTGTTTCTCACATTCCATGTTCCAATCACTAGTGTCTTGCTTACAACTATTCCTCCCCCTTTGTGTTTCCATACTTGAAAGTTCAAATCTCAGTTGCCCTGTTATTCTAAGTGTGTTCTATTGTACATAACGTTTTTGAAGACCTGATATTTCGGAAGTGGATGGTCAATCCTTCTTCCTAGAACACCTGATGGTGCTTAGGCAAAACATATACTTGGACTAGGAGGCAGTTGTCAGAACAGAGCAAGGATCATTACATGATTCAAAATTGGGAAGAGTGTATGCTAGGGATGTGTCCTATCTCCATACTTTTTCAATCTATATGCAGAACAGATTGTCCAGGAAGCTGAGCTGTATGGGGAGAAATATGGCATTAGAATTAATCTGCATTATGCAGATGACAAAATCTTGCTTGCTGGAACTGAAGTGGACATGAAGTGTTTGTTGCAGAAGGTTAAGGACTGGAGTATTCAATATGGATCAAACCTCAATATCAAGAAAACAAAGATACCACTGGGCCAATTGGCAGCATCATGATAGATGGCGAAGAGGTTGAGATTGTCAACAGTTTGGCTCCACAATCAACACTCTTGGGAACAGCAACCAGGAAATTATTATTATAATTAAAGATTAATTGCATTGAGAATGTCTGCTGTCAGAGACCTCTGCAAAGTACTGATAAGCAATGATTCAATCTGGAGACAAAGATGCACCTGATACAGGCCATGGTCTTTGTAATCACTTGCTATGCATCAGAGAGCTGGACAATGACTACGGAGGATAGAAGGAGAATCAATGCCTTTGAGCTGTGGTGTTGTAGGAGAATATTGAATGTACAATGGACAGCTAAGAGAACCAACAGGTTCGACCTGGAGAGGATTAAACCAGGCTGCTCCTTGGGGGCAAGGATTCTGAAGCTCCGTCTGACATAATTTGGACATGTTGCAAGGTGGTATCAGCCCTTGGAGAAGGACATCGTGCTTTGGTGGGTGGAGGGAAAGCACTGGAGAGGAAGATTCTCTATGAGATTATTTTATTCAGTTACTGGGGAAATGGGGATAGGTGTGTCAGAGACAATAAGATTGACACAGGATAGAGGAGGACTTAAGGCTGCTGTACATAAGATTTCTCTAAGTCAGAGGCAACACTACAGCAGATAACAACAACTATCATATCATCAGCATATAGCGACAGTTTAACCTCCTCTTTGCCAATCTGGATGCCTTTGATTTCCTTCTCTTGTCATATTGTCTCCTAGCAAGCATTTCCAATACAAAATTAAATTGAAGTAGTGACAGTGAGCTTCTTTGTCTGTTCCCTATTTGCAAGGAAAGTGCTTTTCATCTTTCTCCATTGAGAAGGATGTTTGCACTTGATTTTGCATGTATACTTTTCACTGTGTTGAGGAAATTCCCTTCTATTCCAATTTTTCTGAGTGTCATTATCAGGAAAGGGGTTTTGTATTCTGCCAAATATCAATTATTTTATTATTATTATACTAGTTTATTTACAAAAGTTGAATACACTGTTTTCCAGAACAGATTTTTCCAATGCCTTTTCCGCATCAATTGCCAAGATCATATGGTTCTTGTTATTAACTTTGTTAGTATACTGAATTATGTTGATTGTTTTTCTTATATTGAACCATCGTTACATACCTGTTATCAATCCCACTTGGTCATAGTGAATAATTTTTTATATGCTTTTGGATTCTATTGGCTAAAATTTTATTAAGGATTTTGTGTCTATATTCATGAGAGATACTGGTCTGTAGTTTTCTTTCTCGGTAATATCTTTGCCTGGTTTTGGCATTAGGGTTATGCTTGCTTCATAGAATGACTCTGGAAGTGTTTCTTCTTTTTCAGTTTTTTTGAAAATAATTTAAGTAGAATTGGTGCTAAATCCTCTCAATTCATCTGTGAAGCCATCTGATCCAGGACTTTTCTTCTGGTGAAGTCTATTTTATGACCTGTTGAATTTCTTCTTTTGTGATGGGCCTTTTCAGGTGTTCCATATCTGTCCTTGTCAATCTGGGTAGAAAATGCTTTCAGGTAATTTATCCATTTCCTCCAGGTTTTCAAATTTATCAAAATATAGCTTTTCAAAGTGTTCTGATATTATAGATTTAATTTCCTCTTGTTCTGTTGTGATGTCATCATTATTTCTTAATTGAGTTGTATTTTTTTTTTCTTTTCTGCCACTGCTTCGGGGTCTGCCCTGGACAATGCAGCCTGAGGTTACCTGTGTTAAAATCTGGTGATCAGCAAAAACTCCGGCTCACTCCTCCCCCAACGCCCAAAAATCAAGTCCATGGGAACCAAAATTTGATCTTCAGTCTATCCCACTCGAATTTCAAAACCATCTCAGGAACAGGTTTGAAGCCTCGAGCACCAATGAGCATAGACCAAATGAGC
This sequence comes from Elephantulus edwardii, assembly GCF_000299155.1. Lineage (NCBI taxonomy): Eukaryota > Metazoa > Chordata > Mammalia > Macroscelidea > Macroscelididae > Elephantulus > Elephantulus edwardii. Next base: position 11,115,000 of record NW_006399870.1, read on the forward strand.
TCTGGGAGGATATCAAGAAAATTGTACATGAAAAATGCAAAAGATCGTTACAAAGGCTGAAAAAGAAGAAACTACCAATACGGATGTCTGATGAGACTCTGAATATTGCATTAGAGTGCCGAGAAACCAAAGCTAAAGGTAGAAACCAAGAATCAAAAGGGCCGAACTCGCTCAGTGTTTCTTAAGCTGAAGGAGCTGAAAAACAAATTCAAACCACAGGTGGCAATACTTAAGGATACTTTGGGCAGTATATTAAATGATCCAGAAAGTTTCAAGAGAAGATGGAAGGAATACACA
>NW_006399870.1:11116711-11125980 GCF_000299155.1 Elephantulus edwardii
TTTGGTGAGATGGATAGATTCTGTGACTGGAGCGGTGGGAATAAGTGCGTTTGAGATGGCTAGGTTGGCACAGGATAAAACAGCATGTAGAGCTCTTGTACATAGATAGGGTCGCTATGAGTCTCAAGCGACTCGATGGCACATAACAACAACAACAATTAAGTTATCTGTGTCTCATCTTTCTTTTTTTCCTTTTGTTAAGTTTGCCTTTGGTTTGTCAATTTTATTGTTGTTGTTGTTGTTGTTGTTGTTGCTATGTGCTGTCTAGTTGCCTGAAACTCATAGCGACCCTAAGTACAGAAGCCCTAAATACTGTTCTATCCTGTGCCAATGTCACTATCTCCAACACCCCTACTCGAGTACCCCAGTGACTGAATCAATCAACCTCACAGAGGGTCTTTTTCTCCTGCGTTGTCCCTCCACCCTCCCAAGCATTACGATCTTCTCTAAAGATTGGTCCTTCCTTTCAACATGTCCAAAAGTATGTCAGATGAAGCTTTGGAATCTTTGCCTCCAAGGAGTAGCCTGGTTTAACCCTCTACAGGTTAAACCTGTTTGTTTATTTAGCAGTCCATGGTCCATTCAATACTCTTCTACAACACCATAGCTCAAAGGCACCAATTCTCCTTCTATCTTCCATAGTCATTGTCCAGCTCTCTGATGCATAGCAAGTGATTAGAAAGACCATGGCCTGTATCAGGCACACCTTAGTCTCCAGAGTGACACCACTTCGCTTCAGTGCTTAGGGGAGGTCCTTAACAGCAGAGTTTCCCATCACAATACGTCTTTTAATTTGTATCTTGGCTGCTAGTGCCAAGAGTGTTGAGTGTGGAGCCAAGTAGACTAAAGCAGTGAACAATCTCAATGTGTTCACCATCCATCCTGATGCTGCCAATTGGCCCAGTGGTGAGAATCTGTCCTCCTGATATTGAGCCTTAATCCATATTGAAGTCTACAGTCCTTGACCTTCTGCAGTAAGTGCTTCAGGTCCTCCTTAGTTTCAGCAAGCAGGGTTGTGCCATCTGCATAACACAGATTGTTGATGGATCTTCCACCAATCTTGATGCCATACTTCTCCTCACAGAACCCAGCCTCCCAAATAATCTGTTCTGCATATAGGTTGAAAAGATATGGAGATAGGACACATCCCTGGTGTACACCCTCTCCAATTTTGAACCATGCAGTGTTTCCTTGCTCTGTTCTGACGACTGCCTCCTGTGCAAGTTTAGGTTTCACATTAGCACGATCAAGTGTTCTAGGGTTCCCATTCTTCTCAGTTAGCCACCATTTGTTGTGATCCACACAGTCATTAGCCTTTGCATAATCAATGAAACACAGATAGACATTCCTCTGGTATTCCCTGCTTTCAGCCAAGATCCAACTAACATTAGCTACAATATCCCTAGTACCACGACTTCTTCTAAGCCCAGCCTGCACTTCTGGCAGTTCTCTGTTAATGTATTGCTGTTCCAGTCAGTTTTGACCCTTTTGAAAAACCAGCTGCTGGTCTTATTGATAGTTTCAACTGTTTTTCTGTTTTCTATCTCACTTATTTCAGTGCTTGTCCTTATAATTTCTTTTCTTCTAGAGCCTTTAGGATTAAATTGTTGCTGTTTTTCTATGTACTGAAGTTTTTTAGTTAGAACATTGATTCTTCTTCTTTCTTCCATTTTTATGTATATACCTATACATGATACCTATACATGATGACTGTCTTAGCTGTTTCCCAGAGATCTGTGGTAAGCTGTATTTTCGTTATCATTTGTTTCAAGAAACTTTTTCATTTCATTCTTTATTTCTTTTATAATCCACTCATGTTCTAGCACAGAGTTATTAAGGTTCCACATAGGTGGTTTTGTAAAAGTTACTCTCCTGTGGTTAATTTCTTGTTGCATGGAATTGTATTATTTCAATGTTGTTTTTTTAAATTTGTTGAGCTTGCTTTGTGTCCTAATATAGGATCGATTCTGGAGAATGTACCATGTGCACTTGAGAATAAAGTGAATTGCAGTTTAGGTGGGTGAAATACCTTGAATACATCCACAAGATCAAGTTGACTGATCATATAGTTTCGATCTCTTGCATCTTTGCTGAGTTTCTTTTGAATTTACCTATCCTTTTGTGCTAATGGGATGTTGAAATTTCCTACTACTATTGTAGCATTTTCTATTTCTTTATTCAATTCTGTTAAGCATTGTTTTATGTACTTTGCACATCTATCATTTGGTGCATTAATGTTGACCAAGTTTTTGTCTTCTTATATAGTGTGACTTTAATAGGTATGTAATGCCCTTCCTTATATTTTATAATGATTTTCATTCTGAAATCTATTTTATCAGAGATTAGTATTGCCACTCCTGCTTTTTTGAGGTTACCATTTGCCTGGTATATTTTGTCCAGTCTTTGATTTTGAGTCTTTCCCCCTCTGTGTGTGTGTGTGTGTGTGTGTGTGTGTGTGTGTCTTATAGGCAACATATTGATGGACCTTGGTTTTATTAATCCATTCTGCTGCTCTTTTTTCTCTTAATTGGTGCTTTTAGTCTATTAACATTTAGTGTATTTACTGTCAGGCTGGTTTTACCATTTTGCCATATTTCTATTTCTGTTGTTTCTGGTTATTATGGTCTATGCACTTTCTTTTGGTTTCTCTATGTGAAGGACTTAAAATTTCTTTTAGTTTTGGTCTTGTCACAAATTCCTTAAGTGCCTTCTTTTTAGCAAAGAATCTAATTCGCCCTTCATATTTGATGAAAAGCTTTGCTGGGTATAGGATCCTTGGCTGGCAATTGGTATATTTCAACTTTCTGTATATGGTATCCCATTGCCTTCTAGTTCACATGGTTTCTGCTGAGAAATCAAAAATAACCTAATTGTTTCCCTTTTGTTGGTGACTCTGTTTTTTCACACTGCTTTTAGTACTTGATCCTTTTAATTTGGATAATTTGACTATATTATGTATTGATTTTTTTTTTATGGATGAAGTCTATTTAGTGTGCTCTATGCATACTTCTGGAATGTGAATTTCCCTGTTCTTAAAAATATCTGAGAAGGTTTCTTCTAGTACTTTCCCCTAATTTTCTCATTGATATTCTTGTCAATCCCATGTTCTGGAATTCCAGTTATTCATGTGTTGATCCTTTTGATATCATCCTACATTATTCTAATGTTTTCTTCATTTTCTTTACATCTCCTCTCTCTCCTTTCTGATTTTTCTTCTAATATGTTTCTAATGTGACTCGTGTCTTCCAGCTCACTGTGTCTCTGTTCCATCTTTTCATTTCTACTTTTTTGTCCTACCAGCTTGTTGGACACTTCTGCCAGTTTGGTCTTAATATTCTAGATTGTATTTCCATGCTTTTTTTGTTATTTTCAGTTAGATTGGCTGTACTCTATCTTTGAATTATTTTTTTAAGTTTTTGCAACTTTTTATCTATACTATCAATTCTTTCTTTCATCTTTTGTATTTTTTTCCATAGCTGTTCCAGTTGCTTCTTATCAACATTTTTTTTCTGGATTGCTGTCTCTGGGGTAATTTCTCTCTTAATGGCTTTCACTGTTTTTTCCATCATTTACATATTCTTCTGTAGCTGTTCAAATAAGTCCACATCAATATGTTTCTTCTAGTTCTCTCTATCTGGGGTATTCATTAGGTCTGCTTTTTTAGGAGAAATGTTATTTTGTTTTTATTAATGACTAAGGCCTAATGATGTTTCTTGACATTATGTGAGTCTTTTCTTAGTAGATGTTAGATTGTTGTAACTATATAATGACTCAGAGAATGTTTTGTGAAAGACTTGAATTTTTCTATTTCCTTCTTCCCTGGAGACCTAGGGCCTAACAGCAGTGTTTCACCCAAAGTATCTGTGATGTTGCTTCTCCTGATGCTAAACAGTGGTGGCAATAGTTGGGCAGTCTCCAGGTGGTAGGGCAGCAGGGTCTTCAAGGGTTAGGGGCACTTGTCTCATCCTCTGGGTGGGATTGTGGTTTGGGCCACACAGAAACTGTGGTCCCTCTATCTGGCACACAGTGCTTCTGTCACTGGCCAGGGTGTATGTGTGCCTGGGCTGAGCCACAGCCTTTAGCAGACACCAGGGAAGTGATGGCTTAAAGACACTCCCAGGCCAGCCGTGCTACACAGCCCTGACATCTTGAAGCAGAGTGTTGGTAAGGTTTCCAAAGAGCACAGGTCTCTTGAGATGTGCTGGAGATTACTTTAAAAAAAAATGCCTAGGAAAAGGGAACTGCCAGATATTCGAGTTGGATTTGGAAGCAGCCATGGAATTAAGGACATTATTGCTGAGGTCAGATGCATAGTTATTGTAAGAGTGAACACCAGAAAGTTATTTGTGTTTTGTTGATTATGCAAAGACATTTGACTGTATGGATAATCATAAATTATGGGTAACTTTGAGAAGAATGGGAATTCCATAACACTTAATTGCGCTTATATAAAACCTAAATATAGACTAAGAACAAGGGAACACTGCATTACTTAAAATCAGTGAAAATGTGTCCCAGTGCTATTTCCTTTCTCCTTACCTATTCTATTGGCACGATGAGCCAATCATTCAAGAAGTTAGACTCTATGAAGATGAATGTGGCTTCGATTTGGAGAAACTTAATCATCAGCAGCACCCTGCATTATGTAGAAGACACAATCTTGCTTTAGGAAAGTAAAAAAATACTTAAAACACTTATTGCAGAAGATCAATAATGCAATCTTCATTATGATTCAGATCTCAACATCAATAAAACAAAAATCTTCACCACTGGACCAACATGTAACATCATCATAGATGGAGAAGATTGATGTCATCAATGATTTAATTTTACTTAGATACACAACTTACATTCATGGTAGCAGAGGGCAAGAAATCAAAAGATACATTGCATTGAAAAAATTTGCTGTCAAAGATCTCTAAATTTCTAAAGCGAGAGACTATCAGTTTAAAGACTCCGTTATGCCTGATCCAAGTGAGGACATTTCTAACTCCTTAGTATGCATAAAAAGACTGAAGAATTGATAGCTTTGAATTGTGGTGTTGGTAAAACGTATTAAGTACACCATGGTGTGCTAAAAGAATAAACTGTCTTGGAAAAAGTGCAAGGAGGGCACTCCTTAGAAACAAGGTTGGTGAAATTTTGTCTCACATACCTTGAGCCTGTTGTCAAGAGCGGCTAGTCTTTGGAAAAAATGTAACTCTTGGAAAGGTAGAGGTTTGTTTAGAGAAAAGACCTTCAACAATAGTGATTATGGAAATGGGATCAGCACTGGACAAGATCATGAATGTGGTGGATAGGCTTCAATAAGTTGCTTATAGGGTTGCTATGAGTAGTAGTTGACTGGACATGTGATTCCCCTCCACAGGCAATTCATAGAAGGTCCTACAAGGCTAGCAGCACAGTTTCTCTCACACAAAGGTACTAAGACAAAAATGCATCAAAATTGTGATAGTGACACCTCTAACTTTTCTATATTCTACTATTGTTTTTGTTGTTGACTGCCTTCAAGTCTAACATGACTCATAGGAACCCTATGAACAAAAGGCTTGAAGCCCCTCTACAACTATCAATATTTATCAAAGTTCATAGTTTCCAGAGGCATGTTATTTAGGAACTGAACGCCACTCAAGCAAATTATTTAACAATGTAATTAAGTATTCTTCTGGTACTCCCTGCTTTCAGCCAAGATCCATCTAACATTAAATACAACATTCCTAGTACCACGACTCCTTCTAAACCCAGCCTGCACTTCTGGCAGTTCTCTGTTGATGTGCAGTTTCAGTTGTTTTGGTATAATCTTCAGCAGACTCTTACTTGCATATGATATTATTGATATTGTTTGATAATTTCCACATTCTGTTGAAACACCTTTCTTTGGAAATATAGATATTTTTCAATCAGTGGCTGCCAAGTGGTTTTCCTCCAGATTTCTAGGCACAACTTGGTGATCACATCTAGGGCAGCATCTGTTAGTTGAAATATGTCAATTAGTATACCATCAATTTCTGGGGCCTTATTCTTTTGCCAATTCTTTTAAAGTAGTTTGACTTCTCCTTTATCACCATAGGCTCTTGCTCATATGTTGTTTCATGAAATTCTTCTGTGTCTGTCAATTCCTTTTGGTGCAATGACTCTGTATACTCTTTCCATCTTAGTACACTTCCTGGATAATTTAATATTCTGCTCAAAGCATCCTTAAGTATTGCAACTCAAGGTTTGAATTTGTTCTTCAATTTCTTGAGTTTAAGAAATGCTGAGAGAGTTTGGCCCTTTTGAGTATCTGACTCCAGCTCCTTGCACATTTCATTGTAATACTACTTTGTCTTCCCACACTTCATTTTGAAATCCTCTGTTTAGCTCCTTAATATTTTCATCTCTTCCCTCAGCTTTGGCTTCTCAGCACTCTAGTGAAATATTCAGAGTCTCTTCTGACATCCATTTTGATCTTTTCTTTCTCTTCTGTCTGTAATGACTTTTGCACTCTTCTTGGATGATATTCTTGATGTTTTAGCTAATGTTAGATGGATCTTGGCTGAAAGCAGGGAATACCAGAAAAATGTCTATCTGTGTTTCATTGATTATGCAAAGGTTTTTGACTGTGTGGATCACAACAAATTGTGGCTAACTTTGAGAGGATTGAGAATCCCAGAACACTTGATTATACTAATGTGAAACCTATACCTGGACCAGGAGGCAGTCATCAGAACAAAGCAAGGAAATACTGTATGGTTTAAAATTGGAAAGGGTATACACCAGGGATGTGTCCTAACTCCATACATGTACAATCTATGTGCAGAACAGATTATTTAGGAGGCTGGGCTCTATGAGGAGAAATGTGGCATCAGGATTGGAGTAAGATTCATCAACTATCTGTGTTATGCAGATAACACAACCCTGCTTGCTGAAACTGAGGATGACCTGAAGCACTTGTTGCAGAAGGTCAAGGACTGCATCCTTCTATATTTATTAAGGCTCAATATCAAGAAGACAAAGATTCTCACCACTGGGCCAATTGGCAGCATCAGGATGGATGGTTAAGAGATTGAGATTGAAATAGACCTGAAGAACAGGTCAAACCTCTCCCCTCGCACTTAATCAGATCTGGAGAAGCTGCTGAACTCCCCTGTGGCTTAGTTCTCTTATCTGTAAAATGTGGGATAACAGTAGTAGCTACTTTGCAAAGCTGAACGATGATTTAAATTACAGGGTTTTTAGAAGGACTGAAAGAACTAATATACTTAAGGCAATAGGGACAGCTCAGCGTACAACAGGTATTAAATAAATGTGAGCTGTTATTACCAAAAAAAAAAAAGAGATTGAGATTGTTCACAGCTTTAGTCTGCTTGGCTCCACAGTCAACACTCTTGGCACCAACAGCAAGGAAATTACAAGACAGACATATTGATATGGGAAAGTCAGCTGTTAGAGATTGCTAACAACAATGAAGAGCAATGATGTCAGTCTGGAGACTAAGGTGCACCTGACAGAGGCTATGATCTTTGCACTCACTTGTTATGCATCAGAGAACTGGACAATGACTAGGGATGATAGAAGGAGAATTGATGTCTTTGATCTATGGTGTTGGAGAAGAGTATTGAATATACCATGTACTGCTAAGAGAACAAACAAGTTCATCCTGAAGAGGATTAAACCAGACTGTTCCTTGAAGGTAAGGATTCTGAAGCTTCACCTGATATACTTTGGACATGTTGCAAGGAGGGACCAATCTTTGAAGAAGGACGTCATGCTTAGAAGGGTAGAGGGACAGAGCAGGAAAGGAAGATCCTCTATGATTTGGATTGATTCAGTGATTGCGGTAATGGGGGGGAGGGGTAGCTGTTTCAGAGACACTTAAATTGGCACAGGATAGAGCTGAGTTAAGAGCTGTTGTAATAGGTTCGCTGTGAGTCACAGGCTATTAGATGACACATAACGATGACAACAACAACATAATTAAATATTAGATGCAAGTAAAGTCCTGATGAGGATAATTAAAAAATTACTAGGATAGTACATTAACAGAGAACTGCCACAAATTGAAGTCAAATTTAGGAGAGGTCATGCACCACTGATAATAATTCTTGATGTCAGATGGATCTTGATGGAAAGCAGAGAATTCTAAAATACATCTATTTGTATCTTATTAACTATACAAAGGAATTTAATTGTGGGGATCACAACAAATTATGTCTAACACTGAAAAGAATGGGAATCCCAGAAGACTGGTTTTTACTCATGAAAAACCCATAACTAGGCAAGCTCTGGTGGCCTAGTGACAAGAAACTGTACTGCAACCCCAGAGGTGAGCATTTTGAACAAACCAGATACTCTGCTGGAGAAGGAGGGAGAATCTTCTCCTTGTACAGGTCAGATCCTATTTGGCAGTACACACAAAATAATTAAAAAATAAATAAATAAAAACCTGTAACTAGACCAAGAAGCTATTGTATGAACAGAATGAGCGACCACAAGGAAGGATGCACATCAGCGATATATCCTCTCTCCATACCTGTTCAATCTGTATGCTCAACAAATCATTTGAGAGTCTAGACTTTGTGAGGAAAAATATGGCATCAGGATAAGAGGAAGATTCATCAATAACCTGTCATATGCAGATGACATAACCTTGCTCTCTGCAAATGAAGACCCGAAGTATTTCCTATAGAAGATCAATATACAGATCAGCATCAAGAAAACAAAAATCCCAAATGTCCAACCGCAGTAGAATGGATTGAAAAACAATGCACACAGGAGCAATGATTCTGTAAATCACTACCTAATTTGGGAGGGACTGGAGAGCATTATGCTGAGTGAACTAACTCAGTCCCATAAGGACAAATATTGTATAACGCCTTATTGTAGAAGGACCATGAAGATCCATGGGAGGGGGCGGAGAAGAGGAGTGATGATGTGGGTGTGTGGAGGGTGATTAATCATAGGGTCACACAATATGATAGGTGGAGGATGGGGGAGAAGGAAATGAGAAAGATGTGGTGTGAAGAACAAAGTATATGAACTTTTAAAATAAACCAGTATTATAAAAAGAACACAGAAAGTCTCACCACTTCATGATAAAGAAAAGATTGAATTTGTCAGTTATTTCCATAGTCAATACCCGTGGTACTAGTCATCAAGATATTTAAAAAAATGTATCTGGGGGTAAGGCTGAGAAAAACTGGATGAAATATGTTTACGGCATTGAAGTCTATGGGGGACAGAATAGTTTAAAAGTATTATATTTTAGGGCATTATGTTTATCGTAGGAG
>NW_006399870.1:11126129-11132476 GCF_000299155.1 Elephantulus edwardii
AATTCCAAAATCTCTGTAGATGTTCATTGAAATGAAAAATAAATAAATTAAAATATTTTTTAAAATGTATCACTATGGGGAAAATCTGCTGTCAAGGACCTCTCAAAAGTGGAGAAATAACAACTATTTAAAGACTAAAGTGTACCTGATCCAATTCATGCTCTTTTCAATTACTTGTTATGCATCTGAAAGTTGAACAGTGAATAAGGATGATAGAAGAAGAAACAGTGCCTTTGAGTTGTGGTGTTGGAAAAGAGTACTGAATATTTCCTGAAATGTAAAAAAACCAAATATTTCTTGAAGAAAGTGCAATTAGGGTGCTCCTTGGAGGCAAGGATGGTGAAACTTCATCTCCTATATTTTGGGGATGTTGTAAATAGTTATTGGAAACAGAAATCATGCTTAGTAAGATAGAGGAATGGCGAAAGAAAGGAAGACCCTTAACAAGATGGATTGACACAGTCATTGTTATCAATGGATCAAATATATAAGAGATGATGGCAATGTCACAGAACAAGATAGGTATAGACCTGTTGTTATAGGGTCCCTATGGGTCATGGTCAACTAGAGAGCACCTAACAACAATAACAACAACACACTTATCATTGTTTTAGACTTGTTTTGCTGGGTTTTTGTGTTGTTGGTTTTTTTTGGTTTGTGTGTGTGTGTGTGTGTTATACACATTATGTTTTATGCACTCCTCTTTTCTCACTGTGTTTCAAATTATCATTCTTATACATTGTGTTTTATAAAATTAATCACCATTGTTCATGCCTGTTATAACACCTTTTCATATCCCCACCAGAACTTTCCTAATTCCTTCACTACTCCCTTTCTCTACCACCAAACTCTGCTACCTTGAGATTTTTCCCTCATTCATTCTTAGCCCCAGTTCTCCCTACCCTTTCCTCTTTGGAATATCTCTTGCTAGTAACACTTCTGTTTTTATAATAATGTTCTTATGTAGTATTTGTCACTATTAGACTGAGTTAGTTGACTCAGCATAATGCTCTGATGTTATGTACCATCAAGTCAACTATGACTCTTACAAACAACAGATTGGAACCCTGCCCAATTCTATGCCATCCTTGCATTAGGGAGAAGGTTTAACAGTATAAAAAGCCCTGGTAGTATAGTGGTTACAGTTTTTGACTGCTAAACACAAGATTGGTAGTTCTAATCTACTAGTTGCTTAGAGGGATACCAATGTAGCAGTCCACTTCCATAAAGATTTATAGCCTTCTAAACCCTGTGGAGCAGTTATACTCATCAGATAGGGTCACTCTTCGAATCAGATTTGATTGAGCAATAGTGGGTAACATTATCAACTGGAGATCATGGACTAGAAAATCTGTCTACCACAGTTAACTCTCTAACTACAGTGTGGACAGAAAATGACCTATAAAACTGCAGCTCTTTAATTTTAATGAATGTGAAACCTTAGGGATGTTTCTCAGACTAAACTCCAGTTTCTATTCCTATAAAATGGAAGGATTCTCTAAGATACTGCTCGTAAATGATTTAGGAGGATACCTGACAAAGTGTTAGCTTAATAAATACTTTCCTCTTTGCAATAGACTTATGATTGAGTCTAAATCCTAAAATTTTTTTTCCAAATTTACATCATTCAACAAATTAGAAGCAGAGTTAAGACTAACTCCCAAAGGCTGAATTTAAAGTCAGGACTATTTGGGATTCCTGTTGTTGCTAGACCTGATTCTTCTATTCAAGCTATCCTCTCCACCTGGATTCTGACTGCCCAAAGGGTAGAGAAGAAGCATATGTCATTTAGAATGTGCTGGGAATGGTCAAGGTGGTTAGATGATCATCCCAGTATGAGATATGTTTGTGCTTGTTTTTATCCTAGTATGAGTGGACTGTTAGACTGAGAGGCTGGTGAGAGAGATGAGACACTCAGGGATCTAGGCTCTCAGGAAGGAAATTGGGAGCACTGGTAGAGAAGAAAGGAAGTGAGGTAGACGGCACTGGTAGATGTTAGTTTGTGAAAGTTAGCTTGCTCTCTGCAGGGAGCTCAGGACAACCAAAGAGACCATATAGGTCTTCTATAAATGCTGCATGAGTCATCTGCTATATGGTTGATCTCTTCTACTTCTTATGTAAGTTTAAGTAAATTTGTTGCATGTATGTACACATTTGTTTGTATGTACATAGCTAGAGGATCAGAATCCTCTCTCAGAGTTAGACATAAATATTGACACCACTTTGACAACTCAGTTTTTTGATAAAATAAACCTTGACAGATCATGGACCTTTAAACATTTTGGAAGAGAACCTTCTTTGGGAATAGAAATTAGCCGCTTAGACTGATATAGACCAAGAGTAAAAAAATCCAAGGTGGGGCAGGGAGAAGATGTAGGTAGAAATCAAATAAGAAGAAAATAGGATTGGTCTTACATGCTCAAAACAATTCACCCTTTTCCAAAATGCCTTTATCATCTCTCCAGTTCTAAGTAAAATATATAAGGAAAACTAATCAGATAAAATCTGTATTTGCCAGAGGAACTAAAGATGCTTTAGGAGACAAGGGTAAGGACAGAAAATAAAACTGGGAAGAAGGTCGGGCTACAAAATCCATGTTCTTCCTTCTACTGGGAGTCTCTACACTGGCCTTTTCTAGTGGCTAGTGTCAACCAGAGTCTTGTTTGAAGGTTAGCAATCTCTGTGAGGGACTGCCCAAGTGCATTATGTTATATAAATGTCCTCATCAGTAAAATGCAAGTAATAAATAATATCCACCTAGCTGGATTCTTTGAGGATTAAATAAGTAAATAATGATAAAATGAATAAAGAAATGTCTGCACAAATTGCTAAAGAAAACTTTTATACAAATAACATATAAGTTCTATTTCCCCCCTCACAAGAATTTCCCAAGCTCAAAATATCAATTTATTTTAATGTATTTTTGCTTTAGGGATGGCCCTGGCATATGGTAACTTTATGAATAATGAATTGAAATGTTACTTGTTCCTGGCCATCCTCTCAATGTGTTTGAACCCACAACACATCTTTTATCTTTTGTACTTGGCCTTTTAACACTATCTTGCCACTTAAAATAAAACAATTTCTTCAAGAAAGATGTAACATCAGCTTTCTGAATTAATAAGTACATAATGGAGATTAGATGGGAGGAAATACATAACTGAACACAAGTCCAGAAAAAGGAAAGACTACCTTCATGGTTCCAAGAAAGAGTTTTCATCTATATGGGGACACAAACCTCAGACATAACAGGCACAGCATAAACTTATGTTTACTAAACTTTCTGGGTTTAGTAAAAAACTTAACATCATCAGGGAACTGTCAAAAGTTCAAACTGGATTTAGAGGAGGCCATGGCACCAGGGATATCAAATGGATCATGGCTGAAAGTAGAGAATATTAGAAAAATGTTTATCTGTGTTTTATTGACTACACAAAGGCATTTTACTCTGGATCACAACAAACTATGGGTAACATTGGTTGTGCTAATATAAAAATCTATACATAGATCAAGAAGCTGTTATATGAACAGAACAAGGGAACACTGTACGGTTTAAAATCTGGAGGGTGTGGATCAGGGGTGTATCCTTTCTCCATATCTATTCAATTTGTATGCTGTGCAAATATTCATGTAGTGTAAAGTAATATTCCAAATCACTGTCAATAAGACAGATACAAATTAGAACCACAATGAGATACCTTCTCACTCACGTATCAGTGGCAAAGTTTAACAGGACAGCAAGTAATAAATGTTGGAGAGGATGTAGTGAGATAGGAACTCCTTTACATTGTTGGTGGGATTGTACAATGAAACAACCACTCTTGAAGGCAGTTTGACACTTCCCCAAAAAGCTGAACATAGAAATTCCATATGAACCAGCTATTCCACAGCTTGAAATATACCCCAAGAAAATGAGAACTGAGGCTCAGAGAGACACTTGTACTCCACTGTTCATAGCAGTGTTTTCTCCATCGCAAGAGCATAGAAATAGACGAGATGTTCAACCACAAACTAATGGATTGAGAAACTGCGGTACATTCATACAATGGAATACTATGCAGCATGCAGGAGAAATGATTTTGTAAATTATTCCCTAACTTGGGAGGGACTGGAGAGCATTATGCTGAGTGAACTAACTCAGTCCCATAAGGACAAATGCTGTACAAAACCATTATTGTAGAATAAGTATGAGGATCCAAGGTGTGGGGGAAGGGTGGAAATAGTGGTGACAATGGGGGGATAGGGTGTTAATCATAGGGTTGCACAATTCAGTGGATGAATGGGATGAAGGAAATGGGAAAGATCTTTTTTGAAAAATAATCTATTCAAACTTTGTAATTAAATCAGAATAATTTTCTTTTAAAAAAAGAAAAAATATTCTCGTATCAAGACACTATTAAAAAGAATGTGGCATCAGGATTAGAAGAAGACTCATTAATAACACATACTATGCAGATGACACAATTTTGCTTGCAGAAATCAAAAGAAACCTCAAACATTTGTTACAGAAGACCAAAGACTATATAGCCTTCAATGTGGATTGCATCTTAACAACAAGGATACAAAGGTCATTACCACTGGGCCAGTGGGCAACATCATGATAGACGGAGAAAGGATTAAACTGCTTATTATTTCATCTTGCTTTGAGCTACATTTAACACCCTTGGTAGCAGCAGTCATTATATAAGGATACATGTTGCTTTGGGCAAGTCTGCTGTTAGGGAGCTCTTCAAAATATTGAAGAACAGTGATGACAGTTTGAAGACTAAGGTGGACTTGATTAGGGCCATTGTCTTTTCAATTACTTGCTATGCATCTGAGAACTGCACAATGAGTAAAAGTGGCATAAGAAGAATTGGTGCCTTTACCAGTGATGTTGGAGAAGAGTACTGAACATCCTGTGGACTGCCTAAAGAACAAGTACGTCTGTCTTGCAGGAAGCACAACTAGGATGCTTCTTGGAGACAAAAATGGTAAAGCTTGATCATGATAAATACTTTGAGCATGTTGTCAGTAGAAGTCAGACCTTGGAAACAGACATCAAACTGGGAAAGATGAAGGGTCAGAGAAAGAGAGGAAACTTCTCAATAAAATGGATTAGACAGTGACTGTAACAGTGGTAACAATCAAGTAAAATGTAACAGTCAGGAATGAAGAGGATGGCACATAATAGGGTAAGGTCCAGATGCATTGTTTATAGGATCACTATGAATCAAATCAAGTCAACAACAGCTAATAACAACAATAAATTTCCTGAGAGTTCTCTCCATCCCTTTCAAACATTGCTTTTCATGAAGACTACAAATCCAATTTAAAAGTGTTCATGTGAGATCTTAAGATCCTCTCTCTCATCCCTCACTTGCAAAACTGGGCTGAATGTGGAGTGAATAGGGGAGCTCTGATTTGTAGTATATGGCAATACCTGTGGTATATATACTCCCATTATAGCTAATTTAAAGCTACCTTTCACATTTAACAACCATCTAGTAAAGTCCCTAAGTATTTCACAATCAGCTCTAGTACACAGCTGTGTCACACTCCTTCACTAATTTCACAAAAGGATTTAGTTCTAACTGCTAGGTCTATTAAGCCATTCCAGGCATAAGTTGTTTCTCTCTTTTTTAAGTTGCGCTTTCCATTAGTGTGGTGTGGATTCTTGAAGCAAGCTCCTCAGACTTAACCCTAAACCTAGCTCCATAATTTCTCACTCTCTGTATCTGAGACATTACTGTGGACCTCACTGTGCTGAGCAGAGAAAAGCAATCTCGGTATTCCAATTATAGAGGAAACATATGCAAAATGAGCTTTATAAATTTTATTCCAAACCACAGCATTGTTGTGTAGTTTGAACTGAAGAAAAGTCAAGTCAACCTGGTCTTGCTCCCTTAGTTTTGTCAGTTACTAAATAGTGACAACAGTGACCTTCATCATGAAGAAGGAAAGAAGCTTCATTAGCTCTTGATGCTTAAAGACTCACATAAAAAAGCCAGTATAAGGGTGGAAACCCTCATTATTAGCTGATAACACTCATCTAGCTGATTCAAATTGCTATGCTTTCATGTCTAAGCTTTTCTCAATTACATTGGCTCATTTATTTCCTTCCACATATTTTTAAAAGTCAGGTCTCCTCATCATGAATGAGATAAACACCTGTGTCTTTAAGTCAAAGTTGTAGGAAAAAAGGACATGGTGTACACAGTTCAGAAGCAGCTTTACTTTTTTTTTCTTTCTTTTTTTTATTATTAAATTGTATTAGTTTTAATGAACATTTACAGGGATTTTGGGTTTTCATTCCTTCATTGCTGCACCATTCTCTCTACCCTCCTCCCCAGTTTGTTCTTCTTCCC
>NW_006399870.1:11132610-11148167 GCF_000299155.1 Elephantulus edwardii
CGTATTCTCTTAGCTACTTCCTGCTGAAAAGGGACGCTGTGGGTTTCAGGGTGAAGATCTTCTCTCACTACTCTAAAGGGCCCCTTTGGCAGTAGGAACCACATAGACTATTATGGAGAATGATTTTGGAATTTAGATGCACTCTTATTGATTGTGCTTGGCCATACATGCAGCTTTACTTTAATGCAAGGAAAGGTTTGATGATTTAGAAGGTGCACATGCAGCAGTGAAGGAGATTGTAGAGTTTGCTTAAGAATTGGCTCAGTTGCTTTAAAGTGAGAGCAAATTTACCAAACATTAAAAGGCAAGTACCAGGCATCCATAAATTACAACTGATGTTCGTAACCCAGCATAAACCAGGGACTTACAATATTTTAATAAAAACCTCACAAAGATGATAAGATTAAACTCAATGAAAAAAAGATAAACACGCTTTCCTTCACCTCCACAGAAAAACGGAAAACTCATTCCCTCTTTTACAAGAGGTAGAATGAGTATCATATTTATAGGGTACTCATTAAGGAAAGAAATTTTTTATGTGTAAATGATCATTGTACACTTGCCAGATAATTAATTACATTAGGTTGTTCTGCCCACTATTGCAAATCAGCCTCATACAGTAGGGACCTGTGGCCAAGATAATAGCATAAGATAATGCAGTAAAACAACTGTAAAAAGAAAATGGTGCAAAACATAAATGTTGAAAATTGCTGTTTGTTTTTATATATGTGTGTATGTTTTGGAGGGTGGCAACATGCTCTTTGCTGTTATCACAAGCATTAAAGTTTAATAGACCATCCATGAGTTATTTTCTGCTCAGAAACACCTGCTCAGAGAGATAAAGTAGCAGCTATCTTTCTAGTTTTAAAATTGACATTCAGCCAGTTATATTTCTGGTCTCTCTCATCACTTAGATGGTTGTTGACTTTTCTTAAATGTCAAAGGAGGTTTTCAACTTAATTTTATTCCTGCTGCTAGTTTCTTACTTAGTTCTCCAGAGGCCCTTCTTGTCTGTGGCCAGTAAAGTCAGCACTGAGAAAGGTTGCTAAAAGGAAATCACTCAGCTGAGAATATGGAGTGCATTTACCACCATCTTTCTGCAAGCATTGTAAAGAAAAAGAAATTCACTATGGCTCATCCCAATCACGTTTGGTTACTCTTTCCACTGTGTTTATTAGGATGAAAGATATTCTACACAGGCATATTTAATATACGTGTTGAGACAATTACACATTATAATAGTTTTCCATAATCATATCTTGTTCTAAATTGAGTTCTATTTCAAGAGTCTGCACACTCTTCTCCTTCTTAAGTCAGCTGGACAGTCCTCTTTATGGTTACTACTCTTGATATTCAATCCATATTTGAAAGAATCAAGTGTGATTATCTTAGGGCAACTTCTTTGCCATAGACCATTTCATATAACAGCAGTCAGGCTGTGTCTGGACCACCACAAGATGTCACAGACATCTAGTCTGTCTAATCTACCCATTATCACAGCCCTGGGCAAGGGTCCATGACTTGGAACCAAAAGGAGATGCTAGATGTTGCCCACAGTCTGGCCCATGTGCTGCTAGGTTCTGATTTTGGCCATTGCCTGACCTAGGGCTCAGGAAAGAATGAAGCAAGAAATTCTGAATAACAGAGCTTGGTAGTCAGACTTACTTCAAATCTTGGCTCCACCACTTGCTTTAGGAATGACCTTGGGAAAGAACTTTAGTCTCTCTCTCTGTGTGCCTAAACTTTCATATGAAAAAAATAGTTTATAATATTGCCTACTGCCAATGAGGATCGTAAGAATGAAATGAGATCACATGCACAAAATGTGAGCTAAGTTGGCCTGGGTTAAGTGCTTACTTAGTACTAGGCTAGTTCGTCCAGATTTTTGTGTCTATCTATGGGCATGGGTGTTGGTTTACCTCAAGTGCACAGAATTGAAATGAATGATAATCATTGGGTCAATTGGCAGCACCATGATAGACGAAGAAGAGATTGAGGTTGTTGATAATTATAGCTTGCTCATCTCCACAATCAACACTCTTGGCACCAGCATTCAGGAAATCAAAAGATGAATTGCTCTGGGAAAATTTGCTGTCAGGGATCTTTCCAGAATACTGAAAAGCAATGATACCAGTCTAAAGACTAAGGTACACGTAATCCAGGCCATGGTCTTCCCAATTACTTGCTATGCATCAGAGTGCAGGAAAACAACCAAGGATGACAGAGAAATATCGATGTCCTTCAAGTTATGGTGCTGGAGAAAAGTCTTGAACAATACTATATATCACCAAGAAAACAAAAGGGTCTGTCTTGTTTTTCCTTTTTTTAAAATTAATTTTAATGAACATTTACAGACACTTTGGATTTCCATTCATTCATTGTTGAATTTTTCTCCCTGCCCACCCCTCCCCCCCAGTTAGCTCTTCTCTTTGAAAAGTAAAAGAAAAATTATTTCATTTGCACTCCCCCTCTCCCTGAGTACACTCCATTATGCAGCCTTCATTCTGGACTCCTGTCATGACCATAATACCCAATAATATATCACTTTTAAACATCTGTTTCAATGCAGTATACATAATTTATCCAATCTTTCTCAGTCTCACCTCAACCCCATTCTAAACAGTGACCATATGCAGTATTTGACCTTTTGTGACTGAGATATTTCACTCAGCATAATGTCCTCCAGGGTCACCTATTTTGAATATTTCATGAGTTTCTTGTTTTTCAATGCAGTGTAGAATTCCATTGTTTGAATATACCACAGCTTCTCTATTCATTTGTTTGTTGATGGACACTTAGGTTATTTCCAACTCTTTTCTATTGTGAACAAAGCCTCAATAAACAGGTTTGCATATATCTACTGGGGTGGCAGTTATGGCTTCTTTAGGGTATATTCCCAGTAGTGGAATAGCTGGGTCAAATGGTATTTCTATTTGCAACTTTTTGAGAGAATGCCATACAGCCTTCCATAGTGGTTGCACCATTTTACACTCCCACCAACAGTGAATAAGAGTTCCAGTTTCTGGGCAACCTCACCAGCTTTTGATGTTTGCTGTTCTGTTAAATTTTGCTCTTCTTACTTAGATGAGATGGTATCTCATAATTGTTTGATTTGCATCTGTCTTAGAGCTAGGGATTTTGAACATTTCTTCGTGTATTTGTTTGCCATCTGAATGTCTTCTTTGGTGAAGTGTCTGTAAATAGGTCTATCTTATAAAGGTGAAACAAAGTTTCTTCTTGGAAGCTAGGAATATGAAGCTCCATTTTACATATTTTGGGTACATGGCCAGGAGGGACTGATACTTGGAGAAGGACATCAAACTTGGAAGGGTGGAGGGACAGTGCAGGAGAGGAAGACCCTGAAGGAGATGAATTGATACAGAAACTGGGGCAATAGTGGTAGATGTGTCAGAGTCAGTGAGATTGGCTCGGGACAGGGCAGGCTTCAGAGTTGCTGTACATAGAGAGTCATTATGAGTTGCAGGTGACTCAAGTTCACATAACAACAACACCATTTTTACGCACAATTCTCTTATTACTTATAGACAGAGGATCAATGTAAGATAAGATCCCTCAACAACATGGTTTGACACAGTCTCTTTAGCAATAGGTTCAAATCTATCAGAGATGGCGGGGATAACACAGGAATAGGGAGGGTTCAGATCCGTTGTTCATAGGATCACCATGAGTCACAGTCGACTTGACAGCACATAACAGCAATAACAATATAAGGAATTCCAGTGGTCTATTGGCCAAAGTGTCTGACTGCTAACTGGAAGATCAGTGGTACAAATCTATATTCTTACTTCTGGTGGCATGGTGATAAGAAGCTGTGCTGCATTCCAAAGGCACATGGTCCTGACTCAACCACACACAACAACACTACTCAATACAAGTGAGTTCTGGTGGCTTAATGATGATGAGTTGCACTGCCAACTCAAAGCCATGTGGTTCAAATCTGCTAGCTGTTCTGCGGAGGAAACCTGGGCAATACCATCCCATACATTTTATAGCTTCTGGAAACACACTATAGTGTCAGCTATGAGTCAGATCCTGACTCTATAAAACTTACCATCACATCACATAACACAACATACCATGTTGTTGTTGTTGTACCATTAAGTCAGAACTGACCCATTGCTGACCCTCCAGTGTGTTTTCAGAGGCAGTAAATTACACAGGAGTTGATTGCCCAACTCTTTCCTGCGGAGTGGGTAGATTTGAACTGTGTGTATATGTAGTATCATGGATCATGTCATGTGTATAAAGAGGAAGCAGTCTGCTTTATAGCCTCAGAAACCCTATAGTCACCCTGGTGATAGTGGGCAAATGCGTATAATATACTATATTAATGAGTGTGCAAATGTTTAACTTGTTTAGCTGCTAATAAAAAAGCTGGAAGTTTAAGACCATACAGATGCTTCTTAAAAGAAAGGCCTAGAAATTTACATTCCAAATATCAGCTTTTGAAAACCTGTGGTGCAGAGTTCTACTCTAATAAACATGAGGTCATCACAGATCAGTTAATTCAATAGAAATTAATTTTATAACATAGAAAATAAAACTGGTGAGATCTGAAGTTTAATGATATTGCCTCCCACCCAAAAACCTGCCAAAATTCCCACCTTTCACAAGATGCAATTGCCACCTTTTCAAGTTGTTTTTAGTGATAGATGTTTGCGTTTTCTTATTTTGGTAGGATTCCACCTTACACAGGCTCCAGTTTTCTTGGGTTTTGCTGTATAAATATCATCTAACATCCGTCAAGGTAAAGATTCTACCCTGTCTCATCCTCCCTCTCTTCAAAAGAATGTAAATGCTATCTTAAGGGATATATGACTCAATTCCTAGGTGATTTTTACATTATTATTCTCATAAAGTTATGTATGTCTAACAATATGTTGCTTTATTTCAGTTGTCTTTCAATTTTATAAAAGTGTATCAAGCCATATTGTAGTCTTCTAGAACTTGCTCACCACCACCTCACCCAGTGGCATTCTTTAGTTTGTACTGCTAATCCTGCCATCATTCAGCTCTGCCTTTCTCCTTCTTTACCCTTTCATTGATTGTTCTAGCAGAAAAACTGCAGACCACACAATTACATGACTCATACACAGTTCTGATTAATTTATTAATGTTGCTTTATAGATCTGTAAGCTTTCATGTTCAATTTTGTGTAACTTTCCATAGTGAATGAAACTGTGATGCATTATTTAAGGGATCAAAAAATGCTATCTTTTCTTTTAAGCCATTACTCAGTACAAAGGAAATCTGGTGGCTTAGTGGTAAGGATTTGCACTGCCAACCCAAAACCATGTGGTTTAAATCCATCAGCTGTTCAATAGGAGAGAGGTGACTGATATCCTCTCATGCTTGTACAGCTTCTGGAAACACACTAGACAGTGAGCTAGGAGTCAGTTCCTGACTCAGTGGCACATAACGTACTGTGGAATCATAACCAACTCATAGCTTACCCTCCAGCATGTTTACAGAGACAGTATATCACAAAGGAGTTCATTGCCCATCTTTTCCCCATAGAGAATGGGATTGGAACCAATTACTTTTGTGTGAGCAGTATAATTCTTTATTACTAAGAATGAATATCTGGGATATGGATAGAAACAGTGCAGTTAGTGGTGGCCTTTTAATGTTTCTGGTGAGAAAGGAAGAGGTGTTATTGATGAGATTGTTAGGCAAATAACAATCTATCCCAATGAATTATTGACATTCTTATTATCTGACATTACTAATCATGCCCTAATTCAGCTCGCTCTCGCTCTCTCCCTATTTCTTTATCTTTTCATTGATTGTTCCAGCAGAAAAACTGCCGACCACACTATTATATGGACTCATGTACATATTTTTAAAAAAAAAAGCTGAAAGAAATTCTGTAAGTATTACTTTAATACAGAAATTTCAGATAATGCAGGGGTGTTGGATTTCAGGGAGGTTTCTTCCTAGTGTCTGATGTGGATCCAGGAGAAAACTTATAAAGTGGCCCAGCTCCTTCTTAGGCAATTAATGAAGCAAATCTTAGACATTCAATTTTGACTGATTCTGGATGATTAAGCAAGAAAATGAAGCCACAATAGGAATCTAGACAGGTAGGTACCTTGAGTTTAAACCTCCCTAATCTAAGGGGAGACGACTTGATGCCAGCACTGCACACCATATTAGCCAAGATTCATCATATATTTTCTAAAGCTCATTGTGACATCTCTCTTCCCCTAGAAATAGGTATATTCATCTTTTTATTGAAGACTAGCTGCAGCATGCTGTATTTTAATATTTTTTTCCTCCATCCGAATAGATTACATTCTCTTCTTATGCCTTTTGAATGCAACAGGTAAGAGGAAAAAAGACACATAATTGAACACAAATTGAAGATATTCTTTTCATACTGTGATGCGACCAGTTACTGTTGTCAGGACTACATTTGGAAATGATTTTCTATTTTGCTTTTCACTTAAGCCACAAACAGTTTCTTAGAATACTTGTATGCTTACATGCCAAGAACAGTACACTCTTCCTCTGCCCTCAACGGCTCAAAGGTGGAACAGGTAGAGAGAGAGGCAAAACCAGCATACATTTATCACTCCTAGTGAGTGCTGTGACAAAGGACTGCGCTTGCTGTGAAGGGAGAAGTAGCTGCTGTTGATGATTGGTGAGAACAGAAACCATTCTGACCTCCATGTGATGCACTTTCATACCTCTACTACTCTACTGTCTTCACTAGTATGCCCTTACCCAGGAAAATGAAAGTTACGAATAACAATGTTCTTGAAAATCCAGTGAACTCTGCCCAGGTTTTCAGTTGATTTACTATTTATATTCCAATTCAGATATTCATATTGTCTTTAAAGCTCTCACCTCTCCATATCCAATAATTTAAAAACTATTATTTTTCACTCAGTCCTAATCAAGCTTCCACACTTACAGGTCCATCTAAAACCAGACTCCAAAACTTTGGAAATGCCTTGATTTTCTCCTTCCTCCAAGACACTGCAAACACTCTGGTGTTCTTCCTGATCCTAGTAATCTTTGCCTTATTGGCAGGTTATTTTGGTGCCTGTGTCTAATAATAGGAGGAGAAGTGCAGTTAACAAGGCCTCAAAAGGGATTCGTATATGACCAGACAGAGAAAAACATTACAAGAAGTGAGGACAATTGAGCAAAACAGGAAGACTCCAAAGAACTCAGGTCCCAGGATTTTCTGAGATTGCAACTGCTGTGACTCTAAAAAATCCTGTTAACCTTACTGGATCTTAGTAAGACCTGTCTGATCATGACTGAGAAGATCTGGCCTGAGTGAAACATACCAGTGCTTTCAGGGACAATGAGAACTACCCATTCACCCAGAGAGAACTGATTCAAGCTATGCTTCTGTCTAGTGAGGCCTGGTTTGCCGTATTATCTGTAAAGCTTCCTCTCATTCCTACTCCACTTCTTTCTAGGGAACCAGTCTGATTTTGTGTATGTCACACACAGGCACTCTGTCATCATTAGCAGCTGCAGCAGAAGCTGGAGAAAACTCGTCAGTAGCACATAATTGAGTATCATACATTCTATACCCAAATGACTGTCCATTTTCTCCAAGATGCTCTCCTGCTGAGGGACTACAACAAAATCATGGTCAGCTTTGTTGGGTCAGTATTTTCTTCCCTAGTCTCAAAATTCATGGCACAAAGATTTTTAGACTGAACCCAGCGGCATAGCATGGACTCCATAGCTATGGCTATGAGACCCAGAATACACTTTACCAGCAGGGAAATATTTAGAAGAGCTGGTTACTGCTGAATTATGATACGTGAATAAAAGCTACTACCCAGATGTAGTCACACTTGCTTTTCTATATAACAGTTTCCATTGCCCAGCGATTGCTCACACCTTCCCTAGAAAGGAACTTAGCTACACATGTGAGAAGATTCTGATCTCCTTACGTACAGGAGAATGAGAATGCTAGTGAGAGGTGGTCAGGACTAAATGTCTGGAGCCAAGTAGACTTGAAACTGAACTTGACTCTAACTAACCCTGAGTGTGACCTTGGATGGGTTACTTATGTTTACTTAAAATAATAAAAAAATTTAAATTATCTAGAACTGACAAGATTGCACAGTTATAAAGTTGCTAAAAAAGAAAGGAAAAAAAACACAAAAATGGTTTGGCACATTGCAGGCATTCAGCTCATTTTCTTTTCTTGTTCCCAGCTCTTAACCATAGGCTTGATTCCCATTCAACCTACTTAAGACACTTGATCTTTTAAAGTAAGAAATCCATGCCTTAATAACTCCTGTAAATTATCTACCATAGCAGACCACAGACATTATTTCCACAATCTCCCCTTTGCCCTCACAAGGTGGCTAAATACTATGACTGATAGTGTAAAGTTGTCTCCAAACCTCCCTGGTGACCTCTATGAGGTGATTGCAAAAGTGGAGGTCGGGGGATAAGTAGTGCCTTAAAGCACACAAAGTACAAACCTCCAATGCAAATTGGCTTGTCACTCTCAGTGTTATCTATGAAGTTGTTATGGCCTGGAGCAAGTACGCCAGGTCCCCTTGGCAGGAATCCCAAAGGTGTTAGCATTCATGACTGCCCAGTGTTTCCCAAGGTTTTCATTTGAGCTACAAAGAATTCCCTCAGCTGGCTATTGAATGAAAAATATATTCTTTCCCTGTCTTTCTGGCTGTCATCTACTTACATGTTCATTTAATTTAGTCTGGAAAGCACATTTTTCCAAGATACACCGTGTTTAAATAGGGCTTGCCTGCTCCTGCATTTCTTTGCAACCTGCAAAATAAATGGGTCTGATTTCAAAGCCAAGTATTCAAAGTGGATAGGAAGCTGGGTCTCTACAGTCATCTAGGTGTGGAAGAATCAATGAAAATTATGCCTTGAAAATGTCCTTGTTACTACTATTTGTTTCAGTCCTTGTCCTCAAGTATTTGGTGCCAATTGGAAAGATCTCTCTCTATCCTGAGAAAGTGAATACAGTCTTCCCAATAAATCTTGAATCATTGCCTGAACCTCAGATCTTGATGCTTTCCTAAAAGTACAGCCATCAAAGCTAGATCTTACAGCAATGGCAAAAATTACAAACACAGTGATCAAAGAATGCTAGGGGTGCTGGAGGTTAAACACAGAGTGACAGCACCCTCTGGTGGGCACAAGCCGGGCATGGCAGCAGTGATTATTGTGCACACATTGCCAATATGCTCACACACTCTACCTGTGTTCAAATAACTAATTGTTCACTCCTGAACCCTTCTACCCATCCCATATACAATTTTGGGATTTAGCCTATGTTTCTTTTGTTTCTTATTTCTGTTTTATTATATCTCTCTAATATATAAAAATAGAATAGTCCATTTGGAAATGACAACATGTTTTTCTTAATAAGTTAACATATACACAGTCACTTTAAAAAGTACTTAGAAAAATGAAGAAATGGAAATCTCTGATTTACTAAATTGCTACAGTTGTAACAGAATACATCTATAAATTAACCAGCACTTATCTATCTGTTCACCATCCTGTGATGGCTTGTGTGTTGTTTTGATGCTGTAAATTATGTCACCAGTATTTTAAGTAACAAGAGAGTGGGCTGGCTTCAATAGAGCTTCTAGACTAAGAAACACTTAGAAGCTGCCCTGGTCAGCCACTTCTGAAATAACTTATTACAGTCAAGTCAGAACCAACACAAAGTTGACCCTCTAGTGGATTTGCAGAGGTTTTAAATGGCTAGGAAGAAGATTGACAATTTTTCTCCCATGCTGCTTTAGTAGATTTTAAGCACTTGCCTTTGACTTAGCAGTGAAAATCCTTACACAGTATGCCACCAGAACTTCCTAAAAGGATAAATAATTGAAAAGCATCAGCTTAAATACAAAAATAAGTATAGAGATCACGTGGTAGAACTTTTTACAATTAATAGTATATTCACTGCGAATAAATTTTAAAAAAAAACCAACTCCTATGACTATATACATGAACTGTAACAGATTGAACACAAATAATCAAATTGACTACATCTGTCTAAAGAAATGTGACTGTTGTTGTTGTGTTCCATAGAGTTGGAACTGGCCCATTGCTTACCCTTCAGTGGGTTTCCAGAGCTTGCTCCCCAGGAGCAGCTGGTAGATTTGAACTATGTGCCTTTGGAAAGTGCAAAACAGCTCCTTACCACAAGGTCATCAGAGCTCATCATCAGTCAAAACAAGGCCCAGAGCTAACTATGGAACAGACCATCAATTACTAATATGCAACTTCATATTGAAGCTGAAGACCATTATAAAAAATTAAATACCCTATGACAGTAGAATATTACTTTGAATTTATCCCACCTGCCAAAAGAACAAACAAATATGTTTTAGAAAAAGCACATCCAGAGTGTTTCTTGGAGGCAAAGATGATGAAGTTCTGTCTTTCGTATTTTGTATATGTTGCTAGAACAGGCTATTCATTGGAACAGGATATAATGATAGGAAATATTCAGGGCCAGTGAAAGAAAGGAAAGTCCCCAGTGAGAAAGATTGACACAGTGACTTCAGCAAAAGGTACAAGTGTATCAGAGGTAATGAGAACGGCACAGGATAGGATAGGTTTCAGATTTGTTGTTCATAGTGTCGTTATGAATTGTCCTCAACTCAATAGCATGTAACAACAAAAACAATGTTCTTCTTGTTGTTGTTATGTGCTGTCAAGTCACCTGTGACTCATAGCAACCCTTTGTACAACAGCCCTAAACCCTGCTCTAGCTCACTGTCTCCAACATGCCCATCCTGATTACCCCAGTCACTGAATCAATCCACTTCACAGACGGTCTTCCTCTCCCGTGCTATCCTTCCACCCTCCCAATCACGATGTCTTTCTCCAAGGACTGGTCCCGCCTTACAACATGTCCAAAGTATGTCAGACGAAGCTTCAGAATCATTGCCTCCAAGGCCCTCTGTGAGGTGGATTGATTCAGTGACCGGGGTAATCTGGATGGGTGTATCGGAGACAATGCGATTGGCACAGGACAGAGCAGAGTTTAGGTCTGTTGTACATAGGGTCACTATGAGTCACAAGTGACTCAACGGCACATAACAACAACAACAGGATGAACCTGTTCATTTTTTAGCAGTCCATGTTATACTCAATACTCTTCTCCAACACCATATCTCAAAGGCATTAATTCTCTTTCTATCCTCCATAGTCATTGTCCAGCTCCCTGATGCATAGTAAGTGATTTCAAGGACCATGGCCTGTATCAGGCACACCTTAGTATCTGGAGTGACACCATTGTTCTTCAGTACTTTGGAGAGATTCCTAACAGCAGACTTTCCTATTGCAATGTGTCTTTAAATTTCCTGGCTGTTGGTGCCAAGAGGGTTAACTATAGAGCCAAGTAAACTAAAACTGTTAACAATCTCAATCTCTTCACCATCCATCCTGATGCTGCCAATTGGCCCAGTGGTGAGAATTTTTGTTTTCTTGATATTGAACCTCAATCCATGTTGAAAGCTGCGGTCCTTGACCTTCCAAAGCAAGCGCTTCAGGTCCTCCTCAGTTTCAACAAGCAGGGTTGTGTCATCTGCAGAATGCAGATTGTTGATGAATCTTCCTCCAATCCTGATGCCACACTTTACAAAGAGCCAAGCCTCCCGGATAATCTCTTGTGCATATAGGTTGAAGAGATATGGAGCATAATTGCAGAGCATGTACAAGGATCAAAGGAGGGAGGAGGGTTAAATATAGGGTCACATAATTTGATGGGTGGAGGGAGAGATTGGTAAAGGAAAGGGGAAAGGTCCCGTGTGAAAAACAATGTATATGAACTTTATGAACTTCGTATGTAAGCCAGTGCAAAATTAATACTTAACTTGAGAGAGACTGAAGACCATTATGCTGAGTGAACTAACTCAGTCCCACAGGGGAAAATACTGTATAAAACCATTATTGTAGAATGAGTATGAGGATTCCAAAGGAGGGGGAGAGGGAGCAGATGGGTGAGGGGCAGTTGCAGGGAGTGGGGATTAATCCTAGGATTATATTATTTAATGCCTGGGGGGTGAGGGATATGGGAAGGATCTGGTGTGAAAACAATGTATTTAAATTTTATAAATATATATATATATATATATATATATATATATATATATATATATATATATATATATATATATATACAAAATGGCAACAATAAAACCTGGCCTGTCAATAATCACACTTAATGTGAATGGATTAAATGTACCAATCAAGAGGAAAAGAGTAGGAAAATGGGTAAATAAACCGAAGTCAATCAATATGTTGTCTACAAGAGACACATCTAAGAAATGAAGAGAAAAAACAGACTCAAAATCAAAGCCTTAAAAAAATATACCAAACAAATGGCATCCAAAAAAATCAGGAGTGGCAATACTAATCTCTGATGAAATAGACTTCAGAATGAAAACCCCCATAAAAGCCATGGGAGGCTTTACATAATGATTACATAATGATTGCATAATGATTAAAAGCACAGTAGATCAAGAAGACACAACCTTGGTCAACATCTATGTACCAAATTATGTTGTTGTTGTTAAATGACGCTGAGTCGTAGGCAACTCATAGCGACCCTGTGAAGGAGAGTCCCCAACACCTGAGTGCATTTCTTCCTCTCTCCAGGTTCGTAGGGTTTCCGGTGGCTGAGGCAAGCTATCTGGAAGTGGATGCCACTCCTCCTTCCAAGCTTGTTTTCATCGGGGGAGCTCCATCTCACTCTCTGTCCGCATTGGGTAACCAGCCATTAAGGCATTTGACACATCAGTGTCCCGGTGTTGCTGTACGGCAACTTGTACACCAGGGCTATACGACCTAGAGGAATGTCTGGACAAAAACAATGAAAGATAGGCCCGAGGGCCACGGATTAAAAGTCACCCACCTTTGGCTTGGTAGCATCGCTTTCTGTCCACTGGACCAGCTGATCTCTCTCTCTGTTGATGTTACTGTTGTTAAGTGCCGTCTAGTCGCAGGCGACTCATAGCTACTCTATGAAGGAGAGTCCTGCACGCTTGGGTGCCTTTCTTCCTCTCTCCTACCAAATTATAGACCTGCTAAATATACAAAACAATTGTTAACAGAATTGAAGAAAAAAAATAGACAGCACCCAGTATTTGTGGGAGGTTTTGCGCACCACTCTCACCGAACAATAGGTCAAGTAAAAAAAAAAAAAAACAAAAAAACAAAACAAAAAACAACTTAATGAAGATGGAGAAGATCTAAATTATACATTTAGCCAACTCAATCTTGTGGGTATATCCAGAGTAACAAGCCCAACTAAAACTTAAATCACTTTCTTCTCAAGTGTATATAGCATGTTTTCCAGAATGGATCACATATTATGACAAAAACAAGCCTCAAAAAATTCAAAGACAAAAACAGAAAAAAAAAATTCAAGAACATTGGGAGTTCTGGTCGCCTAGTGGCAAGAATCTGTGCTGAAATTTCGCAGGTGCACAGTTCAAATCCACCAGATGCTCCACTGGAGAAGGAGGGGAGAGCTCATACTGTGCCAGTCGGATCTGATTCGATGGTACACAGCAACAAAACAAGAGAGAGAGAGAAAGAGACATGGATAAAATAAAAAACATTGAAATTATACAAAGCATCTTCTCAGACCACAATGCCACAAATCTAGAAATCAATCACAAGAGAATAAAGTTTATTAAGTAACACCTGCTAGAGCAGGACAGGGTTATAGAAGAAATAAAGAATGAAATTTAAAAGTTTCTTGAAAGAAATGGTAATGAATATACAACATACAAAAACTTCTGGGACACTCAGGGACCAGTTCATAGTGATAGGCAAACACTTAAAAAAATGAAAAAAGAAACTAATTAATGATCTACCTCAACACCTTCATCAAATAGAAAAAGAACAATTTAACCCCCCAGCCTCTAGAAGAAAGGAAATTCTAAGAACAAGAGCTGAAATCAGTGAGGTCGAAAACAGAAAAAACAATTGAAACCATAAACAAATATAGGAGTTGATTTTTCAAAAGGGTTAATAAAATTGACAAACCACTGACAAACTTAACAAATTTTTTTTAAAAAAGAAGAAAACACTAATAATTTTATTAAGTAATGATAGAGATGACATCACAACAGAGACAGAGGAAATTAAATCTATATTATAAAAATATTTCAAAAAGCTATACACCAATAAATGTAAAAACTTAGTGGAAATTACAAATTCCTTGTTACTCCTGCTCTACTTGAACAGATGCATCTCAAAAGAAGGAATTGAGCAGGTAAAATAAAAAGGTAACCCCACAAAAAATGTCTTGGGCCAGATGGCTTTACAGCTGAATTCTACCAAACATTCAAAGAAGATTTATCACTAATTCTACTTAAGGTATTAAAAAAATAGAAAAAGAATGAACTTTCCCAGAGACATTCTATGAATCAAGTAAAACCCTAATACCAGGACCAGACAAAGATATTACCAAAAAAGAAAACTATGGATGAATAGCTCTCATAAAATAGATGCAAAATCTTTTAACAAAATCCTAGCCAGAAGAATCAAAAAGCACATAAAAAAATAATTTATCTTGACAAAGTGGGATTCATAAGAGGTATGCAAGGATGGTACAGCATAAGAAAAACAATCAATGTACATCACCACATTAATACAGCAAATAACAAGAACAATATAATCATAGCAATTGATGCTGAAAAGGCATTTGATAAAATCCAACACCCGTCCCTGATTAAGACGGTCAGTCCTATTGAATATTTCTGAAAGACAAAATAAAAGACCTAAATAAATAGGGAAATATGCCTATTCATGGGTAGGAAGACTCAGTATGGTGTAAATGAAAATACTACCCAAAGCAATCAGCATGTTCAGTTCAATCCCAATATAGATACCAAATTCATTTTTCAGGGAGATTGGAAGGGAAATTGATAAGTTTATTTGGAGAGAAACGAGACCCTGAATAAGCAAAGCACTTTTGAAAAACAAAAATAAAGTGGGAGGCATAGCACTCCCTGACCACAAAACCTACTACACAGTGGTAGTAACAAAGATCGCACATTACTGGTATGATGACAGGCACAATGGAACAGAACCAGTAACCCAGAAATGGGACAATCTATCTATGAGCAACTGATATAAGGAAATAAAAAACTATCAAATAAGGAAATGACAATCTCTTAAACAAATGGTGCTGACAAAACTGGACAGTTACCTGCAGAAAGCAAACATGATCCACAACTCACACCATACACAAAAATCAACTCAAGGTGGATCAGAGACCTGCGAGTAAAGCTCAAAACCATACAGTTAATAAGACACAAACTGTAACCAAGCATAGAAGGCTTAGCCAAGAGACTGCCAAATATACCAAAAAGGCATAGTCTGGAGGGGATAAAATTGATGAATGGGACTTTCATTTTTTTTATTAAATTTTATTAGTTTTAATGAACATTTACAGGGATTTTGGGTTTTCATTCCTTCATTGCTGC
This sequence comes from Elephantulus edwardii, assembly GCF_000299155.1. Lineage (NCBI taxonomy): Eukaryota > Metazoa > Chordata > Mammalia > Macroscelidea > Macroscelididae > Elephantulus > Elephantulus edwardii. The sequence continues at coordinate 11,148,099 of NW_006399870.1, forward strand.
ACCATTCTCTCTACCCTCCTCCCCAGTTTGTTCTTCTTCCCCGCCATCCGAAGGTCTGTTTAACTGTCC
>NW_006399870.1:11153542-11162014 GCF_000299155.1 Elephantulus edwardii
GCTAATGCCTTATTTGTTTTCTCTGCAATGTTTTGCATTGTTTTTTTTAAGTCCTCCTGGTCCTTGCTTGTACCATCCTTTAATTCATCAAGTTTGTCCTTCATCCATTGGAAATATTCAGTCACTCCTCTTTTAAATTCTTTGTCAGAAAGTTCCATGAGCCTTTCTGATTTCAGGGTATCGGCTGCTCTTGTGTCATCCTTTGTGAGTGACATCTTGCTTTGCTCTTGTATATTGTGTGGGATAGTTTACTTTCTTCAAGACATTGGTATATGTTCTTGGTCTGAAGACGATGCTCTTGAGATCAGATGGGCAGCTACCAAGCGTGTGTGTTTCTCTGACTTTATGACTTCAGAAAAGTGTCAGTTCAGCGCCTGCTAGGGCAATTTCTTGTTGCTAAAACAGGTCAAGGTACTCCTGTTTAAAGGCAAGTTGATTGCCCAGACATGTAGGCACTTGTGTGGAGCCAAGTGGGGTGAGGCAGGCAAAGGGTTGGGTGATCGCAAGGGCAGGTCAATCACATGGAGGACCTTGCTCAAACCTCTGCTGTCTCAGTGTGCTCACGAGTAGGGTCCTTACTCAAATTCCTGTTGTCGTTTCCTACCCAATGGTTTTCTCAGTGTTCCCTGCCTGGTGGCACTTACACAGGTGCCCTCACACAACAGCCCTTGCTCCAGCAGGGTCCTGGATCTGACAGGATCTGAATAGTCAAGGTCAACTTCCCACCAACCCACTAGACTCTGGCTGGTCTGCAGAGTTCACAGAAGCCAGCTGGCTGGCTCCTTTTGGGTGGGAACCCAAGAGAGCTTGGCCAATTTCCCCACTTGAGGGCATGCCCTTAGGTGCTATCCCAGAGAATCAGCCCCTGTAAACACAGATAAGATCCTACTGGCCTTTCTTCAGCCAGGTTAGTTTCACAACAGCTCAGTTGATAGCTTCAGGTGATGGCTGGATTTGCAGTGGTGTCCTGAGGTCACAGGGCTGTGGTGGGGGCTGAGGTGGGTGGAAGCAAGGGACTAGGGGGCTAAGAAGCACAGGCCTTGGACACTACCACCAAGAGGTGGGGGCGGGGCTTGGGCACTGCTGGTCGGGGGTCACACAGGTGCGGGCTGCAGGGGGGTCGCACAGTGGAGGGTAGTCTTCGCTCCTCTGGGGTTCTGCAGTAGATGGCTGACTATTGCTCTTCCTGGGTCTCTTCCCGGCCCGTCTGGCGGCAGAACTCCGTCTCTGGCGGCGGAACTCCGTCTCTGGCCTGTTCTTCTTTCTTATTCAATATGTATGCTGAGCAAATTATTCAAGAAATTAAACTATGTATGGAAGAATGTAGCAAGAGGATTGGAGGAAGACTTATCAAAAACCTGCATTGTACAGTTGACATAACCTGCTTGCTGAAAGTGAAGACTTGAAGCACTTACTGAATAAGACCAGTAGCTACATCCTTCTATATGTATTACCCTACAACATCAAGAAAACAAAAATCCTCACAGGTGGACCAAGAGGCAAAAATGTTAAATAGAAAAAAGATTTAAGTTCTTAAAAGTTTCATTTTACTTGGAACCACAGTTAATTCCCATGGTAGCATCCATCCGTCAAGAAATCAAGAAAACGCTACACTGGGCAAATTTGCTCTCAAAGATCTCCAAAGTACTAAAGAGCAAAGATTTCAGTTTCAAGATAAATGTGCACTAGACTCAAGGCATGGCATTATCAATTGTTTCAATTGAAAAATTAATAGAAAGACTGAAGAAGAATTAACAAGTTTGATTTTGATTGTGGCAAAAAGCATTGAATATACCAGACTGCCACAAGAACAATCTATCTTAAAGGAAGCAAAGCCAGGGTGCTTCTTAGAGGAAATGATGATGAAACTTTTTCTCAAATATTTCAGGCATGCTGTCAGGAGGGACCAGTCTTTGGTAAGAGTAAAGGGTCAGCTAAGGAAATTAAGTACCCTCAGAATGATGGACTGACACAGTGACTGCAACAATGAGCTTGGGCATTGAAGAAATGATGCAGATAGCTCAGAATAGGGCAAGATTTGTATCTGTTGTTCATATTGTCACTACAAGTAATAATCAACTCAACAACAATAACACAAATTAAAAATCAGTAAAATTTTATATTGCTGTAGATCTCTCAATTCCATTTTTATGACAAACTGTACCTTAACATGTCAATAGGTAATCTTACCGGTGGTAAGGGAAAGATACACAAAACAAAATCTCCAAAAGTTTCAATAGAACTTGCCATTATTACTTAAAGTTAGGTTCCCACTGAAAACAGCTATTTTAGGTAAAGACCAAATTATGATCTATAATAAAGTATCTACAGCCTGTAATGACTCAAACTTAGGAAACACTAGAAGCAAAAAGATCATAAAAAATGTTTGGGTGGATTAAATACAAGAGAAATAGCTTTCATTTTATATATCTGAGGGACTTGTTTATACATTAAAGAAATACTTTATACTTTGTGTCTACTGTTTACCAGATACCATGCTAGGTGCCAGAAATCAATAGTGAATAAGACAGAAAGAGAATCTGGCCTCTCAGAACAGGTAGTCTACTGATAAATAATCTGCTTAAACCTCAAAGGGTTATGAAAGAATAAATCCAGGATGGCCAGCAGGTGTGTGGCAAGGATGACTTTTAAAGATGCATACACGTGAGTTAAGCAAATGGAACAGTTTTGCATACAGAAAGTGAAGATGACTTAAAGCACTTAGCAGAGAAGATAGAAAAACTACAGCCTTCAACATATGACTTACAGTTCAACATCAAGAAAACAAAAATCCTCACCAATGAACCAATAGGAAGCATCGTTAATGGTTGGAGAAAAGACAGAAGTTGCCAACAATTTAATTTTACTTGGATCTATAATGAACATTCATAGTAGCAGCATTCAAGAAGTCAAAAGATGTATTGCATTGGGGAAATGTGCTGTCAAGGACCTAAGTAAAGTGTTAAGGAACCAAGATGTTCATTTAAAGACTAAGATGACTTTGATTCAAGCCATAGCATTTTAAGTTGCTTTCTGAAAGATAGACAATGAATAAAGAAGACTGAAGAAAAGTCAATTGCTTCGAATTGTGGTGTTGGAAAAGAATACAGAATATATTATTGACTAGCAAACAACAACAACAAAAAATGTCTGTCAGGAAATGCTACCAGAGTGCTCCTTAGAGAGGAGGATGATAAAATTTGGTTTCACATACTTTGGGCATGTTATTAGGAAAGGCCAATCCTTGGAAAAAGACATTATACCGGGAAAGGCAGAGGATGGTAAATGATAGGATAATCCTCAACAAGATGAATTCACTCAGTGACAATGGGCTTGAGTATAACAGATTGTAAGGATGATTCAGGACAGGGAAAGGTTCAGATCTGTTATTCATAAGGTCACGATGAATCATGGCAAACTTGAAACATTTAATAACAACATAAAAGTGAATTAATTTCAGACAAATCCTTTGCCTTTTAAAATGAAACTTTTTTATTTTAATATAATTGTAGATCTATATGCAGGTGTAAGAAGTATATTTCTCACAAAGTTCTCAAAACTAAATTTACAGAATATTGAAAAGCCTCCACAAAAAAAAAGAAAAGAAGACTGATAACCAAACCACAAAATAGGCGAAAGACCTGAAAAGATTCTTCACAAATGAGGACATTCAATGACTAATAAGTACATATGGAAATGTTAAATAACTATCAATCAGGGAGATGAAAATCAAAACAGCAATGAGATACTATCTCATACCAGTAGCAGTAACAAAGATTAACAACAAAGCAAACAATTAATGTTGAAGAGGCTGTGGAGAGATTAGAACTATGCACTGCTAGTAGTATTGTAAACGAGTAAAACCACTATGGGACAACAGACTTGCATTTCCTCAAAAAGTTGACCATATCTTATAGGAATATTTGATTAGGCATTGTATGTATGGCAACAATCTGGAACAATAGGTGCATTGCAAAGTGGACTGGGGGGAGAAAGAGAAAGGGAGGAAAATGCAAAAATGAATGAAGAATGAATAAAAACCCAATCTTTCTGTAAATTTTAATTAAAATCACAATAAGGGGCAGCGGGGCGGGGGGAGGGGGGTAGAGGGAGGAGAAAGCTAAGCATAGAAATCCCAAATGACCCAGGTAATCAACTGCTAGGATTCTTTTCCCAAGGAAATCAGAATTGAGACATGAACAGAGATATGTACACCTGTGTTCATAGCAGTGTTATTCACAATAGCAAGAAACAGTTTAAATGTCCATCAGCAAATAAATAAATTGAGCTATTGTGGTACATTCACACAATTAAATACTATGCATCACAAGGAATCATGACTGTAAAATATTATATATAACATGGGAGAATCACTGCGTTAATTGACCTGGTTCAGGGTCTTAGTCTCTTGCTGACTCTTCGCCTTTCCAAAAATGATGTCCCTTTCCAAGGAATAGCATCTCCTAGCAGCACTCCCAAAGTATGTGAGGCATCTTTGCTTCCAAGAACCACTCTGGTTACACTTTCTCCAAGACATAACAGTTTGTTCTTTTGGCAGTCTGTGGAATACAATACTCTTCTCCAACACCACAGCTCAAAGTCATCTATTCTTCTTCTGTCATCTTTATTCATTGTACAGCTCTCAGATGCATAGGAAGTGATTGGAGACATCATGATCTGAATCAGTTGCACCTTAGTCCTCAAACTGACATCAGTGGTCTTCAGTAATTTAGAAAGGACCCTGACTGCAGACTTTCTCAACAAAATACATCTCCTGATTTCCTGACTGCTGATACCAAGCACGTTGATTGTGAATCCAAGCAAAATGAAATCGTTGCGTCCATATTATCTCCATCTACAGTGACGATCTGTGCATAGATACCATATCTGATTCAAAGTGGACAAAACTGGTCCATCTCATTTTACTAATGTCTAGTATATTGATATTCACGGGTTCTATTTGATTTTTAACAATTTCCAGTTTTCAAACATTCATGCTACATACATTCCATGTTCATTGTGTTGGAAAAGTTGCTGTCAGAGACCTCTCCACAGTACTGAAGAGCAACAATGTCAGTCTGGAGACTAAGATGCACCTGATCAAATCTTTGCAATTATTTGCTATGTATCAGAGAGCTGGACAATGACTAGGAATGATAGAAGGAGAATTGATGTCTTTGAGTTGTGGTGCTGTAGAAGAATATAAAATATACCATGGACTGCTAAGAGAAAAAATAGTTTCGTCCTAGAGAGGGTTAAACCAGTCTGCTCCTTGGAGACAAGGACTCTGAAGTTTCATCTGGCATACTTTGTATATGTTGGAAGACGAGATCAGTCCTTGGAGAGGAATGTCATGCTTAGAAGGGTGGAGGGACAGCGCAAGAGAGGAAGACCCTTTATGAGATGGATTGATTCAGTAATGGGGGTAGGTGTGTCAGAGGCAATAAGATTGGTGCAGGATAGAGCAGAGTTTAGGACATTTGTACATAGGGTCGCTATGAGCTGCAGGAGACTGAACAGCACATAATTGTAACAACAAAAACATTCCATGTTGCAATTATTAAACAATGTTTGTTATAGTGCAAGAAGTGAAAAACAGAAGAAGAATGGTGTTACTTACAGGCATAGTCAAATAGTTAATTTCAAGTTCTATCATGTCATCCATTTCCTAAATAATATGTCTCTGAAAACTCCATGAACTTTGATAAATGACAATAGTTGTAGAAAAGCTTCAGGCCTTTTGTTCATAGGATCACTTTGAGTCATGCTTGGCTCGTTGACCATCAACAACAATTTCCTGAAATACAATGTTGTGAGTGATAGGATTATATTCATATGCATATGAGGAAGACTCTTAAAACTACTTTTATGCAAATATACACTGCAACATCTAGAGTCAAAGAGGAAGAAATTGAGAATTTTTACCAAATCTTGCAGTCTGAAATTGACCATACATGAAATCAAGATGCATTAATGATAACTGGTAACTGGAATGTAGAAGTAAAGAAGGAATAATAATTGGAAAATATGAACTTAGTGGTAGAAGTGAGGCTGGAAATACAATGATTGAATTTTGTGCAAATCTCTTTTTTAAAAGATGCAAGTGGTGACTTTACAAGTGGATTTCACCCAATGGGCTGCATAGGAATCAGATTGTCTACATTTGTGGAAGAAATTATTGGAGAAGCTCAATATCAGCAGTTAAAACAAGGCCAGGGACAGACTGTGGGTCATATCATCAATTACTCATATGCAAGTTCAAATAGAGGTCGAAAAAACTACATAAGTTCACAGGAGCCAAGATAGGATCTTGAATCAATTCCATCTGAATTTCAAGATCATCTTAAGAATAAGTTTGAGGCATTGAACATCAACTATAGAAGACTAGCAGAGTTGTGGAAGGATATCATCCATGAAGGAAGCAAAAGGTCATTACAAAAACAAAGGAGAAAGAAAAAGATTGAGTTGGAAGTTAGAAGAGACTCTGAAGTTTGCACTGAAACATCAAGAAGCCAAATCTAAAGGAAAATATGTCAAAGTGAAAGAGCTGAACAGAAGATTTCAAAGGGCAGCATGAGAGGGCAAAGCAAAGTATCATAATCGAATGTGCAAAACTGGACTTGGAGAATAAAAAGGAAGAGCTTTCTCAGCACCTCACAAGCTAAGGGAACTGAAAAATGAATTTAAGCTTCTTGTCACAATATTGCAAGATGCTATGGGCAATATATTGAATGTTCCAGAAAACATCAAAAGAAGAGAGAAGGAATACACAGAATCACTGTACAAGAAAGAATTGATTGACACTGAAAACCTTCAGGAAGTGCCACATGGACAGGAGCCAATGGTAATGAAGGAGGAAGTAGAAGCTTCATTGAAGGCATTGGCAAAAATAAGGTCCCAGAAATCAATGGGATACCAATTGACTTCTATCAATTAAAAGATGCAGCCTTGGATGCACTCACCAGTGTATGCCAGGAAATTTGGAGGAAAACTCTCTGGATAACAACTTGGAAGAGATCTGTATTTGTTTCCATTCTCAGTAAAGATAATCCAATTGAGTATGCAAACTATCGAAAAATATCATTAATATCATATGCAAGCAAAATTCTGCTGAAGATCATTCCAAAATGGCTAGAAAAGCATACAGATAGAGATCTGCCAGAAGTTCAAGCAGGATTTAGAACAGACTGTAGCACCAGGGATATCATTGCTGATGTCAGATAGATCCTGGCTAAAAATAGCCAGTGCAATGTGTTTTTTTATTTCCTGATTGCTTATACCAAAGATATTAATTATGGATCCAAACAAGATGAAGCTGTTGAACGTTTCAATCTCCTCTTCACCCATCATGGAACTGCCTATCAGTCCAGTGATAAGAATCTTCATTTTCCAGATATTGAGATACAATCTATACAGAAGGCTGCATTCCTTGATCTTCTGGAACAAGTGCTTTAAGTCCGCTTCACTTTTAGCAAGCAAAATTGTGTCTTCTGCATAAAGCAGGTCATTGATGAGTTTCCCTCCAATTCTGATGTCACACTCTTCTTCACAGAGTCACCTTCTCAGAAAATTTTCTCAGCATACAGATTGAATAGGTATGGGGAAACAATACCACTCTGTTGCACTCCCTTCCCAATTCTAAACCATGCAGGGTTCCTAATCTCCATTTGCACAACAGCTTCATGGTCCAGCTACAGTTTCTGCATGAACACAATTAAATGCTCTGGGATTCCCATTCTTTTCAATGTGAGCCACAACTTGTTATGATCCACACAGTAAAATCTCTTTGCACAGTCAATAAAGCACAAATAGACGTTCTTCCGATATTATTTTTAACCAGGATCCATCTGACATCAGCAATGATCGGGTGCCACAATCTCCTCTAAATCCTACTTAAACTTCTGGCAATTCCCTGTCTATGTACTCTTCTAGCCATTTTGTGTGTGTGTGTGTGTGTGTGTGTTTTTTAAATTCTCTTCTGCAGTATGTTCTTTGAATATCATATTAATGATGCTGTTCAACAATTTTCACATTCATTTGAATCACCCTTCTTGGGAATAGGAACAGATATGGACCTCTTCCAATCCATTGGCCAGACAGCTGTCCTCCAAATTTCCTGGCATAGACTGGCGAATACAGCCAAAGCTGCATCTGTTAACTGAAACAAGTCAACTGGTATTCCATCGATTCCTGAGGTCTTATTTTTTACCAATGCCTTCAATGAACCTTCTATTTTCTACCTACTGGCCCCCATTTGATAGGTTTTATTCCCTTGTCAAACATCAAAACAAATGGAAGCTGAGTTTAGGGCTGTTGTACATAAGGTTTCTATGAGTCGCAAGTGAATTGACAGTACATAAAAACAACAACAATATATTTCATTTAAAAATACGTTGTTGTTGTTGTTATTATTATTATATTATTATTATTATTATTATTATTATTATTATTATTCATTATCAAGTCACTTGT
>NW_006399870.1:11162114-11163267 GCF_000299155.1 Elephantulus edwardii
ATCCTTCTCATCAAGGATCTTTTCTTGTACTTTCCCTCTATCTTCCCAAACATGATGTCCCTCCCCAAGAACTGGTCACTCCTTGCAACATGTCCAAAGTAGGTCAGAGGAAGCTTCAGAATCCTTACTTCCAAGGAGCAGCCCAGTTACACCCTCTCCAAGACTAACCTGTTTGTTCTCCTAGAAGTACATGGTATATTTAACACTTCTCCAGCACCACAGCTCAAAGGCATCAATTCTTTTCCTATCATCCCTAGTTATTGTTCAGCTTACTCATGCATAGCAAGCAATCATGAAGACTAGGGCCTACATCAGGCCCACTTTATACTGACAGCATTACTCTTTAGTACTCTGGAGAGGTTCCTGACAGCAGACTTTTCCAATGTAACTCATCTTTTAATTTCCTGGCTGCTAGTACCAAGAGTGTTGATTGTACAGCCAAGCAAATTAAAACTGTTAAAAATCTCAATCTCTTCATCTTCTATCATAATGTTGCCAATTGGCCATGTGGTGAGAATCTTTGTTTTCTTGATGTTGAGCTTAAATCCATACTGAAGGTTGCAGTCCTTGACCTTCTGCAGCAAATGCTTCAGATTCTCCTCAGTTTCAGCAAGCAAGATTGTGTCATCTGCATAACGTAGGTTGTTGATGAGTCTTCCTCCAGTCCTGATGCCACATTCTCCTCATAGAGCCCAGGCTTCTGGATTATCTGTTCGGCATATTTGAAAAGTTATGGATATAGGACACATCTCTGACATATACCCTTCATGATTTTAAGCCATATGGTGTTTCCTTGCTCTGTTCTGACGACTACCAACTGGCCCCCATTTGATAGGTTTTATTTCCTTGTCAAATATCAGTTAATCATATGTACCTGGGTCCATATCTGAGTGACAGAGAGCATCTTTGCCTGGTCTCTGTTCACCAGAGAGTGCTTTTAGTCTTTCTCAATTGAGAATTACATTGGCTCATGATTTTGCATATATACTATTCACTAATTTTTCTTTTTTTAAAACACAAATTTTTATTTTATACAGGGTTACTTACAAATTTTAAGACTCAAGCAAGACCCACACCTCACTCCATACACAAAAACCAACTCAAGGTGGATCATGGACCTAGGACTAAAACCAAGGACTATAAACTTCATTAC
>NW_006399870.1:11164968-11185889 GCF_000299155.1 Elephantulus edwardii
AAAAAAAACAAAAAAACAAATTTTATGTACAGTGTTCTTCAAATCAAATCTTTCTCATTTCTAGTCCATATTCTATTGGAAGTACTTGCTGGGGCAATACATCAAGAGAAGAAAATAAAAGTAATCTAGATCATCAAAGAGATGGTTAAACTGTTGCTATACACAGATGATATGATAACTTAAACAGAAAACCCCAAGGACTGAACAAAAAAAAACTCTTAGAGATAGTAGAACAATTTAATAGAGTGGTAGGATATAAGATTAATATCCAAAAATCCAAAAATCAATGGGATTCCTCTACAGTAACAAAAGAACTCAGGAAAGGAAACCAAGAAAGAAATACCATTTACAATAGCCAACCACAAACTGATATACTTGGGAGTGAATCTCACTAAAGATACAAAAGGCCTGTACAAACAAAACAACAGACCATTTCTGCAAGACAAAATGAAAGACCTAAATAAATGGGAGAAAGTGCCCTGTTTATGGATAAGAAAATTGAATATTGTGAAAAAGCAATCTATACATTCAATGAAATTCCAATCCAGACACCAAATTCATTTTTCAAGGAAATCAAAAGTGAAGTTTTAAAGTTTATTTGGAGAGGACACAGACTTCAATTAAGCAAAGCACTTCTGAAAAGCAAAAAATGAAGTGGGAGGCATAGCACTTTCTGACCTCAAAATCTATTACACAGCAGGAGTAACCAAAACAGAATGGTACTGGCACACAGACAAGCACATAGACCAATGGAACAGAATTGAGAACCCAGAAATGGACCCAGGTACCTATGGTCAACTGATATCCAACAAGGAAACAAAACCTATCAAATGGGGAAATAACAACCTCTTCAAACAAATGATGCTGACAAAACTGGATGGCTACCTGCAGAAAGCTGAAACAGGATCCACATCTCACACCATACACAAAAATTACCTCAAGGTAGATCAGAGACCTTGTAGTAAAACCCAAAACTATGAAGTTAATCAGAGATAAACTGGAATTAAGTTAGACAGAATAGTCTATGGTATAAAGATACTGCCAAATATGATATAGAGAGACTGCAAAATAAAGCCAGATGCACAAAATGGATAGGAAAAAAATTGATGAATGAGACTTTCTAAAGATTAAATCCCACTAACTGGGAAAAAAACATTTGGCAATACCTTTTCAGATAAGGGTCTCATATAAAAAATTTACAGAAATCCTCCAGGATCTCCACAAGTAAAAGACTGATCACACAATTACAAAATAGGCAAAAGACCTGGAAAGAATTTTCACAGAGGAAGATATTCGGATGGCCAACAGACATAGGAAAAAATGGTCAAAATCACTGGCAATAAGAGAGATGTAAATCAAAACCACAATGATATGCCATCTCACTCCAGTAGCAGTGGCAGAGTTTAACAGGACAACAAGTAATAAATGTTGGAGCGGATATAGAGAGATAGGAACACTTAAACATTGTTGGTGGGATTGTAAAATGGTACAACCGCTCTGGAATGCAGCTTGGCATTTCCTCATATAGCTGAACATAGAAATTCCATATGACTCAGCTGTTCCACTGCTTGAAATATTCCCCAAGAAAATGAGAACTGAGGCACAGAGACTTGTAACTAATGTTCAGAGAAGCACTATTCACCATAGCAAGAAAATGGAAACAGCCTAAAGTCCAACCACAATAGAATGGATTGAGATATTATGGTACATTCACATGATGGAATTCTCTACAGCATGAAGGAACAATGCTTTTGTAAATCAGTACTTAACTTGAGAGGGGAGTGAAGTAAGTCAGTCCTATAAGGACAAATACTGTATAAGACCATTATTGTAGATATTGATAACTAGTAAAATGCGTATGAGGATCTAGTGAGGGGGGAGAACAAGGTGTGGGGGTAATCATGGGGTCACACAGTTTGATGGGTGCATGGGATCCAGTGTGAGGGGCAATGTACTTTGTAGTTAAACAATTGTAAATTAAAAAATAAAGAACTGTAAGAAATAAAATAATATAAAAAGAGAAAGGAATGCATTATCCAGACCCTCCACAACAAAGGCTCAAGAAATCACATGTAATAGATTCAGATGATAATCATACAACTCAGAGCTTCAAAGGAAATGATAAAGAAGTAGAACAAATATTAATGTTGATGAGAGGAAAAGAGTGAATGAAAATAACATATAGAGCTGTGAACTGCCATCTGTCTCAGTGTGACATTTTGAGATTGCAATAGTGTTCTGATTGAAGCAGAACTGCCTAAGGAGCTCTTCTCACCCTGAACTTCATCAACAGCCACATCAGTAATCATTGGCAATCAGAGAAGTTAGGTCTCATTCCTTACCTTGCACAAACTGATGATGAGCAAAACTGGTCCCCTAAAACCCACTGCCACACTGCTCGCTCAGATCACCTCCACTGCCCCTGCTCTGCCACTCCTTTTATTATTATTATTACTATTACTATTAATAATAATTTGTTTATCATTCTTCTTATGGTTTTCCTTCTTCCCTAGGACTCTTTTTCTCATTTTCTTTTCTAAATTCCTCCTCCTTCATGTTTTCACTCGTGGAGCAGACACTCTACCCTCTAGTGCCCCTGCAGTCAGCAGTGGAGATGCTCCCACATAGAATGCAGCATCCTTGCTGTAGCTGGGTTTGGTGACCAGCACCTTAGCTAGTACTCTGCACTTTGCTTTCTTTTCCATTCCTCCTGCCATCTGCCCCTCTCTTACCCCTATTTGTTGTACTTGTTTCCTTTTTCCAGCCCACAGAAATCATGCCTGTCACCTCATCTGCTGTGTGCACTGTCTCCTCTCCTTCATTGTGGTCAGTGGTACACACTCCCCTGATGTGAGCTCCACATTCTTAGTGCCACTGTGCTTGCATTTATGCCATTTGTTTTATTTCTGTTTTCCTTTCTTCTTGGTTCTTCCCTCTTTTTTCTTTTGAAATATTGTCTTTCTTCATTCTCTTAACACTCCTCCCTTTTCAAAACCATAGAGCAAGTGTCCTACTCTTGTGCCTCTGGCTCAACATTCGCTGGTGTGCATTCTCATGCAGCCAATGTCTTGTTACTGTTGTAACCATGTTGGTATTCTAATTTATTTTTAATTATGATTTTAACAAAAGTTTACAGAAAAGTTGGATTTTCATTCATTCATTGTTTCACATTTTTGTCCCTACCTGCCAGTTCATTTTAAAAAAAAATTATTCATGGTTGCATAATTTCTTCCCTCACCCCACCCCATCTCACCTCCAGTCCACTTTGCTATCCACCTCTTATTCTGGACTGTTGTCATACAAATAATGCCTAATCATATATTCCTTTTAAACAGTTCTTTCCTTCATCTGTTCCAATGCAGTGTTCATTATTTATCCCCTCTTTTTTTGTTTCCCCCAACCCGGCATGTCAGTCCTGTTTTAGAACAGAGGTATTATACAATATTTCTCCTTTTGTCACTGAGCCACGTTTGATGTGCCAATAATGTGCCCATAGGCTTGGGGATTTATTTTTCTTCTTCTATTTCTCCCATTATTTTCTATCTTCTTAGATCTTCCCTCATCTCCTTCCTTTAATTTTTTTTTATTTATCTTTCCTTTTCTCCCATCCCACTATTTTGCCCAGAAGTTAGAACCAGAGAGACCTTACCCGGCCACACTCCTGGGCAAGTGTCACCCCCTGCTCTGTCACCACTCTCAATGGGCAAGTGTCACCCCCTGCTCTGTCACCATTGCATTGATGAGAGATGGCAAACAACTCACCCATCCTGCCTTCAGCTGTTCTGTGCAACAGCACTCAGCAACTCACATCCACACTCCTACTTGCTATCAAATACACAAAGAATCATATAGAGTGAGCCCCAATGTTGATAAATTAGCAATCAGAATAGCATACTGTGGAGTTTATCTTTCAATATGACTTTTACTAGACATTATTTGACTTTGCTATGTAGATGGATTCTTGATGAGTCTTCCTCCAATCCTGATGCCACACTCCTCTTCATAGAGTTGGGCTTTATGAATTATTTTCCAAAATACAGGAAAAGGATACAAAGCTGATGCACACCCTTCCCAATCTTAAACTAAGCAGTGTTTCCTTGTTCAATTCATACAACAACCTCTTAGTCTAGATATAGATTCCACATGAGGACAATTAAGTGTTCTGGGATTCCCATTCTTCTCAATGTGATCCATAATTTGTTTCAATTCATGCAGCCAAATGCTTTTGTGTGGTTAATAAAACACAAACATACATTCTTCTGGTATTCTCTAATTTCATCAAGGATTCATCTGACATCAGCAATGATATACCCAGTGCCACATCTAGAACTACAGCCTCCAGTATTGATGATATCTCAACATCAAAGACAGAAATCCTCACCATAGTTCCAACAGTCAAAATTTATAGATGGAGAAAAGAATAAAGCTGTCAGTGATTTCATTTTCCTTTTCTCAATAATCAACAACTTTTGTAACAGTAGTCAGGAAATCAGGAGATGTATTGCATTGAATCTCCAAAATACTAAAGATCAATGATGTCACTCTGAGTCCTAAGGTGCTCCTATCATCTTATACACATCAGAGAGTTGGACAATGAATAAGGATGATAGTAGAAGAATTGATGCCTTTGAGTTGTGGTGCTGGAGAAGAGGAATGAATATCCCATAGACTGCCCAAAAACACCAAACAAGTATGTCCTGGAAAGAGGGTGGCCAGGGGTTCATTGGAAGTAAAGATGATGAAGCTTATCTTTCATTCTTTGGACATGTAGCTAGGAGAGGCCATTCCTTAGAAAAGGACATTATGCTTAGAAAGTTGAAAGGTCAGGGAACAGGAGGGAGATCCCCAAATAGATGAACTGACATGGTGACTTCAGTAATAGGAATTAGTGTCTCAGAAATTATGAAGATGGCACAAGATAGGTCAGACTTCAGAATGGCTGTCCGTAAGGTTGCTATAAGTTGTACTCACATTACCAAAGTATGTGAGATAGAGCTTCAAAATCCTTGCCTCCAGTGAGCACCTTGGTTTCATCCTCTCCAGAATTGAACTGGTTGTTCTCCTAGAAGTCCATGGTATGTTCAATACTCTTCTCCAGCACCACAACTCAAAGACATCGATTCTTCTTATATTATCCTTAGTCATTGTCTAGCTCTTAGATGCATAGCATATAATTGTGATGAACAGGGCTTCTATCAGACAAACCTTAGTTTCCAGACTGGCATCGTTGTTCTTTAAAAGTCTGAAGAGTTTCCTGACAGCCCATTTTCCCAATGCAATTCATTTTTTGATGTCCTGACTGATAGTGTCAAGAGGGTTGATTGGGGAACAAAGCAAACTGAAGTTGTTAACAATTTCAAATTCCTCTCCATCTATCATGAAGCTGCCAATTTGCCCAGTTGTGAGAATCTTTGTTTCCTTGATATTGAGCTTCAATCTGTATTGAAGACTACAGTCTTTGACCTTCTGCAGCATTTGCCTCAAGTCCTCCTCAGATTCAGCCAAACAAGTTTATGTCATCTACAAAATGTAGGTTGTTGATGACTTTTCCTCCAATCCTGATGCCACATTCCTCCTCATAGTCTAGCCTCCCAAACGATCTGTTCTGCATATAGGTTGAATAGGTATAGTGATTGGATGCATCCTTGACACACATCTTTCCTGATCTTAAATCATGTAGTGTTTCCTTGCTTTGTTTTGACTACTTCTTTCTTTTCCACATATAGGTTTCACATGAGCACAATTAAGTGTTCTGGGATTCTCATCTTTCTCAAAATCAGCCACAATTTGTTGTGATCCACACTGCCAAATGCCTTTGTATAGTCATGAAATGTAGATAGAAATTCCTCTAGTACTCTCTGCTTTCAGCCAAGATGTCCCTAGTGCCACAACCTCTTCTAAATCCAGATCTGCAACTAGTCCAGTGCAAGGTGCTCAGGGCTAAAAGCAGTTTATTGACCAGAAGTGAGGTGATGCAACGTGAAGCATGGAAACATACTCAGGGCAGGTACCTGCAGATAGATGCATGTAGGGTGGGCATGTATGCCGGATAGTCATGCACACAGACGTATGCAGGACAAGCATGCATGCAGATGCATGGGGTGGGGGTGGGGGGCATGTGCAAAGACACACACTGGGTGGGCACATGCAGATTCAAGGGGGGTGGGGTACATGTACAGATGCATGGAGGGGTTACATGCATGAGGACCTGAATGGAAAACCAGAAAGCCTTGGTTTTCCCCTCAAGAACTGGGTCTGACACCTCACTAGAGCTCCTGTTGTCTCACTCTCTTCCGCTTGAGCTTAAGGGGTCCCATGTGGTCCAGTGATCAGCAGTGATCCCTATTAAAGTACCTCAGTTAAATCCCAAGTCTCCTGGTTACTTCTGGCAGGTCAGTCCTCCCTGGCTCAGTGGTCCCTGTGGGTTGTAGAGTGGGTTGCTTTTCCTGGCAGGACACTCACTCAAATTCCTCACTCAAAGTCCAACTGTTCTGCACACTCTCACAGCTTACTCCCACAGCTTACTCCCTGTGGCTTGCTCCCCATCCAGCCTTTGCTCTTGATCTGGTTTCTGAAGACATTTTTATTTCAATCAGAGTGCTGGTTGCTGAGGTAGTTTGGCTAGTGTTTTGTGCTGTTAAATCCAAGACTGAAATGGAGATAGATGTGCAGAACATGTCCTGCAAGTTCTGGGAGATCTAGTCACAACCAAAAAGCTTGTCTTCTGCTTGCAAACATCTGGCCAAGAAGTGGTGACTTTAGCATGTCCCCTTGTTAAAGTGAAAAGAAGGTTCTGGCTCCAACAGAGAGCTCAAAAAGATGCAAAGCTGTCTAAACAGGTAAGATCCATGCAGTTGATTGGCAGAATCACTCAAAAGGCTGTCACCTGCCAGGTCCACTCCTGGTTCCACTCTTGGAACTGTTAAAACTACAAGAGGGGAGATGGAGGGGAGAGAGGATATAAGGAAGACATTTCTGCCAGATTTCTGGCAAAGCAGGACAAGCAGCAGGACATACTTCACTGTCCTGCCGTGGCCAGCTCCAGAATGAGGAAGGTAATGTGCCTCTCTTACAATACAGCCACTCTCCCCTTGCCTTGGCCACCCCTAGCATCAGCTGCAAGCACATTTGCAAGTGGGACTAAAGTCCTTGTAGTCCTCCAATAAAGGAACTACCAAGAAACAGACCTCACATTAACATATTTATACATTGATCTCCAAAGAACAAACAGACTGTTATATGGTACTGGTGGATACAAGGGTTAATCACACACCAGCACATAGCTGTGAACTGTTTTGCAAGAGCTTTGGCTGCAGCCTAAAGAAATTTTGCCATTTCCCTGTATTAATGATGTGATGTTAACCTGTGATTCTCTGCATCCACTTCCACAAATAGCAGTTAGTGTCTCACCTACAGTGTCAGAGGTAGGTTGTCAAGAATGTCAAAAGGCAAGGTACTGGATAGTCTTTCAAACTTTTGAGTATTGTCTGGTTGGGTAAACAAAAACCTTTCCTGAGGTGGCAATAGACAAAATGAAGGCTTACCTACTTCCTGCTACAGCTAAAGAGCTGCAAACTTTCCTAGAACTTTTAGGATATAAGTGGCCTTTTATTCAGACTTATGTCAGATTCTTTGCCCCTTATACTAATTAGAACATAAAGAGGTGGTTTCTTTGGACTAATAAAGTTGATTTAGCACTGCAAAAAGCTAAGGTAGCAGTCCAATAGGATCAGATTTTAGGAACTATAAACCCAGTACAGGAACACAAATTGGGCAGTCAAAACACAGCACAGGCGGAACCCAGTGCAGCTGGAACCCAATGCAGCCAGGAGATGGGACTGAAAGCCGGAATTTAAGCACACACAGGCCAGATGAGTTCTGGCCAGAAGCCACCAACTGAGCCACTGAGGGACCCACCCGCCAGGAGTAAGCAGGTACTTTGGGAAACAAACTGCTGTCAAAAAGTGAGCACAAATATATAGATGCTTCACAAAATATTGCTGTGGACCAGCACAGACAGTTGAGTGCTGTGGGAGCTGTAAGAATAGGTGGGGTGCAGAGAGCATTGGTGGGGTACAGCAAGCCTCGGTGGGATGCAGAAAGCCACAGCACAGAGCAGGGAGCTGCAGCAGGATCCACCCACAAAGAACAAGGAGGACAGTAGGAAATAGAGTGAGGTATTTAGGGGAGATCATAGCTGACTGCTGGACCAATTGTGGGACCCCATCACCTTAAGCAAGAAAGAGAGAAACACCTTCTAAGAATCAAATCCCTATGTACATCCAAAAACTTCTCAACCAGGGTAAAAGGGAAACCACAGACTGGGAAAAAATATTTGGTAATGACATTTGAAATAAAGGACTTATATCTAGATTTTATAAAATACTCGAGCACCACAACAAGATAAAGGTAAACAACTCAATTGAAAAATGGACACAGGATATGAACAGACTCTTCACCAAAGAAGACAATTAGATGGTACACAAACACATGAATCTCTAGCCCTAAAAGAGATGCAAATCAAAACAAATACGAGATATCATCTCACCCCAGAAAGAATAGCAAAATTTAACAGAACATCAAACAGTAAATGCTGGCAAGGTTGCAATGAAACTGGAACCCTTATTCACTGTTGGTGGGAATGTAATATGATGCAACCACTATGGAAGGCAGTATGGCATTTTCTCAAAAAGTTGCAAATAGAAATACCATTTAACCTAGAAATTCCACTACTGGCAATATACCCCAAAAAACCGTAACCATCATGCAAACAAATATATGCACACCCATGTTTATAGTGGCTTTGTTCGCAATAGCAAAGAATTGTAAACAACCCAAGTGCCCATCAACTAATGTATGGATTGAGAAGCTCTGATATAGTCACACAATGGAATAATATGCTGCATTTTAAAAAAGGAACTCATGAAATATTATGCAAAACGGATGACCCTGGAGGACATTATCCTGAGTGAAATATCTTAGTCACAGAAACAGAAATAGTGCATAGTGTTACTGTTGTAAAATGGTATTGACATCAGGGCTGGCGGAAGACTGAGTAAGATGGGATAAATACGTATACTGCATTGAAACAGATGAGGGAGAGAACTGAGAGCAACTGAGGTGGAGCTTTCAAGTATGGAAATCCAAAGCAAGAGAAACAGTTGTAAGCAGACACTAGTGATTGAAACATGGAATGTTGAAAACCATGAATGTAGGAAAATTAGATATTATTAAAGAAGAACTGGAACTTATAAATATTGACATACTAGGTATTGTTGAGATCAGATATACTGGCATAGGATATTTTGAGTTGGATGATCATATGATTTGTTACTCTGGAGATGAAAAGGTAAGGAAAAATGGGATTACTTTCATAGTCAAAAAAGTCATGTCTAGATCCATCTTGAAATACAATATTGTTATGACAGGATAATATCCACACACATACAAGAGAGTCCAGTGAATACCACTATAATTTAGATACATGCACCAACAACCAGAGCCAAGAAAAGGAAATAGAAGATTTCTACCAACTTTTACAGTCGGAGATCGATTGAACATGAAATCAAGATGCATTAATAATAATGGGTGACTGGAATGCAAAAGTTGGGAACAGAAAAGAAAAAAACAATAGTTGTAAAGCATAGACTAGGTGACAGAATTGAAGCTGGAGATAGAATGATTGAATTTTGCACAAGAAACATTTTATAAGAAACATAAATGCAATACACATAGATTTCACCCGATAGTATGCATAGGAATCAGATTGATTACATCTATGGAAAGAACTCAATATCAGCTGTGAAAATTAGGCCAGAAGGTGATTGTGGAACAGACCACCAACTACTCATATGCAAGTTCAAGCTGAAGCTAAGTAAAATTAAACTGAATCCACGGGAACCAAAATATGACCTTGAGTCTATCACACCTGAATTTCAGAACCATCTCAGGGATAGGTTTGAGGCCTTGAACACTCATGAGTGAAGACCAGATGACTTGTGGGAGGATATCAAGAGTATCATCCAGGAAGAGAGCAAACGGTCGTTACAGAGGAAGAAGAAAAGACCAAAATGGATCTCAGAAGAAACTCTGAATATTGAACTGAAGCGAAGAGAAGCCAAAGCAGAAGAAAGTATTCAAGATGCTGAAGAGCTGAACAGAAGATTTCAAAAGGCAGCGTGGGAAGAAAAAGTAAAATATTACAATGAAATGTACGAGGAGCTGGAGTCAGAAAATCAAAAGGGCCTAACTTGATCACCATTTTGTTTGTTTGGGTTTTGTTTCTTTTAAATTTTTTTTATTTTTTTATTTCAATCAACATCTACAGAGATTTTGGAATTCCATTCATTCACTGTTGCACTTTTCTCCCTGCCCACCCCACCCCCTGATCAGCATTTCTTAAGGTCATGAAACTGAAGAAAAATTCAAATCAAGGATGCTTTAGGAAGCATATTAAATGATCCAGGAAATACTAAAAGTATTAAAAGAAGTTGGAGAGAAATACTGAGTCACTGTATAGAAAGGAATTGGCAGACGCAGAAGAATTTAATGAAGCAACATATGAGCAAGAGCCTATGCTGATGAAGGAAGAAGTTCAAGCTGCTTTGAAGGAAATAACAAAAAATAAGACCCCAGGAACAGATGGTGTCCCAATTGACATATTTCAGCTAACAGATGCTGTGCTGGATGTGTTCACCAAGTTGTGCTGAGAAATCTGGAAAACAACCACTTGGCCAATTGACTGGAAGAGATCTATATTTGTTCCCATTCCAAAGAAGGTGACCCAACAGAGTGTGGAAACTATAGAACAATATCATTGATTTCACATGCAAGCAAGATTCTGCTGAAGATCATTCAAAAACAACTGGAACAGCACATCAGCAGAGAACTGCCAAAAGTCCAAGCTGGGTTTAGAAAGGGTCATGGTACTAGGGATATTATAGCTAATTTTAAATGGATCTTAGTTGAAAGCAGGGGATATCAGAGTAATATCTATCTGTGTTTCATTGATTATGCAAAGGCGTTTAACTGTGTGGATCATGACAAACTGTGGCTGACTCTGAGAAGAATGGGAATCTCAGAACACTTGATTGTGCTAATGCAAAACTTATACTTGGACTAGGAGGCAATCATCAGAACAGAGCAAGGAAACACTGCATAGTCCAAAACTGGAAAGGGTACACTGGGAAGTGTCCTATCTCCATACCTTTTCAACCTATATACAGAACAGATTATTTGGGAGGCTGGGTTCTATGAGGAGAAATGTGGCATCAGGATTTGTGGAAGATCTATCAACAACCTGCGTTATGCAGATGACACAACCCTGCTTGATGAAATTTAGGAGGACCTGAAGCGCTTGCTGCTGAGGGTCAGGGACTACAGCCTTCAATATGGATTGAGGCTCAATATCAAGAAGATAAAGATACTCACCACTGGATCAATTGGCAGCATCAGAATGGATGGTGAAAAGATTGATAATGTTCACAGCCTTAGTTTACTCGGCTCCATACTCAACATTCTTGGCACCAGCATTAAGAAAATTAAAAGATGTATTGGCACGGGAAGTCTGCTGTTACGGACCTCTCCCAAAGAGTATTGGTGTCACTCTGGAGACTAAGGTGTGCCTGATACATGCCATGGTCTTTGCAACCAGTTGTTATGCATCACAAAGTTGGACAATGACTAGGGAGGATAAAAGGAGAATTGATGCATTTGAGCTTTGGTGCTGGAGAAGAGTATTGAATGTATCATGGACTGCTAAGAAAACAATCAGGTTCATTCTGGAGAGGTTAAACCGGGCTGCTCCTTGGAGGCAAGGATTCTGAGACTTCGTCTAACATACTTTGGATATGTTGCAAGGAGGGATCAGTCTTTAGAGAGGGATATCATGCTTGGGAGTGTGGAGGGATGGTGCAGTAGGGGAAGGCCCTCTATGAGGTGGATTGATTCAGTGACTGGGGTAATCGGGATGGGAGTGTCGGAGACAATGAGATTGGCTCAGGATAGAATAGGGTTTAGGGCTGTTGTACATAGGGTTGCTATGAGTCACAAGAGACTCGATGGCACATAACAACAACAACATCAACACTATTTTCATTGACAGGAGTCTAGAACGAGGCTGCATGGTGGAGTGGAGTTGTGGGTAGGACTTGTGCAACAGTGAAAGAATTTACTTTTTCAAGAGAAGAGTGAACTAGGGGAGAGGTGTGGGCAGGGAGGAAAAAAAAATCATTGAATGGAAATTCAAAGTCTCTGCAAACTTTCATTAACATTAATAATAATAAAAAAAGTGAGGGAAGAAGGCAAATTGGAGTCCCTCATCAAAGGACTTTGCCAATCTGAGTTACCACAGACTAATACTCTTGCTAAGGGGCATGTCAATCTCCAACAGCATAGCTCTCTGACAACTAGCTAACTGCATGATAAACTCCATCAGATTTTAGGCTCAACCATCTATGTGACAACAAATGATGCAGCCACTTTCATTTAGCAAATCGCTCCCTGTGTTTTATTGCTTAGGTATAGGACTCATTTAAGAGCATATGTTGTATATTATGTTGTTGTTCTTGTTATGTGCTGTCCAGTCTCCTGTGACTCATAGTAACCCTATGGATGACAGCCCTAAACCCTGCTCTGTCCCTTAACAATCTTATTGTCTCCAATATGCCGATCCCCATTTACCCCAGTGACTGACTCACTCCATTTCATTGTGAGTCTTCCACACCTGCGCTGTCCCTCCACCCTCACAAACATGATATCCTTTTCCAAGGACTGATCCCGCCTTGCAACATGTCCAAAGTAAGCCAGACAGAGCTTCAGAATTCTTGCCTCCAAGAAGCAGGCTAGCTTTACCCTCTCCAGGATGAACTTGTTTATTCTCCTAGCAGTCCATGGTATATTCAGAACTTTTCTCTAGCACCAAAACTCAAATGCATCAACTCTCCTTCTTTCATCCCTAATCATTGTTCAACTCTTTGATGCATAGCAAGTAATTGCAAAGACCATGGCCTGTGTCAGGCACTCCTTAGTCTCCAGACTGACATCGTTGCTCTTCAGTACTTTGGAGCAGTCTCTGACATTCCCAGTGCAATTCTTTCCTGGGTGCTAGTACCAGTACCAAGAGTGTTGACTGTACAACCAAGCAAACTGAAGCTGTCAACAATCTCAGTCTCATCATTATCCATCATGATGCTGCCAATCTGTCCAGTGGTAAGAATCTTTGCTTTCTTGATGTTGAGCTTCAATTCAAACTGAAGGCTGCAGTTGTTGTCCTTCTGCCACAAGAGCTTCAAGTCCTCCTCAGTTTCAGCAAGCAGGGTTGTCATCTACATAATGCAGATTGTTGATGAGTCTACCTCCAACCATGATGCCCATTTCTCCTCATAGAGTCCAGCCTCCTGGATAATCTATTCCACATATAGATTGAAAAGGTATGGAGACAGGATGCATCCCTGGTGTACACGTTTCCTGATTTTGAACCATGCAGTGTTTCCTTGCTCTGTTCTGACAATTGCCTGTTGGTCCAAGTATAGGTTTCATATAAATACAATAAAGTGTTTTGGGATGCCCATTCTTCTCAGAGTCAGCCACAGTTTGTTGTGATCCACACAGTCAAATGACTTTGCATGGTCAATGAAACATAGATAGACATTCCTCTGGTACTCTCTGTTTTCAGCCAAGATCCATCTAACATTCGCTGTACTATCCCTAGTGCCATGGCCTCTTCTAAATCCAGCCTGCACACCATGCAGTTCTCTGTTGATGTGCTTTTCCAGGTGTTTTTTATAATCTTCAGCAGAATCTTGCTTGCATGTGATATCAATGATATTGTTCGATAATTTCCATACTCTGTTAGATCATCTTTCTTTAAAATGGAAACATATATAGGTAGATCCCTTTCAGTCAGTAGGCCAGATGGTTGTCCTCCAAATTTCTTGGCACAACTTTGCACATCCAGGGCAGCATCTATTTGTTGAAATATGTCAATCTGTATGCCATCAATTCCTGGCCAACAATGCCATCAATGACTCTGTGTAGTCTTTCCATCTTCTTTTAATGCTTCCTTGATCATTTAATATTCTCCCCAAAGCAACCTTAATTATTGAAACTTGAGGTTTGAATTTGCTCTTCAGCTCCTTGGGCTTAAGAAATACTGAGCGAGTTCAGCCCTTTTGATTTTCTGACTCCAGCTCCTTGCACATTTCATTGTAGATGAAGCCATTACTGCAAGGGTATACAGAGTACACAGCATAACCTTGCTCACTAAAAATAAGGAGAACTTAAAGCACTTGCTGCAGAAATTCAACAGCTATAACCTCCAATATGAATTACATCTTTAATTATCTAGACTTTTTTTAATTCCCTCCAGGACCATTCATGTTGTGTAATGTTTTATTAGTTCCTTGTTTTTCAGTGCTGAATAGTTTCCTTCATGTGAATATACCATAGTTTTTCTATCCATTCATATGTAGATGGGAACTTGTGTTGCTTCCATCACTTTGCTATTGTGAATTACACAGTAATAAACATGAGTGTGCATGTATCTATTTGGGTAGCAGCTCTGGTTTCTTTAAAGTATATTCCTAGTAGTAGAATTGCTGGGTCAAATGGTCTTTCTATTTGCAACTTTTTAAGAAGTGTGAAACAACCTTCCATAGTGGTTGTACAATTTACACTCCCACCAGCAGCAAACAAGAGTTCTAATCTCTCCACAATCTTGCCATCATTTGTTGTTTGCTGTTCTGTTGCACTTTACTATTGTTGCTAGATTGAGATGATATCTCATAGTTGTTTTGAATTGCATCTCTCTGATAGCTAGGGATTTTGGATATTTAGTCATGTGTTTGTGATCTGAATGTCTTCTTCAGTGAAATGTCTGTTCCCATTTTGCAATTGTGTTGTTTACCTTTTTCATGTTGAGGTGCTGGAGTATTTTATAAATTTTAGATTAAGAGTCCCTTATCAGGTATATCATTACCAAATAAATGCATTTTCTCAGGTTGTGGATTTCCTTTTTACTGCCTCTGAGAAGTTTTTGGTGTTCATAGGAATTTGTTGCTCAGAAAGCCCCATTCATCTATTTTGTCCTTTCCTGGATGTAGGTTAGTTTGGCACTGAAAGTGTAAATCAAAAACTTTAAAAAAGCATGAAATCTAGTGTAACTTTTATTTAATATAATGTTATAATAATTACTCTAAAAAGTTGTATTGTTGTTGTTGTTAAGTGACATCAAGTCGAACATAACTCATAGAAACCCTATGAAAAAATATTTTAACCCAGTCCTGTCCTGTGCCGTCCTCACACTTCCTGACACACAAGAGCCCATTGTAGCAGTCATCTTGTCAATCCACCTGGTTGAGGGTCTTCCTCTCCTTCACCAATCCTCCACCCTTCCCAAAATCATGCCCCTCCCCAAGGAATAACACCTCCTAGCAACATGTCCAAAGAATGTGAGGTGAAGCCTCAGCTTTCTTGCCTTCAGCTGCACCCTTGCCAAGACATATCCGTTCCTTCTCTTGACAGTCCATGGGCTATTCAGTGCCATTCTCCAAAACCACAACTCAAAGGCATCAATTATTTTTCTGTCACCCTTATTCATTGTCCAGCTCTCAGATGCATAGCAAGTAATTGGAAAGACTGTGGCCTGAATTAGACACACTTTAGTCTTCAAACTGCCGTCACTACTCAATAATTTGGAGAGGTCCTTAACTGTAGATTTTTCTAGTGCAATGTGTCTCCTTAGATGCAATCCATACCAAAGGCTACATTCCCTTGATCTTCTGCAACAAGTGTTTTAGGTCCTCCTTACTTTCAGCAAGCACAGTTGTGTCATCTTCATAATGCAGGTTATTGAAAAGTCTCCTTCCAATCCTAATATCATGCTTTTCTTCATAGAGTCCAGCTTCTTGGATAATTTGCTCAGCATACAGATTGAATAGGTATGGAAAGAAAATACAGCCCTGGCACAGTCCCTTCCCAATTCCAAACCATGAAGTGCTACCTTGCTTTGTTTGCACAACAGCCTCCTGGCCCAAATATAGATTCCATATGAGCACAATCAAGTGCTCTGGGATTCCCATTCTTCTCAATGTCAGCCATAACTTGTTATGATCCACACAGTCAAAAATGCCTTTGCATAGTCAATAAATCACAAATAGACATTCTTCTTAAATTAACTATTTCTGATTTCCTTTACAATCAGTTGTGTGTGGGAAGCCTCTTGTGTAGGCAAAAAGGATCTTGTGGGTGGCCTTTGCATATAAAAGTTGGTTAAGCCCTAGGGCTTGGTATCAATTTTGTTTAGAGAGAACATTTTTCAAAGTGGTACAGAGCTTTTCTATCAGTGTGCTGTACTGCAATAACTTGATGTTGCTACAAAACTGAAGTCTGTGCCACTGGTGTATCAAATGTAATAAGAGTTTCCCATTTTGAACAGTTTCTGGTGGAGCTCCCTGATTAAGACAGACTAGAAAGCAGGATGTGTCATCTACTCCAAAATAACAGGCTATAGAAAACTCTATGAACACTAAAATAAAACCAAAAGTACAGATACACAAAACTAAGCATGTTTTATAAGAGTGATATTGTTGTTATTGTTACTATGTGTCATATATGTTATTATGTGCCATCGAATCACCTGCAACTCATAGGGACTCTTTGTATAACATCCCTAAACCCTGCTCTATCCTGTGCCAATCTTATTGTCTCTGATACATTTACCCCCATTACCCTAGTCACTGAATCCACCCATCTCATTGAGGATCTTTCTTTCCTGCACTGTCCCTCTATCCTCTTAAGGATGATGTCCCTTTCCAAGGAATGATCCCACTTTGTAATATATCCAAAGTCTGTCAGACGAAGTTTGAGAACCCTTGCCTCTAAGGAACAGAATGGCTTCACCCTTTCCAGAAAGAACTTGTTTGTTCTCCTATCAGCCCATGGTATAGTCAATACTCTTCTTCACAGCACAGATCAAAGACATCAATTCTCCTTCTATCATTTCTAGTCATTGTCCAGCTTTCCGATGTATAGCAAGTAATTGCAAAGACCATGGCCTGTGTCAGGCACACCTTAGTCTCCAGACTGACATTGTTGCTTTTCAATAATTTGGAGAGGTCTTCTACAGCAAAATTTCCCAGTGCAATTCAGCTTTTAATTTCCTGGCTGCTGGTACCAAGAGTGTTGATTGTAGAGCCAAGCAAACTGAAGCTGTCAACAATCTCAATCTCTTCATCATCTATCATATTGCTGCCAATCAGCCTAGTGGTGATAATCTTTGTTTTCTTAATATTCAGCTTCAGCACATACTAAAGGTTGGAGTCCTTGACCCTCTGCAGAAAGTGCTTCAGGTCCTCCTCAGTTTCATCAAGCATATAATATAAAAAATATTCTAAATAAAGAGGATGAAACTTAAGAATACTCACAAATGGAAATAACTAGCTAAATTAATACATAAGAATATTTTCTGTCTTAGTATGTTTCCACATCAAGATAAGAACATAATGAAAGTCATATAGGCATGAAAGCCTATTGGGATATTTAATATCCCAATTTGAATAGAACTTCAAAAGGAAGCTGTTAGGAAGATGAAGACACATGGTACAAGTGGCAGACACGGTACGGGAAAAAGACACATAATACGGCTGAAACAATATTATTAATGTCATGTGTACTTTGAGGGAAACCCTGCTGTCTATCTACACCACATGAGACCCTTTAAGCTAAAGCAGAAGGGACTAGGACATCTCAAGTGAGGCAGAGATGCCACTTCTGGAAGGGAACAACAAGCTATCTGATTTGTCATTCAGGTACTTTGAGGGAAACACTTCTCACTAGCTACACCACATGGGACCCATTAAGCTCAAGCAGGGAGGGACTGGGACAGCTTGAGTAGTTAGAAACACCATTTCTTGATGGGAACAACAGGCTCCCTTGTTTACCATGCAGGTACTTTGGGGAAAACAAAAGAAGGGAGCACAAATATACAGGTCCTTCACAAAATATTGCAAAACTCTGGGTCACTATATAGTTACAGTAACCTAACTTCTACTAAGAAAAGACTCACATAATGTAAAAACGTAGCAGTCTGACTCAGGCATCATGAAAAAACAAAATAACCCTTCTCTTTAAAAAGTACATCCAGTGAATACTCCAAATAAAGAGAACCAGGAGAAATATGTTGCTGTGGAGTTATTTGAACAGCTACAGAAGAAAATGAAAACGATGTAAAAAACATTGGAAGCCATCAAGAAAGAAAATATCACAGAGTTCAACAATCCAGAAGAAATATATTGATATTGTATCTGTAGAATCCGGCTGCTACAGACTACTTCCAGCCCGGATTCCAGCACCATTCTGCATGGTTTCTGTTAAGAAATCATAACTTAATCTAATTGTTTCCCTTTCATAGGTGACTATTTTTCTCACACTGCTTTTAGTATTCTATGTATATCCTTTAATTTTGAGAATTTTACTATAATGAGTCTTGATTTTAAAAAAAAGTAGTGGACAAAACACTAGAAGAAAATTTCCTTGGTATATTGAAGAGCAAGGAAATTCACTTCAAGAAATCCAATGAACCCCAAAATGAAAAAATATCAAGACACGTGATAGTCAAATTCTCCAAATTAAAAGATAAAGAGAAAATACTAAAAACATTGTGAGAAAAAATAGTCACCTACTAAAGGGAAACAATTAGATTAAGATACGATTTTTCAGCAGGAACCATGTGAGCTAGAAGACAACGGGATATAAAGTTGAATGAAAACATTGAAACAATGAAAACATTGCCAGACAAGGAACCTATACCCATCAAAACTCTCCATCAAATATGAAGGAGAAATTTTATCCTTTGCCAAAAAGAAGGAACTTAAGGAATTTGTGTAAATAAGACCAAAAGTACAAGCAATTTTAAGTGAAGTCCTTCACATGGCGATACCAAATGAAAGTAGATGGACCATCATAACCAGAAACAAAAGGAAAAGAAGCACAACAAAATGGCAATGGTAAAACCTGGCCTGACAATAATTACACTTAAAGTGAATGGACTAAATGTGCTAATTAAGAGAAAAAGAGTAGCATTATGGATAAAAAAACCAAAGCCTATCGATGTGTTGCCTGTAAGAGGCATATTTAAGAAATGAAAAGAAATACAGGTTATAAATCAAAGGTTGGAAACAATATACCAAGAAAATGGCAACATCAAAAAAGCAAGGGTCACAATATTAATCTCTCATAAAATACACTTCTGAATGAAAACCACCATAAAAGATAAGGAAGATAATTACATGCTGATTAAAGGAAGAATGGATCAAGAAGACATAACCTTTGTGAAAATTTATTCACCAAATGATAAAAATGCAAAATACATAAAAGTATGGTTAACAGAATTGAAGAAAAACATAGTACCGAAATAGTAGTGCAGACTTCAACACACCACTATTGCCAAATCATAGGTCAACCCAAAAGAAGCTCAACAAATATGGAAAAGATCTAAACTATGCAATGAGCCAACTCTTCCTTGTGAATGTATTCAGGCTACTGCACACAACAAAGTCAATTCATTTTCTTTTCAACTATACATGATACATTCTAGAGAATCTTTCTAGAGAATTAGGACACAATCAAGCCTCAACAAATTCAAAAGCATTGAAATAAGAATAAGTATCTTCTCAAACTACAATGTCATAAAACTAGAAAATAACCATAGGAGGGTAAAGATTATACAACTATCCATGTGGAAACTGGATACCTCTTTGCTAGAACATGATTGAGTTATAAAAGAAATTAAAAATGAAATTAAAAAGTTCATTGAAACAAATGAAAATGAAAATGCAACATATCAAAACCTCTGGGATACAGCTAAGGCAGTCCTCAGCGGAAGTTCATAGCAATAGGCAAACACATAAAAGGCAGAGAAAGAAGAAAACTAATGATCTAACTCAATACTATGATCAAATAGAAAAAGAAGGAGAATCTAATGATATGAAAAAGAAGGAATATTACCAGAATCATTCTATGAAGCATAACCCTAATACCAAAACCTAATACCAAAAAAATTGCCAAGAAAAAAACTGAAATCCAGTATCTTTCATGAATATATACAAAAAATCCTCAACCAAATCCTAGACAATAGAATCCAAATGTGCATAAAAAAATAATTCATCATGACCAGGTGGAACTCGTTACAGGTAAGCAAGGATGCTCAGCAAAAGAAAAAAAAAAGTCACTCATTTGCCGTATTAACAAAGCATATAGCAAGAACCATATGATCTGCGAAATTGATAGAAAAAAGGCATTTGACAAAATCCAACACCTCTTCCTGATAGACACTCAGTAAAATTGAAATAGAAAGGAGAAAGAATAAAAGAATTTTCCTTGCAAACAGAGACCAGACAAGGATGTTCACTGTCATCATTTCTATTTAATATTGTACTGGGAGTGCTTGCAAGGAAAATACAAGATAGGGAAATAAAATGCGTTTAGGTCAGCAAAGAGATGGTTAAACTATCACTATATATAGATGATATGATAGTGTACACAGAAAAGTACAACAACAACAACAACAACAACAAAAAACACACCAAAAAAAATGTTGGAACTAGTAGATCAGTTGAATAGATTGGCAGGGTATAAGATCAATGTCCCCAAATCAGTGGGATTCCTCTATGGTAACAAAGAGAATGCAGAGAAGGAAACCAAAAAAGTAATACCATTTACAACAGTCAATCACAAACTGAGATATGTCAGAGTGAACCTAATTAGAGATACAAAAGACCTATACAAAGAAAACTACAGAATATTTCTGCAAGACACAATAAAAAACCTAAAGAATCCAACGATACATAAAAAAAATAATCCACCATGACCAAGTGGGATTCATAACAGGTATGCAAGGATGGTTCAACATAAGGAAAACAATC
>NW_006399870.1:11188909-11199537 GCF_000299155.1 Elephantulus edwardii
ACAGCATGGTACTGGTACCTTTGACAGCAGGCACATAGACAAATAGAACAAAATTGAGAATCTAGAAATAGACCTACCTGTCTATCATCAACTGATAATCAACAAGGCAATAAAACCTATCAAATGGGGAAATTTACAACCTCTTCAACATATGGTGGTGACAAAATTTGACTGCTACCTGCAGAAAGCTGAAACAGGATCCACTTCTCACACCACACACAAAAATCAACTCAAGGTGGATTAGAGACCTGGGAGTAAAGCCTCAAACCATAAAATTCATCAGAGACAAACTGGAATCAAGCTTAGGTAGCCTAGTCTATGGTATAAAAGAGATTGCCAAATATAGTAAAAAATTCACAGTCTGGAGAGAATAAAATTCATGAATGGGACCTTCTAAAGACCAAACCCCGGTGCACATCAAAAACATTTTCCAACAGAATGAAAAGAAAACCTACCCATTTGAAAAAGCATTTAGCATTACTATTTCAGACATAGGTCTCATATAAAAAAGTTTACAGAATCCTACAGAGCCTACACAAGAAAAACACTGGTAACACAATAATAAAATGGGCAAAGACATGGAAAGAATTTTCACAAAGAATGATATTCTGATGAAGCACATGAAGAAATGTTCAATATCACTGGCAATGAGAGTTGTAAATCAAAACCCAAATATTATACCATCTCAGTACAGTAACTGTGGCAAAATTTACCAGTACAATAAATAATAAATGAGGGAGAGGATGTGTAGTAATAGGAAATCTCATACGTTATTGGTGGGATTGTAAAATGATACAACCATTATGGAAGGCAGTTTTGTGCTTCCTCAAAAAGCTGAGCATAGAAATTTCATATAACCCAGCTATTCAATTTTTGGAATATATCCTGAAAGAATGGGAACTTAGGCACAAATGGAGATTTTACACTAATGTTTACAGCAACATTATTCACAATCGCAAGAATTTGAAAATAACCCAAATGTCCAGCTACAATGGAATGGATTGAGAAATTATCGTATATTCACATGATGGAATACTCCGCAGCACACAGGAGCAATGATTTTGTAAATCACTATCTAACTTGGGAGGACTGGAAAGCATTATGTTAAGTGAACTAACTCAGTCCCAAAGGACAAATATTGTATAAGACTATTATTGTAGAATGAGTATGAAGATCCAAGAGAGAGAGGGGAATAGAGGGTTGAGGATGGGTGGTGGGGTGGGACAGCATTATCACTGGGTCACACAATTTGATGAGTGAAGGGAAGGGTAGGTGAATAAAATGGGAAAGATTTGGTGTGAAAAATAATGTAAATGAAGTTTATAAATAAACTAGTAGAAAATAAAAAAGGCACAAAGAAGAAATTCAGATGATTAACAAACATGAATGAATGTTTACTATCATGAGATGCAAATCAGAACAAAAATAATGTGTTTTTTTAATTTTTTTGCGATTCTTAAATGAATTGAAAATGTCATTTTCATTTAAAAAAATATACCACAAAAAAGGAGGAACTGTCAGAATTCAAGCAGGATTAAGATAAATCCATGAAACTAGAGACATCATTATTAATGTCAGATGGATCTTAGCTGAAGGAGAGAATACCAGCAAGATGTTTGTGTTTTATTATCTACACAAATATTTAAGTGGATAACAACAAACTTTGTGCTCATACAAAAACTATACATAGACCAAGAAGCAGTTGTCTGAACAGAACAAAGAGACACTGCATGGTTTAAAAATAAGATGTATGTTAGGGTTTTATTCATTCTTCAAACCTATTCAAACTGTATGTTGAGCAAGTTATTCAAGAATCTGTGCTACATCAAGAAGAATACGGCACCAAGATTCTAGGAAGTCTCATCAGCAACCTGTGTTATTCAGATAAAACAACTTTGCTTACTGAAAATGAAGACTTGACACTCTTGCTGCAGAAGATTAAAGACTAAAGCCTCAATATGGACTACAACTCAATAGTAAGGAAACAAAAATCCTCATCTCTGGACCAATGTTGTTGTTGTTATGTGCCACCAAATCGCCTGTGACCCATAATAACCCTATGTACAGTAGCTCTGAACCGTGCCCTGTCCTAAGCCAGTCTCACTAATTCTGACACACCAATTCCCATTTCCCCAGATACTGTATTAATCTATCTCATCCAGGGTCTTCCTCTTGTGCACCCTCATTCCACCCTTCCAAGCATGATGCCCTTCCCCAAGAATCCTAGCTATGTGCCCAAAGTATGTAAGAAGGAGCTTCAAAATCCTAGCCTTGAATGAAAAACTTGGTTTCACGCTCTCCAAGAGAGGCCTATTTGTTTTTGTGGTGGTCCATGATATGTTCAATACTTCTCTCCAGCACCACAACTAGAAGGCATTGATTCATCTTCTATTACCCTTCATCAGAGTCCAGCTCCCTGATGTATAGATAATTATGTGAAGACCATGGCCTGAATCAGGCACACCTTCGCCCCTAGACTAACGTCAGTGATTTTCAGTACTCAGGAGGGTCCCTCATAGCAGATTTTCCCCAGTGCAATTCATCTTTTGATTTCCTGAGTGCTGGTGCCAAGAGTGTTGATTGTGAAGCAGAGCAAGTTGTAATTGTTAACAACCTCAATCTCCTCTCCATCTATCATGGTGCTGCCATTGGCCTAATGATGAAAATCTTTGTCTTCTTGATGTTGAGCTTCAATCCATGTTAAAGACTATAGTCCTTGACCTTCTGCACCAAGTACTTCGGGTCCTCCTCAGTTTCAGTAGGCAAGGTCGAGTCATCTACATAACATAGGTTGTTGATGAGTCTTCCCCCAGTACTGATGCCACATTCTTCATCATAAAGGCCTGCTTCTCAGATGATCTGTTCTGCATATAGATTGAAAATGTATGGAAGCAGGATGCATCTCTGATACACTCCTTTCCAGATTTTGAACCATGCAGTGTTTCCTTGTTCTGTTCTTTTCTGAGGACTGCTTCCTGGTCCAAGTATAGGTTTCACATAAACACAATTAAGTGTTTTGGGATTTCCATTTTCCTCAAGGTTAGCCACAATTTGTTGTGATCCATAGTCAAATGTCTTTGCATATTTAAGGAAACACAGACATTTCTCTAATATTCTTTTCTTTCTGCCAAGATCCACTTGACATTGACAATAACTTCTCTACTGCCATGACATCTTCTAAACCCAGCTTGTATTTCTGGTAGTTCTCTGTCAATGTACTGTTTCATTTGTTTCTGGATAATCTTCAACAGGGTTTTGCTAGTGCATGATATTGGTGATAATGTTTGATAATTTCCACACTCTATTGGGTCACATTTTTTTTGGAATGGGAATAAATATGGATCTCTTCCAGTCCATTAGCCAGGTAGTTGTCCTCCATATTTCTTGGCACAACCTGGTGAGCATATCCAGGGAAGCATCT
Organism: Elephantulus edwardii; assembly: GCF_000299155.1. Lineage (NCBI taxonomy): Eukaryota > Metazoa > Chordata > Mammalia > Macroscelidea > Macroscelididae > Elephantulus > Elephantulus edwardii. The sequence continues at coordinate 11,192,331 of NW_006399870.1, forward strand.
GTTTGTTGAAATATGTTGATTTGTATTACATCAATTCCTGTGTCTTTGGTTTTTTGCCAAGTCCCTCTGAGCAGCCTGAACTTCCTCATCCATTACTATTACACTGAGAAGTGTCTTTCATCTACTCTTTTTTGGTAACATGCTTGTCTGTCAAATATTGTTCTAAAACTAAGCATCCAAATTAAAACAGACTAGGAAAAGCTTTGGCCATCCACATTCAAAATATTTCAGGCATTGGAAAATCCTATGTACAACAGAGAATACTTAGAGTAGTCTAACAGATATGGCAACTGAGGCTGAGCCCTCAGATTTGGAAACACAAAGGAGGAGGAACTGTTGTGAGCAAAAATTAATGATTGGAACATGGAATGTGAGAAGCATGTATGTAGAAAAAGTGGACATGGTTAAAAAATAAATGGAACTCATAAATATGGATATATTAGGTATTAGCAAAATGAGATGGATTGGCATGGGGCATTTTGAACTAGACAGTCATATGACCTACTATGCTGGAAATGAAATGGTGAGATAAAAAAACGGGGTCACTTTCATAGTTAAAAAGGCCATTTCTAGATCCATCTTGAAATACAATATTGTGAGAGATATCATAGTATCCATATGTGTACAAAGACCTATCAATAATATTATTCAAATTTATGCACCAACAGAGCCAAAGATATGGAAATGGATGATTTCTACCAACTGTTGCAGTCAGAAATCAATTGAACATGTAACCAAGGTACATTAATAATAATGGGTGACTGGAATGCAAAAGCTGGGATCCAGGAAGAAGAATCAGTAGTTGGAAAATATGACCTTGATGATAGATATGAGCCTGGGGATAGAATGTTAGAATTCTGCACAATCAATTATTTATTAATTGTCAATACCTTTTAAAAGAAACAAAAATGCAGGATATACACATGGATTGCACCTGATGGTCTGCTGCACAGGAATCATATCGATTGCATCTGTGTAAAGAATAGTTAGAGAAGTTCAATATTAGCAGTAAAAACTAGGCCATGTGCTGATTGTGTAATAGACCATCAACTGCTCATACACACTTTCAAATTAAAGCTAAAGAAGGTCAAATCATATCCACAGGAATCAAAATTAAATCTTGAGTCTATCCTCTGTGAACTTAAAAACCAACTCAGGAACAGATTTGAGGACTTGAACACTAATGAGCAAATACCAGATGAGCTGTGGTAAGATATCAATAATATCATCCATAAAGAATGCAAAAGGTCATTACAAAGAAGGTGGAAGAAGAAATCACTACCTAACTTGGGAAGGACTGGAGAGAATTATGTTGAGTGAATTAATTCAGTCCTATAAGGACAAATGCTGTATAAAACTATTATTGTAGAATAAGTATGAGAATCCAAGGGGGGAGAAAGTGTGGAAGCAGAGGGGTGAGGATGAGTGGGGGGAAAGAGGATGTATGTGTTTTAAACATAGGGTCACACAATTTGATGGGGTGTGGGGGTGGTGAAGGAATAGGTAAAAAATCCAGTATGAAAAACAAAGTACTCAAACTTTGTAAAGAAATCATTATAAAATTTTTAAAAAAATCCAATTTATATCATACAGACCACTTTTTAAAATCATAATATACTAAAAAACCCTATACGTTATTGAGAAGAAAACCTTCACTCCAAAAAGAAAAAAGACCAAAATAGATGTCAAAAGAGACTGAATATTCCACTAGAGCACTGAATAGCCCAAGCAAAGGGAGGATACCAAGAAGTTAGAGAGCTGAATAGAAGATTTCAAAGGGCAGCTCAAGAACACAAGACAAAATATTATAATGAAATGTGGAAAGAGATGGAGTCAGAACCAAACGGGCCAAACCCCTTTGACATTTCTCAACTAAAAAAACTAAAGAACAAATTCAAGCCATAAGTTGCAATGTTTAAGGAGGCTATGGACAGAATATTGAATGATTCAGAAAACACTAAAAAAAAAAAAAGACGAAAGCAATATACAGAGTCACTGTACCAAAAAGAATTGGCTGACAAGACATAGGCTGCATCGTAATAGAGAAAAGACTGAAATTGTCAATGATTTCTTGAGCCACAATGAACACAATAAAGAAGGCAAAAGATGTGCTGCATTGGAAAAATCTGCTGTAACCTCTGCAAAGTGCTAAAAAAACAAAGATGTCACTCTGAATACTAAGGTCTATCTGATCCAAGCCGTGATATTTTTTCATTTTTTCCAATGCATCTTAAATGGACAATGAATAGCATAATATAAGAAACAATTCCTTTGAAAATGTAGTGTTGACAGAGTACTTAATAGCCCATGGACTGACAACAAACAAATCTATTTTGAATGAAGTATCACCAAGATGCCCCTTAAAAGCAAGGATTGTGTGATTTCACCTCACCTCCCCTTGTACAAGTTGTCAGGAGGGGCCGCTTTTAGAAAAGACATCATGTCTGGGAAGATCCTCAAGAAGTAGTATTGACACAATGATTATAATAATTTGCTATCACATGTAGGAGATCACAAGGATGGTGCAATATAGGGAAAGGCTCAGATCTGTTGTTCTTAGGATCACTATGAGACAAAGTTGATTGGACAGCACATAACAACAGCAATAAATAATATGTGGAATAACTCCCTAATTCCTGCTCACAATTTAAGACATTTATAGCCATTTGTTGTTGTTGTTGTTGTTGTTGTTGTGTGTGCCATTGAGTATCCTGCAACTCATAGTGACCCTATGTACAACAGTTCAGAACACTGTCCTGTATGCAGCCAATTTCACTGTCTTGGACACGCCTACAACCATAAACCCAGTTGTGATGTCAATCTGTCTCATCTCAAGTCTTCCTCTCCTGGGCTGTCCCTCCACCCATCCAACAGTGATATCCTTCTCTCTAAGGACTGATCCCTCCTGGGCACATACCCAAAATAAATGAAGGAAAGAAAAAAAAAAAGTTAAACACTCTGAGTGATCTCTCCTAAAATCTCTGTTTTGTTTTTTGCTTTTCTTTTTCTGTCCCAATGTGACATATCTATGGGCACTTTGTATGGCTCTAGTGATGTCATTTCCTTTTGTAGCTATTAGTTTCCTGCAGTGTTTGTGTGCCAGACTTTCTAATGACAGATGTGATTTCCAGCTGTGTCTATATACCAACCATAATGGATTCATTAATAACAATTATTAAATGCTTTTTGTTTTTAATTGAGCTTGTAGCAATAAGGAAAACATTCAGTCATTTATTTTATGGCATCTTGTCAGAGCCAGCTATAAATTTCTATTATCTCAATATTATCACACTACAAAATGGATCTAAGCATGAGTATCTAAGTAGCTCAATCATTCTGCAAAGAACAGAGCATAAATTAACACTTGATGATGTAGTTTTATATATGAACTTAAATAACATCTTGGGATTTTCTGTCAGCTAATTATTAAATTATTATTTTTCAGACTTATAGTTGCAAGGCTGGTGAATTCATTTAGACTCATGACTAGAGCTCAATAAATATGTCATCCATATATTGTCCTACCATAACCCAAGAATTTCTAAATGATATATGAAGATAGTGAAAATGAAGAAAGAAATTTTTCATCTGACAAAATGTTTCTTAGGGCTATCCAGAGTGTGTGGGTGCAGAATCACATTGTATCTGAATACTATATTTCATAGGAATAATTCCAAGAGTACACACAAGTCTGCCCTGGAAAAAATGAAACCAGGCTGCTCCTTAGAGGCAAGGCTTTTGAAGCTGTGTTGGACATACTTTGGACATGTTACAAGGAGGGACCACCAGTCCTTGGATGGGGAAATCGGTGTTGAAAGGGTGGAGAGACAGCACAAGAGAGGAAGACTCTGGATGAAATGTATTAACTCAATGAGTGGAATAATGGGGATAGGTGTGTCAGAGGATATGAGTTTGGCTTAAAATAGAGCAGGGTTCAGAACTGTTGTACATAGGTTCACTATAGAATGACAAGTAACTTGATGTACAAAACAAAATCTCTGTAAATGTTCATTAAAATTAATAAAATAAAATTAGAAAAAAAGAAATACACTAGGACAGCAGAGATTAGTGGACAGATGGGGGTGTGGGGAAGATGTATTGGAGACTTGATGATACAGGATGATACAAAGCAATTGTCAATAGTAATTAACCATATAAAACACAATGTATATGAATGAGTATAAAACATAATATACACCAATGAAACATAATATATTTGAATCATTGTATGCAAACCAATAAAATAAAAAATATTAAGTATATAAAACACAAAAAACCAAATAACTTTGTTGTCTAATTCTTGTGCTCTTCTTTGTGTCGTATTTTTCTAAATATTATGCTGCTGTTGTTGCTGCTGCTGCTGTTATGTGCCATCAAGTTACCTGCGACTCAGAGTGACCTTATGTACAACAGCCCTAAACCCTGCTCTGTTCTGTGCAAATCTGTTTCCGACATACCTACTCCCATTTTCCAAGTCACTGACTCAATCCACCTCATAGAAGGTCTTCCTCTCCTGCCCTGTGCCACCACCCTCCCAAGCATGATGTCCTCCACCAAAGACTGGTTCCTCCTTGCAACATGTCCAAAGTATGTCAGAGGAAGCTTCAGAATCCTTGCCTCCAAGAAACAGCCTGGCTTCACCCTCTCCAGGATGAACCTGTTTGTTTTCTTAACAGACTATGGTATATTCAATACTTTTCTCAAGCACCACAGTTAAAAGGCATCAATTCTCCTTCTACCCTCCCTAGTCATTGTCCAACTCTCTGGAACATAACAAGTGATTGCAAAGACCATGGCCTGTATCAGGTACACCTTAGTTTCTAGAGTGACACTATTGCTCTTCAGTACTATGGAGAGGTCTCTAACAGCAGACTTTCCAATTGCAATACATCTTTTATTTTCCTGGATGCTGGTGCCAAGAGTGTTGACTGTGGAGCCAAGCAAACTTAAAGCTGTGAACAATCTCAATCTCTTCATCATCCATCCTGAGGCTGCCAATTGGATCAGAGGTGAGTAGCTTTGTCTTCTTGATATTGAGCCTTAATCCATATTGAAGGCTGCAGTCCTTGACTTTCTGGAGCAAGCACTTCAGGTCCTTCTCAGTTTCAGCAAGCAGGGTTGTTTCATCTACATAATGCAGATTGTTGATGAATCTTCCACCAATCCTGATGCCCCATTTCTCCTCATTCCACATAATCTGTTCTGCATATAGTTTGAAAAGGTATGGAGATAGGACACACCCCTGGTGTACACCCTTCCCAATTTTGAATCATGCATTGTTTCCTTTCTCTGTTCTGACGACTGCCTCCTGGTCCAGGTAAAAGTTTTGCATTAGCACAATCAAGTATTCTGGAGTTTTCATTCTTCTCAGAGTCAGCCACCTTTTGTTATGATCCACACAGTCAAATGCCTTTGCATGACCAATGAAACACAGACAGACATTCCTCTGTTACTCCCTGCTTTCAGCCTAGATCCATCTAACCTTAGCTACAATATACCTAGTACCATGACCCCTTCTAAACCCAGATTGGACTTCTGGCAGTTCTCTTTTGATGTGCTGTTCCAGACATTTTTCTAGCTTGCATGTGATATCAATGATATTGTTCAATAATTTCCACACTCTGTTGGTTCATCTTTGTTCTACAACAATAACAACAACAAATATTGTGCTGAGCACTTCCTTTTTTATATTTCCTTTCATTCACTCAATTTAATTCCAATTTAGCACATTTCTCGTCTAGTGACTAATTTCCCTATACTTCCCTCCTGTGCCTGGTAACCACCTGTCTTCTCATGTGTAAAACTCACCTTTTCACAGCGTACCAATAGAGACTTTCTCCTTGTGATTGATTTATTTCATTCAGCATAATGTTCCACCACTTTACAAGATATTTTGCTGAGTCTTCATTGTTTTTGTGTTACACAGTTCTCCATTGCATGTATACATCACTGTTTGATTATTCATTCATCTCTTAAGGACATAAGTTACTTCAGACTTTTCACTATTGAATATTACTGCAATGAACATGGCTGTGAGTGTACCTTTTTCATCATAACTCTTATTTATTTTGGATATATGTCATGAAGTGGAATCAAATAATTCCACTTGGAATTCCAGTTGGAATGACTTCCAACTTTTTACAGAAGTTCCACATAGATTTTCAGGGTGGTTGAACTATGATTGCAAGAGACATCAAGATTACTGGCATAACGTATTCTACAAAGAAAGCATGTTCTATGCTCCACTTTAGCAAGTAACATCTGAGCTATCAAAAGCTTGCAAGTGGCCATCTAAGGTGCAACTATTAGTCTTTCCTCAGTTGAAACCAAAAAGAGTGTGAAAAGTCAAATATTGTTAGTTCAAAGGAATAATGAACCAGGTGAACTTTAGTCTCCGTGACCCTGAGACCAGAAAAACTATTGTTGACCAATGAAAAATTAATTAGAAGATCTCTAAAAGAGTGTGAGGAAAATATGCTACAAAACTCAAAATCACAAAATCACAAAATATCAGGAATACTAAAAAATTGAATGGTTTCTAATTATGATTGTTGTTGTCGTTGTTATGTACCATCAAGTCGTTTGCGACTCATAGCGACCCTATGTACAAGAGCCCTAAACGCCATTCTATCCTGTGCCAACCTCGCTGTCTCCAACACATTCATTCGCACCACTCAACTCACAGAATTGATCCCAGTAATTATAAACACAGACAAAATAGATGGTACCAAACAATTGGAAAAAAATATAGACCAAAATTCAGATTCTTAAAAAGAGTCAGTAAAGTCAGACTTACAGGATCAATACAAACTACAGGAACATCTAAGTCTATGGCCCTGATAAATCCTTTATTATAATTTGAAACTACACTAGCAGATAATTTTTAAATGAAATAACAAGTTGCATTTGTTGTTTTTGTTGTCATGTACCGTCAAGTCACCTGCAACTCATAGCAATCTTATCAATGTACAATAACTGTGAAGCATAGCAGTAAGACAAGAGAAGGAAATAAGAGGTGTCCAGATTGGCAAAGAGGAGGTAAAATTATCTCTATATGCAGATAATATGATAGTATACTTAGAAAACTCTAAAGACTCAGCAAAAAACCAAGGACTAAAACCAAGGACTATAAAATTCATTACAGAAAAGCTAGGAACAACACTAGAAGTCCTAATCCACAACATAAACAGTCTTCCCAGTATCCTGG
>NW_006399870.1:11201118-11213771 GCF_000299155.1 Elephantulus edwardii
GATATGAGATAAACATTCAAAAATCAATTGGAGGGAGTGAATAATTTAAAAGCTATGCATGATAGGGTATTGTGGTTATCACAAGAGTCTACAATTAAGGTTGCATAGTGGAGTGTACTTGGGGCAGCGGGAGGAGTGTGGGGGATTGTGTCCCAGGGAGGGAGTGTTTCTTTTGCTTTTGAAAGAGAGGAGCAAACTGGGGAGTGGGGGGGAGGTCTGGGCAGGGAGAGAAGTGCAGCAATGAATGAATGGAAATCCAAAATCTCTGTAAATGCTCATTAAAATTATTTTTAAAAAATCAATTGGATTTCTCTACAGAGAAAAAGAGAATACAGAACTGGAAATAAGAAAAACAATACCCATCACAATAGCTAATCATAAGATTAAATACTTGAAAGTAAATCTAACGAGAAACACAAAGGACCTGTTGATGTTATGTGCCATCAAGTAGCCTGCAACTTATAGCGACCCTATGTACAACAGCCCTAAACTCTGCCCTGTCCTGTGCAAATCTCACCATCTCTGACACACCTGCCCCCCCATTATGCCAGTCACTGAATCAATCCAATCTCATCGATGGTCTTCCTCTCTTGCACTGTCCCTCCACCTTCCCAAGCATAACTTCCCTCTCCAAGGACTGGTCCCTTCTTGCAACATGTCCAAAGTATGTCAAATGAAGCTTCAGAATCCTTGCCTCCAAGGAGCAGCCCGGCTTCACCCTCTCCAGGACAAATCTGTTTGCTTTCCTAGGAGTCCATGGTATATTCAATACCCCTCTCCAACACCACAGCTCAAAGGCATCAATTCTCCTTCCATCATCCCTAGTCATTGTCCAGCTCTCCAATGCACAGCAAGTGATTGCAAAGACCATGACATGTATCAGACACACCTTAGTCTCCAGACTGACATCTTTGCACTTTAGCACTTTAGAAAGGTCTCTAACTACAGACTTTCCCATAACAACATGTCTTTTAATTTCCTGGCTGCTGGTGCCAAGGACTTATTCAAAGAAAATTACAAAGCATTACTGAAAAGAAACCAAAAAACAACAACAACCAAAAAAAAAAACCCCAAAACAAACAAACAAACAAACAAACAAAAAAGACCTGGAGAAATGGAAGAATATACCTTGCTCTTGGATAGGAAGATACAATATCATAAAAATGACAATTCTACCAAAAGCAATCTACATGTTCAATGCAATCCCAATACAAATACCAATTTCATTCTTTCATGAGATGGAAAAGGTCATTTCCAATCTCATTTGGAATTAAAGAGACCTCAAAAAGCAAAGCACTCCTTAAAATGAGAAACAAGGAAGGAGGCAATTCACTCCCTGATTTCAAGCCCTACTATGCTGCCATGGTGGTCAAGACAGCATGGGACTGGTATAATGACAGATGACACACAGATCAATGGAATAGAGTTGAGAACCCAAAAATCAGTCCATCAACCTATGTTCAACTGATTTTTTACAAGAAGATTAACTCAGTCAAGTGCGGAAACAACAACCTTTTTAACAAACGGTGTTGGCAAAATTGGAAAACTATCTTCAGAAAATTCAAGCAAGACCCACACCTCACATCATACACAAAAACTGACTCAAAGTGGATCAAGGACCTAGGACTAAAGCAAGAACTATAAACTTCATCAGAGAAAACCTTGGAAGAATGCTGGAAGCCCTAATCCACAACATGAATAGTCTTCCAAGCATTCTGAAAAACCTACAACAAGGAAAGGATAAAATAGATGAATAGGACCTTCTAAGGCTCAAACCCCACAGAATGGAAAAGAATATTTGGTAATGATATGTCTGATAAAGGACTTATATCTAGAATGTATAGAATGCTCGAGCACCACAAGATAAAAAAACCCAATTACAAAATGGGCACAGGACATGAACAGACACGTCACCAGATAAGACATTCAGATGGCAAACAAACACATGAAGAAATGAATAGCAAAGTTCAACAGAACTGCAAACAACAAATGTTGGCAAGGTTGTGGATAAACTCCTTATTTATTGTTAGTGGGAGTGTAAAATGGTGTAACCAGTATGGACAGCAGCATGGCACTTTCTCAAAATGTTGGAAAGAGAAATACCATTTGACCCAGCAATTCCACTACCAGGAATATACCCTAAATAAACCAGAATGATCACCCAGGCTGATATATGCACACCCATGTTTATTGTGGCTTTGTTCACAATAGCAAAGAGATGGAAACAACCCAAGTGCTCATCAACAAACAAATGGATAGGGAAGCTGTGGTATATTCACACAACACAGTACTAAAAAACAAGGAACTCATGAAATATTATACAAAATGGGTGATCCTAGAGAACATTATGTTGAGTGAAATATCTCAGTCACAAAAGGACAAATACTGCATAATGCCACTGTTATAAAAAAGGACTGACATCGGGGTTGGGGGAGGAAACTAAAAGAAGAGGGGAAAAATAACGCACACTGCATTGAAACAGATGAGAGAAATAACTTCTTAAAAAGAATGTATGATCAGATATTATTTGCATGACAAAAATCCAGAATAAGAGCCTCATAGTAAAGTGAACTGAGGTGATGAAAGGATTTTTTCCCCCAAAGAGAAAAGCTAACTGGGGTGGAAGGTGTGAGCAGGGAGGAAAATGTGCACCAATGAATAAACAGAAATAAAAAAAGATGTATACATTGTTTTTCACACTAAAAAAAGTTTAAAAAAATAAAATTTAAAAAGAAATCCCAACAATAACTCTGAAGCCTGCCTTTTCCTGAGGCAATCCCACTGACTCCAACATACTTATCTCCAAGGCCCTAGTTGCTGTATAAATCCATCTCATGCGGAGTCTTCCTCTCCTGTACTGTCCCTCCACTATTCCAAGTATGATTAGAGGTTAGCTCATAAAATCAGCAATGTTGTTTATGTATACTATACTCTTTTCAGAACTATCTATATGAGAGAAAATTATCAACATTAAACCTAATATAAAAACAAAAATGAAAGGAAGTCAGGGAATCTAGATTTAAGGAACTGGAGCAACAGTCAGAATAAATAACAAGAATATTAAATATTATGGAAAATGAAACCCAGGTCACCACACAAAATATGCACCTCTCCAGAGTACTGAGAAACAATGCCACCACTTTAAAGACTGAGATGCTCTTGATCCAGGCCATGATCTTCGCAATTACTTACTGTGTATCAGGGAGTTGGATAATGACTAAAGATGACAAAAGGAGAATTGATACCTTTGAGCTGTGGTAGTCTTGAACATACCATATACTGCCAAAAAAACAAGTCTACCTCAGAGAGAGTGAAGCCAAGTTTCTCCTTGAAGGCTAGGATTTTGAAGCTTTGTCTCACATACTTCAGGCATGTGGCCAGGAGGAACTGGCCCTTATAGAAGGAAATCATGTTTGGAAAGATGGAGAGACATGCAGGAGAGGAAGACCTAGATGAGATGGACTGTACAGTAACAGGATTTTATAGTGGTAGGTGTATCAGAGTCAGTGAGACTGGCTTAGGATAGGGCAGGTTTCAGAGCTTTTGTACATAGGATTGCTATGAGTTGCAAGCATCTTGATGACACAACAACAACAGCAAATATATACATATATACACATATATACACACACATATCTAAAATATATATTTTATATATATAATATATATAATAAAAAATATATAATAAAACTAAAACCTAATTTGTTGGGTGAACTTTTATAAAAAGTACAAGAAAACACAATAATGAAGAAACTCCTTCATATAGTAGAACATCATTATATATGATCACATAAACTAAACAAAGGGATGAGGTGGTTTTTGTTGTCATATGCCATTGAGTCATCTGTGACTCATAGCAACCCTATGTACCCTCTGAACTCTGCCCTACCTTTAGCCAATCTCATCATCTCTGACAGACGTAATCCCATTTCTTTAGTCACTGAGTCAATCCATCTCAGTTTGGATCTTCCTCTCCTGTACTGTCACTCCACCCTTCCCAGCATGATGTCCTTCTCCAAGGACTGATTGTTCCTGGCCACGTGCCCCAAATATGTGAGATGGAACTTCTAAATTCTTGCCTCCAGGGAGCTGCTTAGTTTCACTTTCTCCAAGACAGACCTGTTTGTTCTCCTGGAAGTCCACATTATGTTTAAAAATCTTCTCCAGACTCACAAGTCAAAGGCATCTATCCTTCTTCTATCATTCTATTATTTCCAGCTCTCTGATATATACCAATTTATTGAAAAGACCAGGGCCTGTACCAGGTGCACCTTAGTCTTCAGACTGACATCTTTGCTCTTAAGTATTAGTCATTGCAAAACTATGTGTATAGACATAAATTATTTTCCTAATTTTTAAATACTCTTGAGATGAGAGAGGGGAAAAGGAAAAAATAAACAAGATATTGAAAATAAGTTTTTAAATATATCTGGAAATAAGAAAAAAACAAAGGAGAAGAAATAGAACATGTTTCAATTTGGATGCTGTATCTTACATAATACATTATTAAGGTAAAGTATGGTAAGGTAAAGATGTATGTTATAAATATGCCAGCTAAAATAACACAGTAAAGACATGCAGGAGAAAGATGGGCAATCTCCAACCTTGCAATTAACTGCTGTTGAAAACTCCCTGGAGGGTCAAATGGTTTGGTTCCAACTGGATAATACACAATAACAACAATTCAATGCATATGCTGAGGCAAACTATTCTAAAAACTCAACTCTAAGAACAAGAATGTAGCATAAGGATTGGGGTAAGACTTACCAACAACCTCTGTTAGGCAGATGACACAACCTTGCTTGGAGAAAGTGAAGAAGACTTAAAGTTACAACTGAAGAAGATCAAATAATATAGCCTTCAATATAGTTTACATCTCAATATTAAGAACACAAAACTTCTCACCACTCATCAGTAGACAATCTCTTGATAGATGGAGAAAAAGTTAAAGTTTTGCTTCATTTTATTTTGATCCACAATCAACACCACTGGTAGCAGCTGTGAAAAAAATCAAAAGAAGTGGCCAATCTGATGATAGTGGATTATCAGAAACTATTAACACTACTGCAACTAAAGTTGATATACAACACCTCACTGCTGAATTATTTTTTTCCTCACTGCTGAATTTGACTGGCTTTTTAAAAAATCAAATGAAGTGGTGTAATGGGAAAATCCATGGTTAAATATCAGTTTTAGAAAGTGCTGAAGATCAAGGATATCTGTTTAAAAACTAAGTTTCTGTGTTTGATGTATGACACAAAAAATATATTCAAGTACTTCCTGTCCACCGGAAAGTTGAACCATCAATAAAGATGACTGAAATACACAAATTCCTTCTAACTGTAGTGATGGCAAAGAGTATTGAATATACCATGGACTGTCAAATGATTAAACAAATCTTGCCTTGGAAAGGAGAAAGTGCAGTCAGAGTGCTTCTTGGAGGTAAAGATGACAAAACTTCATCTCACATACTTTGGAAATGTCGCTGGAGAGGCTATTCCTTGGAAAAGATATCATGCTTAGAAAGGTGGAGGGTCAGCAAAATGAAAAGAATATTCTCAACGAAATTGATTGATACAGTGACTGTAGCAATGGACTCAAGTGTATTCAGCATGATAAAGAAGTGCAGAATAGGACAGGGTACAGAGGGACATCATGCTGGGTAGAGTGGAGGGACGGCACAGGAGGGGAAGACCCTCTATGAGGTGGATTGATTCAGTGACTGGGGTAATCGGGATGGGTGTGTCAGAGGCAATGAGATGGGCACAGGATAGAGCACGGTTTAGGGCTGTTGTACATAGGGTCGCTATGAGTCGCAAACAACTCGACGGCACATAACAACAACAACAACAACACATCTATTGTTCATAAGATCACTGTAAGTCTTACTCCACTTGACAGCATCGAACAACAACAACAATCTTGGACAAAACACAAAAAGGAAAAGATGGAAAAAGGTAAAGACGGAAAACCTTCATGTCACATACTTTAGGCATGTTATTAGGAGGGTCCAGTCCTTGGAAAAAATGCATCTTGCCAGAAAAGGCCAGTAAAAGAGAGAATGACCTCAATGATATGAATTAACGTATTAACTGTTCCAATGGGGTCAAGCATATACGAAATGATGTGGGTAGTTAAAGATAGGACAAGGTTTTGATCTCTTGTGCACAGGATTTTTATAAGTCATATTCAATTTAATGGCACCCAATGCTGTCTAAGGAGCTATGCTGCAATCCCAAAGGCACACAGTTCAAATCTACCAGCTGCTGTGACAGAGACGGTTGAGGGAAGTTCCAACTTGATGGCACACAGCAACAATGGTACCTCTAATTTGTTTTGAAAAGAGATCCTTTGCAAAGTTTAATTAATTTAAACCTTTAAATTAATCCTTTGATTAAAGGCTATTGTTTTGGTCAGTAGCTAGCAAAGTTATAGGATATATGTAACAAAATTTTGTGATTTGTTAAAACTGATTCAGGAATCCTATGCCCAAAGGAAGAACATGTTGGCCTTTGTTATTCTAATTTTGTAATTTTTGTGAGGTGTTGTCAAGTCAGTTCCCACTTAACGAAACTTTGAGCTGGTGTATTTGATATCAATTCCAGTTTTGATTTAGATTCTTGCTTCCAGGATCCACCCCTGTTGCCCAGGTTCAAGTCTCGCTCTCTTACCTCGTCACCTGGGTGGTCATAAATTCCTAAAGCTCTGTCACATCTAACTAAAGCTACACTGATTAGCATATACCTTGTAGTTATAATTTCTACTGTCTACAGGGAAAGACTACTATCATTAATATCACATGCAAGTAAAATCTTACTGAAGATTATTTAAAAATGACCGGAACAAGTACATCGACAGGGAACTGCCAGAAATTCTTGCTGGATTAAAAAGAGACTGTGGAATGAGGTTTATGTTTGTTGGAGTAAAATGGATCTTGACTGAAACAAAGAATACCAGAAAGATATATGTTGTGTTTTATTGATTATGCAAAGCATTTGACAGTGGGGATCATAACAAATTATGATTAACATTAAGAAGAATGGGAATTTCAGAACATTTAATTGTGCTTATGCAAAACCTATACATACACAAAGAAGCTACCATGCAAACAGAATAAAGGGACACTGCATAGTTTACAATCAGGAAATGCATGCATCCTTGTAAAGATATGGATGCTGGAAAAGGTGAGTGTTAGAGTAAGAGAAGAAGTGTCTCAATCTAATGGATTGAAATTGTGATTTTAATAATGGGCTTGAGTGTATTAGAGATCATGAAGATGACGCAGCACAAGGCAAGGATCAGCTCCATTGTTTGTAGGGTTGTTGTGAGTCACAGTCAACTCAATAGCAGCCAACAACTACACAGAGAGAATGAAAGATAAAATATTATCCTGATAAAACGTGCAAAAGAAATCTGTGGTTTGTTTTATTTAAGGCTAATGTCAGTGTTCAGGAAGCTTTTTCATCAGAATTTTATAAATTAGTAGTCATTAAGATAGCAGAGTTAGTTGCATGGCTGTTCTCCAGGATAGAACTGGGTCAGCTATGATGCATGAAGTCTGTCAATGTTTCAGGGTTTTTGACAATTTAGAAGAAAAGGTGAAGAAATGTAAAGATCAAGAACATACAACAAACCTGAGAATCAGAAGTGCTCTATTTTTCTGAGGTCATGTTCAGAATAAAGAGGCAGATGTCTCTACACAAACACCTGCATGAATCACACTCAACAAGCCTAGTGGGCCTACAGATCCACCTGCCTCCTGTGTTCTCAGCCTCACGGATCTGAACATTATTTTATCACTTCTTCCAATTCCTGCTGCCTGGAGTAGATGAGAGGCACCCAACATGGAGGAAATGTTCAGGGGGAAATCTGTAATTTCTAAAGCTCTAGTAATTATGTCCTCAGATTCCATATATAAGCCTTCAACCTCAATCATTCCTCCTTTGGAAATAGCCAGAATCTAATGGGCAGGGTCTAATCAGACAGTTCCTCCATTTCAATCCAGCTGGACAGTTTGTTATGATGCCTCCACTACCTACCACCTCAAGTCCACCAGAGAACATCGTGTCATGCAATGATAACCAGCTGTCAGATTGTGTTTTACACTGGTTAGAGATTAATGTTTTAATTGGTTGTATTTCCAAGTTGAATGGAGCAAGGAACAGATCCCTGAAGGATTTCTGAGCATATTATTTTGTTCTATCACAGCATTCTGGAAAATTACAGTAAAATAAAACACAGACAATCCTCTTCCCTGAATCTGCTTGTGTCTCAAAGTAATAAACTTACCATTCCAATGGAGAATGAAGCTATTTGTCAGTTCCAGTGTCAAGAATGAATGTAATTTGAATTCTCCAGCTATTTATTTCAACAATTCTCTATTCCACAGTTGAAATAACATAAGTAATAGCTGTTCACTCAGTGTAAAACTTGCAAACCTGGTTCCATAAGGCATATTTCTAAGAAATTAATGAATCTGGAGGGGTTTTTGGCTAAAAAGTCCCATTCATCATTGTGTAATAGTAATGCCCAGGTCCATGGTAGCACTTTCCTCCACTGTTCCTCAGGATAAACATCCCAGTAGGGCAATCTTTTCACTTCACTCTTCATTACCATCATAATAATTGCTGGCTGTCATTTCCTCATAAACATTCACAATTCATCATCTCTCCTTTTTAAACTCGGTGTTTGATGGTACCCAAATGGCCCTGAATATGGTGCCTTCAGTGACTGAGACATCAGTAAAAAAGCAGTAATAATGATACTTTTTTTTCTTTTCCCCAACAGGTCCCTTTTGGACATATTACAGATGACAAGATTGTGCAGAAGCCTGTAGTAGGAAATGGACTTTGCATGAACTGTGGAGCAGGGGGATTACTAGGGAAGTGTTTAGTCAGAACAATCACCCTGTGTTTAGTTTCTGTCCTTGAACTTAATGCCAAGACTCGATGTTTAGTTTTATATTCTAGATTAAAAATCCTTTCATCCTATTCCTCTCTAACTCATCAACCATCAAGGGAGAATTCTGCAATGTAATAACTTCTAAAAGCCCACAAATGGTGCTAAAAATCCATTTTAGCTGCATATTAAAAATAATAACAAATATTTATATAGCACATACTATGTACCTTATTCTATCATTTGTGAAATATATATACTCATCATTTGTGAAATATATATACACATATATGAAACCTTCAATTAAAAAATCAGTTTGATACATAATAGCTATAATGATAAATATATTTCTCTCTAACATCTCCCACTTAGACACATAGACAGATGACAAGATTGAGCAGAAATATATATTTACTGTTGCATTGAATACAGACACACACACACGATTCTTGTTATGCACCATTGCATCAAAACCAACTCATAGCTGACCCTCCAATGGTTTATCAGAGGCAGTAATTCACACAGGAGATTTCCCATTTTTCTTCTGTGAACAAGTTGATGGATCTGAATAGGTTTCCTTTGAATAGAAAGCATGGCTCCTTACTTACTAGACCACCAGAGCTCTCTATCATTGCTTAGTCCTCATAGCAATCATATAGAAGAAAAAAAATGGCAAGAAAAACTATGGTATATTCACACAATAGAATACTACACAGTACTGAAAAACAATTCACTTGTAAAACATTACACAACATGGATAAACCTAGAGGACATCATGCTCAGTGAAAAATCTCAGACACAAAAAGATAAATACTACATAACACCATTTGTTGTAGTTGTTGTTGTTGTTGTTGCTAGGTGCCATCGAGTCGAATATGACGTATAGTGACAAAATGAGCAAAATATCATAACTCTGCTCTATCTTGCTCCAGCCCCATACAGCTTGATACACAAAATCCCATTGTAGCAGTCGCAATGTCAGTCTACCTAGTTGAGGGTCTTCCTGTCCTTTGCCAAACTGGCTCAGCATCATGTCCTGCTCCAATGAGCCCCACCTAACAACATGCCCAAAGTATGTGAGGCAAAGCCTCATCATTCTTGCCTCCAAAGAGAACTGTGGCTCTACTCTCACCAAGACGTATCCCTTTGTTCTCCTGGACATCCATGGAATGTTCAGTGCTCTTCTCTAACACTACAGCTCAAAGACATAAATTATTCTTCTGTCATCATTATTCATTGTGCAGCTCTCAGATGTATAGCAAGTAATCAGAAATACTATATATAGCCTGAGTCAGATACACTTTAGCCCTCAAACTGGCAACATTACTCCTCAATAATTTGGTTGTTGTTGTTCTTATGTGCCATTGAGTCACCTGCAACTCATAGAGACCCTATGTACAACAGCCCTAAGCTCCGCTTTATCCCTTGCCAATTTTATTGCCTCCAACATATCTATCCCCATTACCCAGTGACTGAATGAATCCATCTTATCAAGGGTCTTCTTCTCCTGTGCTGCCCCTCCACCCTCCCAAGCATGATGTCCCTCTCCAAGGACTGATCCCGACTTGCAACATGTTCAAAGTATGTCAGATGAACCTTCAGAATCTGTGCCTCCAAGGAGCAAACTGGCTTAACCCTCTCTAGGACAAACTTGTTTGTTCTCCTAGCAGTCCATGGTATATTCAGTACTCTTCTCCAACACTAAAGCTCAAAGGCATCAACTCTCCTTCTATCATTCCTAGTCATTATCCAGCTCTCTGATGCATAAGTAATTGCAGGCACACCTTGGTCTCTAGACTGACATCGTTGCTCTTCAGTACTTTTGAGAGGTCTCTGACAGCAGACTTTCCCAATGCAATTAGTCCTTTTAATTACCTGTCTGTTAGTACCAAGAGTGTTGATCGTAGAGCCAAGCAAACTGAAGTAGTCAACAATCTCAATCTCTTCATCATCTATCATGATGCTGTCAATCAGTTCAGTGGTGAGAATCTTTGCTTTCTTGATGTTGAGCTTAAATTCATATTGAAGACTGCAGTGCTTGTCCTTCTGCAGCAAGCACTTCAGGTCCTCCTCAGTTTCAGCAAGTAGAGTTGTGTCATCTGCATAACACAGACATCTCAGACAAAGATCTCGTATCAAAAGTCTACAGAATGCTTCTGAGCCTCTAGAAGAAAAAATACTGGTGAACCAATTAAAAAACGGGCAAAAGACATGGAAGGACGTTTTATAGAGGAAGGCATTCAAATAACCAACAGACATGTGAAGAAATCACTGGCAATAAGAGAGATGCAAATCAAAACCACAGCAATGAAAACGTTTAGTAGGGTAGCAAACAATAAATGTTGGAGAGGATGTGGAGAAGTGGGAATTCTCATACACTATTGGTGGGATTGTAAAATGTATAACCACTCTGGAAGACAATTTGTCATTTCCTAAAAAAATTGAACATAAAAATTCCTATGACCAGCTATTCCACTAGTAGGACTATATCACAAGGAAATTAGAAGAGTCACAAACAGATTTGTACACCAATATTCATAGCAATGTCAGTCACAAGAACATGGAAACAGTGCAAAATATCCAATCACAACTACAAGGATTGAGAAATTGCAGTACATTCACAGAATGGAATACTATGCAGGATGTAGGAGGAATGATTTCAAAAAATACTATCTAACTTGGGAGAAGCTGGAAAACATTATGCTGAGTGAATGAATGGAGCTTTGTAAGTACAAATACAGCATAAGACCATTATTATAAAAATAGAACATTAACTAGTAAAACGTATGTGGGAAATCAATGGGAGTAGGGCTGAGGATGGGTAGGGGTAAAACCATATTGTTGCAAAGCTTGAGGGTGGGAAAGGAATGGGAAGAACCCAGATGAAAAGATAGGGTAATATGTGCAAGGTTCAATGGCAATTAATTTTACAAAACATAATGCATGAGAATGATTGTGTGTGATTTCCAGGTCAAACTGGGGGAGGTTCTCTTCAATGTGATTGAAGAACAGAGTGAAACACATTGTGTACTAACTTTGTAAGCAAACCAATAAAAAAAAGGAATATATGATTAGATATTATATATATGACAACAGTCTAGAATAAGGGGTACATTGCAAAATGTACTGGGGGAGTGAGGGGGGGATGAAATTGTGCAACAGTAAATGAATGTGAAAGAAAAGAAAGAAAGAAAAAGAGAGTGACCTAGAAGAGGGAGAAAAAAAGGGGAAGGAGGAAAATGTGCAACAATGAATGAAAATCCAACCTTTCTGTCAACTTTAGTTAAAATCACATTTAAATTTTTTTTAAAAAGCATCAGTATGAGAAAACTGAGACCTAGAATAGTTAAGAGGCTGCTCAAATGAACATAATTTGCATATCTTGGCATTGGCATTGTGGTTCCTCAATAGAAAAGAGCATAGAGGAAAAAGAAATGCTGATGTGGAGGAGACTAAATGAGTTAGTGCACATTTCCCTATAATTCATTTGCAACTTATATAATTGTATGCAGTGACAGCTGCACTGGCATTGCACTGCACACCAGGAACACCAGAGTGAGCCAGGCAGACACAACATCTGTGAGTGCAATGATTACAGGTTAAGAACTGATATTTTAATGACTATAAGTCATGTGTACAATCAATTACTTATTCATTGCAAATACATTTTATAAGAGACACAAACGCAGGTTATACACATGGATTTCACCTGATGGTATGTATAGGAATCAGATCGATTACATCTGTGGAAGGAA
>NW_006399870.1:11217536-11222746 GCF_000299155.1 Elephantulus edwardii
TCATCTTTCTTTTGAATGAGAACAAATATAGATCTCTTCCAGTCAGTTGGCCAAGTGGTTGTTCTCCAGATTTCTTGATACTACTTGGTGAGCACATCCAGGGCAGCATCTGTTAGCTGAAATATGCAATTGGCCCTGGCCAATTCAATTAAAATATTTGGAAGTTAGAAGCAAACATAAGTACTTTTAAAATAGCGCTACGTGTTTAATTTGCATTGTTCGTGGGTTTTTTTCAAATAAATTTTAATGAAAGTTTACAAAGACTTTGGATTCCCACTCATTCATTGTTACATTTCTCTCCCTGCCCACCCTTCCCACAAAATTCCCTCCTCTTACTGAATTATAAAAGAAAAAATATTTCATTGCTATACAATCCCTCCCCCGAAGTCCACTCTACCATGCAGCCTTAATTCTGGACTCCTGTCATGACAATAATACCCAATCGTATATCCCTTTTAAACTGTTCTTTCCCTGGGCTCTATCAAGGCAGTATACATTATTTATCCCCTCTTTTTCAGTCTCCAACCAACCCCAATGTCAGTCACATCTTACAACAGTGGCACTATGCATTCATTGTCCTTTTGTGACTGAGATATTTCACACAGCATAATATCCTCCAGGGTCATCCATTTTGTATAATATTTCATGAGTTCCTTGTTTTTTCAGTGCAGCATAATATTCCATTATGTGAATATATGAAAGCTTCTCTATCCATTCAGTTGTTGATGGGCACTTGGGTTGTTTCCAACTTTTTGCTATAGTGAACAAAGCCTCAAAAACATGGGTGAGCATATTTCTTCTTGGGTGGTGGTTATGTTTCTTTAGGGTATATTCCCAGTAGTGGAATTGTTGAGTCAAATGGTATTTCTATTTCCAACTTTTTGAGAAAGCACCTATAGAGCCTTCCACAGTGGTTCAGTGGTTGCACCATTTTACACTCCCATCAACAGTGTATAAAGATACCAGTTTCTTCTCAACCTTGCTAGAATTTGCTGTTTGCTGTTCTGTTAAATTTTGCTATTCTTATTGGGGTGATATAATGTCTCATAGTTGTTTTGATTTGCCTCTCTCTTAGAGTTAGGGATATTGAATGTTTCTTCATGTGTTTGTTGGTCATCTGAATGTCTTCATTGGTGAAGTATCTTTTCATATCTGTTCCCTTTTTGCAATTGGGTTATTTGCCTTTATCTTGTTGTAGTGCTCGATTATTTAATAAATTCTAGATATAAGTCCCTTATCTGATATTTCATTACCAAATTCTTTTTCCAGTCTGTGCCTTTCTTTTTAACCCTGTCTGAGAACTTTATGGATGTGCATAGGTATTTTATTCTTAGAAGGCCCCATTCATCTATGTTATCCTTTCTTGTTTGTAGGTTTTTAAGAATGCTTGGAAGAGTGCTTATGCGTGGATTAGGACTTCTAGAGTTCTTCCAAGCTTTTCTTGAATGAAGTTTATAGTATTGGTTTTAGTCCTAGGTCCTTGATCCACTTTGAGTTGTTTTTTGTGTATGGATTGAGGTGTGTGTCTTGCTTGAGTTTTCTGCAGATAGTTTTCCAATTTTGCCAACACAATGTGTTAAAAGGGCTGCCATTTCCCCACTTAACTGATTTCATCTTCTTGTCAAAAATCAGTTGACCATAGGTAGATGGGCTGATTTCTGGATTGTCAATTCTATTCCATTGATCTATGTGTCTCTCATTGCACCAGTACCACACTGTCTTGACCACCACAGCAGTGCAGTAGGGTTTGAAATCAGGGAGTGAGATGCCACTTACCTTGTTTGTCCTTTTAAGGAGTACTTTGCTTATTCTGGTCCTCTTTCCATTCCAAATGAAATTGGAAATTGTCTTTTCCATCTTTTTGAAGAATGGAATTCATATTTATATTGTAATTGCATTGAGTGTGTATAATGCCTTTAGTAGTATTGTCATTTTCACAATATTGAGTCTTCCTATCCATGAGCAAGGGATATTCTTTCATTTCTCCAGGTCTCTTTTTGTTTCTTTTAGTAACATTTTGTAATTTTCTTTAACTAGACCCTTTCTGCTTCTAGTTAGATTTAATCCCAAGTATTTAATCTTGTAATTAGCCACTGTGAAGTGTATTGTATTTTTTTTTGTTTTTGTATTCTATATTTTCTTCATCATTGTAGATAAATGCAATTGTTTTTTTTTTTTATGTTGATCTTGTATCTTGATACTTTGCTGAATTGGTCAACTATGTCCATTTGTTTTCTTGTTGAGTCTTTATGGTTTTCATAGTATACTATCATATCATCTGCAGAGAGAGATAATTTTGCCTTCTCTTTGCCATTTTGATACCTCTTATTTCCTTCTCTTGCCTTATGGCTATCGCTAAGGCTTCCAATACAATATTGAATAGGAGAGATGATAGTGGGCATCTTTGCCTAGTTCCTGTTCTCAAGGGGAATGCTTTTAATCTTTCCCCATTAAGAACAAGTTGGCTTTCAGGTTTGCATATTTACTATATTGAAATTCCCCTCTAATCCTATATTGTTGAATGTTTTAATCAGGAAAAGGTGTTGGATTTTTTTTCAAAGGCCTTTTCTGCATCAATTTATAGGATCATGTGGTTTTTATTCTTTGCTTTGTTAATGTGATTAATTACACTGAGTGTTTTTCTAATGTTGAATCATCCTTGCCTATTTTTTATGAATCTCACTTTGTCATGGCGAATTATTTTTTTGATGTATCATTGGAGTCTATTGGCCAGGATTTTTCATCAATGTTCATGAGATATATTGGCCTATAGTATTCTATATTGGAGGTGTCTTTACCTGACTTTGGAATCAAGGATATGTTACTTCATAGAATGAGTCTGGGAGAATTCAATCTTTTTCTTTTTTCTGAAATAATTTATGTAGAATTACTGACAGATCTTCTCTGAATGTTTGATAAATTTCACTTTTACTAAAGAGCAACAATGTCAGGCTGGAGACTAAGGTGCACCTGATCAGGGCCATAGTCTTTGCAATTACGTGCTATGCATCAGAGAGTTGGACAATGAATAGGGATGATAGAAAGAGAGTTGATGCCTTTGAGCTGTGGTACTGGAGAAGAGTGCTGAATATATCATGGACTGTTAGAAGAACAAACAGTTTTGTTGTGGTGAGGGTGAAGCCGGAATGCTCTTGGAGTCAAGGATGCTGATGCTTCATCTGACATTCCTTGGGCATGTTGCAAAGAGGGACAGGTCCTTGGCGAGGGTCATCATGTTTCTGAAAGTGGAGGGGCAGCACAGGAAAGGGAGATTCTCAATGAGATGGATTGATTCTGTGATTGGATTGGTGGGAATGAGTGTGTCAGAGACTGTGAGGTTGGCACAGGATAGAGCAGCTTTTAGAGCTTTTGTACATAGGGTCGCTATGAGTTGCAAGCAACTTGGCAGCACATAACAACAACAACAACAAAACCATCTGGCCCCAAAACAACTATAAGATATTATTTCACCCCAGTAAAAAGAACAAAATTTAACAACACAGCAAACATCAAATGCTGGCAAGGTTGTGGAGAAACTGGAATTTTCACTGTTGATGGGAGTGTAAATGGTGTAAACCACTATGGAAAGCTATATGGTGCTTTCTCAAAAAGTTGTAAATAGAAATACCATTTGACCCAGCAATTCCACTACTGGAAATTTACCCTAAAGAAACCATAACTGCCACCCAAGAAGATTTATGCACACCCATGTTTTTTGCAGCTTTGTTCGCATTAGCAAAGTGCTGGAAACAACCCAAGTGCCCACCAAAAAAACCCGAATGGATAGAGAAATTCTGATATATTCACACAATGGAATAGTATGCAGCATTGAAAAAAACACAGAACTCATGAAATATTACGCAAAATGGATGAATCTTGAGAACATTATACTGAGTGAAATATCTCCATCACAGAAGGATGAATATTGCATAGGGCCACTGTTGTAAAACAGGACTGACATCAGCGTTGAGGGAAGGCAGAGAAGGAGGGGAGGAATGATGTATACTGCATTGAAAGAGATGAGGGAGAGAACTGTTTAAAAGGAATATATCATTGGATATTATTGTCATGACAGAAGTCCAGAATGAAGGCTTCACAGGAGAGTGAAATTGGCGGGAGGGATGGCATAAAAATGAAAGAGTTTTTCTTTACTTTTCAAGTGGAATTGTGAATTGGGGGGCCAGGGGTAAGCAGGGAGAAAAGTGCAACAATGCATGACTAGTAACCCCAGGTCTCTGTAAAATTTCATTAAAATTAATAAAAAAAATTAAAATTTTAAAAAACCCATCTGGTCCAGAACATTTTTTGGCTGGAAGTTGTTTTATTACCTTTTCAATTTCTTCTTTTGTAATGGGTCTGTTCAGGTGTTCAATTTTGGTTTGTGTCAGTTTATGTAGGTTGTGAATTTCCAAGTATTTGTCCATTTCCTCTAAGTTTTCATGTTTGTTTGAGTTTAGTTTTTTCATAATATTCCAATGTTAGCCTTTTTATTTCATTGGTTCTGTTGTGATGTTGTGCATTTCATCTTTTGTTCAGATTACTTGTGTCTTTTCCTCTTTTCCTTTGTTAGTTTTGCTAGTGATTTGTCGATTTTATCACTACTAACTTGATGTTATTAGGTGCCATTCAGCTTGTTCCAACTCATAGTGACCATATGTACAACAGAAAGAAATTCTGTCCAATCTTGCACCATCCTACCAACTGTGCCTTAGCCCTTTCTCTTCCAACAACTGTCAATCCTTCTCATTAATGGTCTTTTCTGATGACCCTGTACTTATTTAACATGATTTCTGGTCTTTCCTGATAACATTTTCAAAGTCCCTACAAAGTTTTACCATCCTAACTTCCAAGCATTATCACTACACTTTTCCTAAGAACTATTTATTTGTTCTTTTTGAAGCTCATAATACATTCAATAACATTAATCAACACAAAAAATGTATATAAGGATAATTAAAATAACAGGGTTTGAGTCAAGTACACCTTAGTCATCAAAGTGACATCCTTGTTCTTTAGGTACTTTAAAAGAGTTCTTGATGACAAATACTATATGGTGACACTGTTGTAGAATAAGGCTGACATGGGGGGGAAGACTGAGAAAAACTGGATAAATTATGTTTACTGCATTGAAGCTGATGAGGGAGAGAATAGTTTAAAAAGTAATATATTTTAGGGTATTATGATTATCAAAAGAGTCCGGAATGAGGGTT
>NW_006399870.1:11223748-11237112 GCF_000299155.1 Elephantulus edwardii
TTTTAAAAAATTAAAAAATGATTAATACAAAAAAAGTTCTTGAAAACAGATTTTCCAAATGTAATACATTTTTTTGGCTCTGGTTGTTGGTGCATATATCTGAATGACAGTGGTATTCACTGGACTTCCTTGTATGCATGTGGATATTATCCTGTCACTCAAAATATTGTATTTTAAGACATATATAGAAATGACTTTTTTAAATATGAAAGCAATGCCATTTTTCTTTACCTTTTCATCTCCAGTGTAATAGATCATATGATCTTCTGACTCAAAATGTCCCATGCCATTCCATCTCATCTAGGCAATACCTAGTATGTCAATATTTATGTGTTCCATTTCTTCCTTAACAATGTCTAATTTTCCTACATTCAGTGTTCTCACATTCCATGCTCCAGTCACTAGTGTCTGCTTACAACTGTTCCTCTTCCTTTGTATTTCCGTACTTGAAAGCCCCACTTCAGTTGTCCTGTTAGTCTAAGTGTTTTCTATTGTATATAAGATGTTCGGAGGCCTGCTATTTCAGAAGTGGATAGCCAATCCTTCTTCCTAGTCTGCTTTAAGCTGAAGGCTTACATTTAGAAAAGTATCTGACAGGCATTTTATAGGAAAAAGCAGATGAAAGATATTTCTCCATTTGTAGAATTAACCAATGGTTTCAGTGTTGTCCTCACCCTTGACACATGTGTCTTGACCTACCCATTTCCCTGCTCCACCATCCACCAGCATCCCCTTCCACTTCTACCTTCTCCTGCCTTCAACACCTATCTCCCTTTGTCCATCTCTTAATCTGATAGCTTATATCTCAAGCTTTATGGGTTTCTATGATTCCAAACACCAAACAGGAAATGAAGCTGGAGATAAAATGATTGAATTTTGTACAGTCAATGATTTATTCATTTCAAATACATTTTATAAGAAACATAAAGGCAGATTATGTACATGGATTTCACCTGATGGTATGTGTAGGTATCAGACTGATTACATCTGTAGAAAGCACTTCTGGAAAAGCTCACTATCAGCTATGAAAACTAGGTCAGGTGGTGATTGTGGAACAGACCACCAACTACTCAAAAGCAAGTTCAAGCTGAAACTAAGGAAAAGTAAATTGAATCCATGGGAACAGAAATATAACCTTGAGTCTAGCTCACCTGAATTTCAAAACCATCTCAGAAACAGATTTGAGGCCTTGAACACCAATGAGCAAAGAGTAGATGAGTTGTGGGAGGATATCAAGACTATCATTCAGGAAAAGTGCAAAAGGTCATTATGAAGACGGGAGGAAGAAAAGACCAAAATGTCAGAAGATAATCTAAATATTGTACTAGAGCACCAAGAAGCCAAAGTAGAGGGGGGAATTCAAAATACTAAAGAGTTGAACAGAAGATTTCAAAAGACAGCGCAGGAAGAGAAAGTAAAGTATGACAATGAAATGCGCAAGGAGCTGGGGTCAGAAAATCAAAATGGGTGAACTCGCTCAGCATTTCTCAAGGTCAAGGAACCGAAGAACAAATTTAAACCTCGAGTTTCAAAGCTTAAAGATGCTTTGGGCAGACTATGAAATGATCCAGGAAGATGGAAAGATGAAAGAAGATGGAAAGAGTATGCAGAGCCATTGTACTGAAAGTAATTGGCAGACACAGAAGAGTTTCATGAAACAAAATATGAGCAAGAGCCTATGGTGATGAAGGAAGAAGTTCAAACTGCATTGAAGGAATTGGGGGGAAAAAATGTCCAGGAATAGATGGTATACCAATTGACATATTTCAACTAACAGATATGCTCATCAAGTTGTATCAAGAAATCTGGAGAACAACCACTTGGGCAACTGACTGGAAAAGATCTTTATTTGCCCCCAATCCAAAGAAAGGTGATCAAACAGAGTGTGGAAATTATTTATCAAACAATATCCTTTTATATCACATGCAAGCAAAATTCTGCTGAAGATTATCCAAAAACAACTGCAACAGCACATCAACAGAGACTTGACAGAAGTTCAGGCTGCATTTAGAAAGGGTCGTGGTACTAGGGATATTGTAGCTAATGTTAGATGGATGTGGCTAAAAGCAAGGAGTACCAGAGGAATGTCTATGTTTCATTGATTATGCAAAGGTGTTTGACTGTGTGGATCACAACAAGCTATGGCTGACTCTAAGAGAAATGGGAATCCCATAACACTTGATCATGCTAATGCAAAACCTATACTTGAACCAGGAGGCAGTCATAAGAACAGAGCAAAGTTCAAAATTGGGACCAGTGTATGCCAGGGATATGTCCTATCTCCATACCTTTTCAACCTATATGCAGAACGGATTATCCGGGGGGGCTGGCCAGATGTGCAGGCTGTATTTAGAAAAGGTCATGGTACTAGGGATATTATACCTAATGTTAGATGGATCTTGGCAGAAAGCAGAGAGTACCAGAGGAATCTGTGCTTCATTGACTAAGCTATGCATGACTCTGAGAAGAATAGGAATTCCAGAACATTTGATTGTGTTCATGCAAAACCTATACTTGGATCAAGAGGCAGTTGTTGACATATTGCTCCAAACGTTTGTGAATACTTTTCAGCAGAATCTTGCTTGCATGTGATATTAATGATATTGTTCAATAATTTCCACACTCTGTTGGGTCACCTTTCTTTGGAATGGGAACAATTATTGATCTTTGCAACACAGTTGTCCAACTGGCTGTCCTCCAGATTTCTTGGCACAACTTAGTGAGAACATCCAGGGCAGTGTCTGTTTGTTGAAATGTGTCAATTGGTATGCTGTCAACTCCTGGAATCTTGTTATTTGCCTATTCTTTCAGAGCAACTTGAACTTCCTCCATCACCACAAGCTCTTGCTCATATGTTATTTCAAGAAATTCTTCTGTGTCGGCCAATTCCTTCTGATACAGTGACTCTGTTTTCTGCTTTCGATCTTTTTTTAAATTAATTTTAATGAACATTTACAGAGATTTTGGATTTATGTTCATTCATTGTTGTATTTTTCTCCCTGCCCACCCCTCCCCTCCAGTTCATTCTTCTCTTTGAAAAGTAAAAGAAAAATTTTTTCACTGGTATACACCCCCCCCAAACCCAGCCAAAGTACACTCCACTATGCAACCTTCATGCTGGACTCTTGTCATAACCATAATTCCCAATCATATATCACTTTTAAACAGCTCTTTCCATCATCTGTTTCAATGCAGTATACATAATTCATCCAATCTTTCTCAGTTTCACCCCAACCCTGATGTCAGTCCCGTTCTACAACAGTGGCACTATGCCTTATTCACTGTTGATGGGAGTATAAAATGGTGCAACCACTATGGAAGGCTGTATGGTGCTTTCTCAAAAAGTTGGAAATAGAAATAACATTTGACCCAGCAATTCTATTATTGGGAATATACCCTAAAGCAGCCATAACTGCCACCCAGGCAGATATATGCACACCCATGTTAATTGTGGCTTTTTTCACAATAGCAAAGAGTTGGAAACAACCTATTGCCCATCAGCAAACGAATGAATAGCGAATGAATAGAGAAGTATATTCACACAGTGAAATACTGCACTACATTGAAAAACAAGGAACTCATGTAATATTATTCAAAATGGGTGACCCTGGAAGACATTATGCTGAGTGAAATATCTCTTTCCATCTTCTTTTAATGCTCCTTAGACCATTTAACATTCTACCCAAAGTATCCTTAAGTATTGCCACCGTGGCTTGAATTTGTTTTTCAACTCCTTCAGCTTAAAAAACACTGAACGAGTTTAGCTGTTTTGATTTTCTGACTCCAGCTCTCTGCACATTTCATTATAGTATCTTGCTTTGTCGTCCCAACCTTCCTTTTGAAATTTTATATCCAGCTCTTTGATTTCTCGATTTATTTCTTTAGCTTTGGTTTCTCGGCACTCTAATGCACTATTCAGGGTCTCATCTGACATCCATCCTGGTCTTTTCTTCTTCAGGCTTTGTAATGATCGTTTGCATTCTTCATGGACTATTTTCTTTATATCCTCTCAGAGCTCATTTGGTCTATGCTTATTGGTGTTCAAGGCCTCAAACCTGTTCCTGAGATGTTTTTGTTTTTGTTTTGTTTTGTTCTTAATTGGGAAAAACATATTGGGGGTACAGGGATGTGAGGGTTGGGGGCAGAAGGGTGAGGATGGGCCAGGATGCAGCTGCAGAGCTGCACAGTTTGGTCGGTGGGGGGAGCAGGTGAAGGAAATGATGAGGGTCCAGTGGGGACCAGATGCTACAGAGGAATAACAAGCATTTTCCAATGGTAGTTAAATCAACCACCTTATTGATTTGGGAATTGGATGCCGAGTCTCTGGCTTCTTCATGCTGAACAGGGGCGTAGATGTAAAGGTGGGGGGAGGGGGGGAAAGGGAGGACGCTTTATCACCTTACTGGTGGTCTTGGGTTAAAGCTGCTTGCCTTTTTGCTCTGTTAGAAGTTATTTTCCTGTCATTTGCTCCCCTCTGGACTGCAAAGTGTTTACCCAGGTGGGTCCAGTGGGGATGGCTGGTTGAACCCAGAGGCTCCATCCTCCTTTGCTTCCTTAGCTGTCAGTCGTATTTTCTTTTTGTCACTGGCACTGGGTTCAGGGTCAATTCTGGAGTAAAACTCCATGTTAAGGTTACCTATAGGAAAGGGAGCAAACCTAGAGAGAACAAACTTGTATGTTACAAATAGAAGGGCTTTGGAGGTGTTGCTTTCAGGTTTACTTGGGAGGAGGGTGGCAGAAGGTGGCCTAGGTAACATTCTCTGGATACCCTAGACATTCTTTTTTTCCCCCCTTCCCCACCCAGGGGTCAGATGGCACAATCTGGGGACTGAGGAGCTCACCCTGAGGGCCGCGACAGCTCACCCTGAGCCGGGGGCCAAGGGCAGCCCGCCCTGGGCAGAGGGCCGCGATGGCTTGCCCCGAGCCGGGGGCTGAGGGCAGCCCATCCCGAGCAGGGCAACACCCCCCAGGAGCTGGCTGGTATACTCCCCCTTCAATTGCCCCTACCGCAGTCTGGTCCCCTCACATGACTGAGGACTCTGTGGTCAGGGATAGTGTTTCCAATTCCAGCACTGCCACTTTTACCCCTCCGTAAGTGGTCATACTATATTTTGAAGTAAGTGTCACTGCCCTCCCCCTTTATATATGATAAAGGGAACCTGAGAATTGTGAACAGACTCCCCCCAGGTCTAACCATCTTTTGGCAAAAGCATTCAACAGAACAAAATATGTGGTGCATTTAGGATGTTGGTTCTCTTATGCATGCTGCCACTGTTAAGGTCATCAGACTCACAGTGACTTTCAGCAATCCATTCTATAGGTAATCGTCTTCTTTGGCCTGTCCAAGGAAACCCAAACCTGCAGGTGGCGGGCATGCATCCCATCCCCCACCTCCTATGCAGGCTACCAGTGGAGCGCATGCCCCCCCCAGCAGGGCCATCCCACCCCACCGCACAGGTGCTCGGCTTGCAAGCGGCCCCTCTTGTGCGGGTGGCCGCTTCCCCCACAGCCGCCATCCTGACTCCAAGAATTCTCTCCAGAACAAGTCCACCTTACGGCAGTGTGGTGGCTTCACTGTACCAGTCTTGAGGAGGGCCAGGGCCCAGCATCCATCCTGGGTGAGGGAATCCATTCGTTCCACCCGTGGAAGCCTTATGGAGCTACAGTGGCTGTGCAGCACGGTGCGGGCTCTGCAGGGGGGTTGGGAGCCAGGAGACTCACCCATTTCTCCTTGGGAATCCTTGAATTCCTGTTGTTGAGCCTCCATCTTCACTGAGGGCCAGTCATCAACTGTTTAAGTGTTCAATTATCAATAAGCTGAAGTCTCTGGAAGGCCATAATGGCCCTGCTTTAAGTGACCTGTTGCTCCCGCAGCTCACCACGCTGTCTCTGCCTCCGCCGCCAACTTGGATCTCCCCTGAGATGGTTTTGAAACTCGAGTGGGACAGACTTAAGGTCAATTTTTGTTTTCCATGGATTTGATTTCATTTTCCTCAACTTCAGCTTGAATTTGTATATGAGTAATTGGTGGTCTGTCCCACAATCAACACCTGCCACAATCAGCACCTGCCCTGGTTTTCACAGCTGATATTGAGGTTCTCCAGTGAGTCTTTCCACAAATGCAATCTATTTGATTCCTATGCATACCATCAGGTGAAATCCATGTGTGTAGCCTACGTTTGTGTTTCTTATAAAAGGTATTTGCAATGAATAAATCAGTTGAATGTGCAGAATTCTATCATTATATCTCCAGCCTCATTTCTCTCACCAAGTCCATGTTTTCCAGCTACTGATCCTTCTTCCCTGTTCCCAACTTTTGCGTTCGAGTCGCCTATTATTATCAATGCATCTTAATTGCATTATTATCAATGCATGTTTGATCAATTTCTGATTGCAAAAGTTGGTCTTCCATTTCCTCCTTTTTGGCTCTAGTTCATTGTGCATATATTTGAATGATAGTGGTATTCACTAAACTTCCTTGTATGTATATGGATATTACCCTGTCAGTCACCACATTGTATTTCATAATGGATCTAGAAATGACTTTTTAAACTATGAAACCAAGCCCATTTTTTATCACCTTTGTAACCCTGGCATAGTAGACGATATGATCATCTGATTCAAAATGTTCCATGCCAAGCCATTTCATTTTGCCAATATCTAGAATGTCAATATTTATGAGTTTCATTTCTTTCTTAACAATGTCCAATTTTCCAACATTCATTCTTCTCACATTCCACATCCCAACCACTATTGTCTGCTTACGGCTGTTCCTCCTCCTTTCTGTTTCCAGCTCTAAGTTCTCAGTCTCAGTTGCCATGTCTGCTAGTCTAAGTGTGCTCTATTGTACATAGGATTTTTGAAGGCCTGTCATTTCAGAAGTGGATGGCCAATCCTTCTTCCTAGTCTGTCTCAATTTGTGTGTTTGCTTGTTGTTTGTTTTATTTTGTTTTGTCTTGTTTTTAATAATAGTATCTGACAGACAAGTATTTTACAGAAAAGGGCAGATGAAAGACATTTACCCAATTAGAAAAATGGCCAATAGATTCAATGTTGCTACCCACCCTTGATACATGTTTTTTGACCCACCCCTTTCCCTACTCCACCACCATTCCTTCTTACTTCTGCCTACACCATTCAATGCCCCTCTTCCCTTGACCGGCCCTTGATTGATGGCTTAAGTCTCAGCAGGATTTCTGTGTCTGAACACATCAGGCTGTTATCAGTCTCTTATGATGCAGCTAGTGTCACTTCAATTTAAAGTCTCTAAGTACAACTGTCATGTACAAGTATCAAGGATGGCTTCTTTTCTCGGGAGGTTCTGAGAAAAAGTTTTTTCTAGAACTTCAACTCAAGGATTGGCTTCTTGTGGATTAGTTAATACCTCTTCTCTTCCATTTGCAGCCAGGTGCTTCCCAGGAGAGAGGGATCTATCCTCTAGGACTGGGGCACAATTTTTGTTTCTTGTCATGAGGGCCACAGACTTGAGGGCCCACAACTGTTTTATCTGGGAATGCCAGCCACGGGGGTCCCTGGCTAGTGTCCTATATGTGAGGCAAGACGTAGCTATTGTTTTCTTATAATGCATGCTTTGGTCTCAGCCAGTTCCTCACATACCTGTCTTTTTTACTTTTTTTTCGTTAATTGCTTTTTTAGAATGTTTATTTCTATGAAGAAATATATATTCCACAATATACTTTTTTATTTCTTTTGTTTATTTCTTTTTTTATTAATCTTCATGAAAGTTTACAGAGACTTAGAGTTTCCAATCATTCATTGTTGCACTTTTCTCCCTGCCCACCTCCACCCCCCTGATTCACTCTTCTCCTTGAAAAGTAAAAGAAAAACTTTTAATTGTTATACAATCCCTCCCCTCAAATCCACTCCACTGTACAGCCTTCATTCTGGACTCCTGCGATGACAATAATACCCAATCATATACCCCTTTTAAACAGTTCTCTCCCTCATCTCTTTCAGTGCAGTATACATGATTCCTCCCCTCCTTCTCTGCCTTCCCTCAATCCTGATGTCAATCCTATTTTACAGCAATGGCCATATGCAATATTTGTCCTTCTGTGACTGAGATATTTCACTCAGCATAATGTCCTCCAGGCTCATCCATTTTGCATATTTCATTAATTCCTTTTTTCAATGTTGCATAGTATTCCATTGTGTGAATATATGAGAGCTTCTCTATCTATTCGTTTGTTGATGGGCACTTGGGTTGTTTCCAGATCTTTGCTATTGCGAATAAAGCCACAATAAACATGGGTGTACATATATCTGCCAGGGTGGCAGTTATGGTTTCTTTAGCGTAAATTCCCAGTAGTTGAATTGGTGGGTCAAATGGTATTTCTATTTGCAACTTTTTTGAGAAAGTACCATACAGCCTTCCATAGTGGTTGTCCCATTTTACACTCCCACCAACAGTGAATAAGGGTTCCAGTTTCTCCACAACCTTGCCAGCATTTGATGTTTACTGTTTTGTTAAATTTTGCTCTTCTTACTGGGGTGAGATGATGTCTCATAATTGTTTTGATTTGCATCTCTCTTAGAGCTAGGGATTTTGAACATTTCTTTATGTGTTTGTTTGCCATCTTTGGTGAAGTGTCTTTTCACATCCTGTGCCTATTTTGCAATTGGGTTATTTACCTTTATCTTGTTGTAGTGCCTGAGCATTTGATAAATTCTAGATATAAACCCCTTGTCAGACATGTCATTGTTGTTGTTGTTGTTATGTGCCATCGAGTTGCTTGCAACTCATAGCAACCCTAGGTACAAGAGCCCTAAACACAGTCCTATCCTGTGCCAGCCTCGCCGTCTCAAACACAGTCATTCCCACCACTCCACTCACAGAATCGATCCATCTCATCAAGGGTCTTCCTCTCCTGCACCGTCCCTCCACTCTCCCAAACATGATGTCCCTCTCCAGGGACCAGTCCCTACTTGCAATATGCCTAAAGTATGTCAGACAAAGTTTCAAAATCCTTGACTCCAAGGAGCATTCTGGCTTCACCCTCTCCAGGACAAACCTGTTTGTTCTCCTAGCAGTCCATGGTATATTCAACACTCTTCTCCAGCACCACAGCTCAAAGACATCAATTCTCTATCATCCCTATTCATTGTCCAACTCTCTGATGCATAACATGTAATTGCAAAGACTATAGCTTGGATCAGGTGCACCTTAGTCTCCAGCCTGACGTCATTGTTCTTCAGTGCTCTTGAGAGGTCCCTCACAGCTGAATTTCCCAATACAATTAATGTATTTATTTCCTGGCTGTTGGTACCAAGAGTCGTGACTGTGGAGCCAAGCAAACTAAAACTCTTAACTATCTCAATCTCGTCACTATCCATACTGAGGTTGCCAATTGGTCCAGTGGTGAGAATCTTTGTTTTCTTGATATTGAGCCTCAATCCATATTGAACACTGCAGTCCTTGACCTTCTGCTGCAGGCACTTCAGGTCCTCATCAGTTTCAGCAAGCAGCATTGTGTCATCTGCATAATGCAGATTGTTACAAAAATATTTTTTCCCAGTCTGTGGCTTCCCTTTTTACCCTGTTGGAGAAGTTTGTGGATGTGCATAGGATTTGATTCTTAGAAGGTCCCATTCATCTATTTTATCCTCTCCTGGTTGTATATTTTCCAGGATGCTTGAAAGACTGTTTATGTTGTGGATTAGGACATCTAGAGTTCTTCCAACATTTCTTTAATGAAGTTTATAGTCCTTGGTTTTAGTCCTAGGTACGTAATCCACTTTGAATTTTTTTTTGTATGGAGTGAGGTGTGGATTTTGCTTGACTTTTCTGTAGGTAGTTTTCCAATTTTGCCAACATCATTTGTTAAAAGGGCTGCCATTTCCCCACTTAACTGATTTCATTTCCTTGTCAAAAATCAGTTGACCATAGGTAGATGGGCTGATTTCTGGATTGTCAATTATATTCCATTGATCTATGTGTCTGTCATTGTACCAGTACCACACTGTCTTGACCACCACAACAGTGTAGTAGAATTTGAAATCAGGGAGTGAGATGTCTCCTACCTTGTTTCTCTTCTTAAGGAATGCTTTGCTTATTCTGGTCCTCTTTCCATTGCAAATGAAATTGGAGATTGTCTTTTCCATCTCTTTGAAGAACCACAAGATACTTTTTCTAGAAAGGTTTGGTGAAATGCTTTTTACTCAACTGCTACCTCTAAATATGTTTTAATAAATAACCTCTAAATACCTTTTAATAAATAAACTAAAAAAATGAAATGCCACGGGAACAAATTTAAACTTAAAAACTGTGTGTGAAAACCTTTGTTAGATACTAAATTGCATGTGAATATATCAGTGTTACTTATTAAAATATTTACATAGGCAGTAATGAAATATGATGCCCTTTTCATGAAAAATGCTGAAAGAAATGAAGCCAGTACACAATAGTTAAGTGCCTAACAGGGGTAGGTCTAAGAATCCGACAAATTTATTTCTGTTCATTACTTAGAGGATGGTTCCCTTCATCTTGAAGTAACTGAAAAAACTCCTCGTATATATTCCTAAGCATAAACTTTTTTCTTTCCTACATTTTTGCTACAGAGTGAAATTCTGTTATAAAAACTATTCTTCAAAAAATATTTTGTACAGTAAACATTTTCTGAAGCCTAGCCCTTGGACCATAGATGTACCATTCATTGGTTTGGGAGTCTGGAAAATCTCAAATACCTTACTCACATTTCTGTCTTTACCTACATTGTTTTTTCTGCCTAAGGACACTCTAGCCTACATTTACCTAGAATATATTCACTTCTATTTATTTTTTAATTTAGAGATAAGCTTTCCTAAGGAAACAATCTTGGCAGTACCTGGTTTCTCAACTGACTTTTCCTCTTCTGTGTTCACATTTTATTGTATATAGTTCTATTACAACTATCATAACACTTGTGAAAATACTTGGTTCCATTTATCTATTTATGTGTCTCTCTCTTATGACTACAGATGGAGTCCTTTAGGAATTGTTTCTCATGTTATATCCAACAGTAGCACTATCTGTATGTTTTGAGAAACATTTTGAGAATTAAAAAAAGGGCAGATCCTAGCAAGATAGTAAATTATGTGGCCAAATAGCCATCTTCCCTTCATTACATATTCTCACCACCTCCACCATCACCAGCCTCAGATAGGAGTTTCACCTCAATCTGATGACTAATCTGTTTGGAATCTGAAGCCTGCCTGAGATCCTTATAAGCTCTCACCAGTCAAAACAAGAAGCGCATTGGCTAGTGCATCTGAGAATCCTGTTTCATCAAATATGTATGAGAATCAGGAAATAGTCTTGGCTACCTCACTGAGACCATTTGGTTAGGTAGAATAGTGCCCAAATAAGCCCTGGGAATTCCAGAATGCACTACAAAGTAAATGTCCCTCAGAACAACATTGGGAAGTCTCCTGAATCAACACTAGTTCCTCAATCATCCACTTCCCTATTTTAGTTCCCAATGTCAAGGCAGGAATATTTCTTCCAGAGTGTTGGTGTGATTTTTTTTTAACTCCTCCTACGGACAATCAGAATGATTGTCTTAGAAGGGCAAAGAAAATGAATGTTCACTTCACTTTTATAAATTTTTATTTATTTAAAATATTTATATTGGTTTACATGCAAAATAAAAAATTAAGTATACCTTTTTCTTCATTCACATTGTGTTTCATACAAGTATTTTTATATACTTTGTTTTATAAAATTAATCACCATTGAACTATGTCCACCATTATCCTGTCTTTTTAGGTCCCCACTGGATCTTTCCCATTTCCTTCATTCCCTCCTTCTTCCTAACAAAGTGTGCAAACCAGTGATTGCCCCTCTCTGCCCATTAATACCCTTCTAATTCTACCTCTTTTCCCCTTGGACCTTATACACATTTTACTAGTTATCCTTTTAGTTTCACAATAATGGTCTTATGCAATATTTGTCCTTAGGAGATTTAGTCCATTTAGCATAATGCTCTCCAGTCTCTCCTATGTTATGTAGTGTTTTTGTAAATCATTACTCCTGAGTGCTGAAAAGTCTTTCATTTTGTGAATGCATCACAATTTCTCAATCTATTCCATTGTGATTGGATGTTTTGGCTATTTCCATTTCTTTGCAATTGTGAATAACTCTACTATAAACATGGATGTACAAATCTCTGTTTGTGTCTCAGTTCTAATTTTCTTGGGGTAAATTCCTACAGTGGTATAGCTGGGTCATATGGAATATCTATGGTCAGCCTTTTGAGAAAACATCAAACTAACTTCCAGAGTGATTGCATCATTTTACAATCCTACCAACAGTGTATGATAATTCCAATCTCTCTGCATCCTCTCCAAGAATACTTCTTTATTTCTGTTCTGTTAAACTTTACCACTGCTATTGGAGTGAGAATTGCTGTCAGGAACCTCTCCAAAGTGCTAAAAAGTAATGATGTCAGTCTAAGGTGTGCCTGATCAAGGCCATCTTGATCTTTGCAATTACTTGCTATGCATCAGAGAGCTGGACAATAAGTAAGGATGACAGAAGAAGAAACTATGCTTTTGATTTGCGGTTCTGGAAAAGAGTATTGAACTTATCATGGACCACCAAGAGAACAAACAGATCTGTATTAGAGAGAATGAAACCAAGCTTCTCCTTGGAGGCAATGATTTTGAAGCTCCATCTCACATATTATGGGCACATGGCAAGGAGAGATCAGTCCTCGGAGAGAGACACCATGCTTAGAAGAGTGGAGGGACAGTGCAGGAGAGGAAGAACCCCAAAGAGATGGGTTGACACAGTAAATGGTGTATTCATGGTAGGTATGTCAGAGTCAGTGAGACAGGCTCAGGATAGAGCAAGGTTCAGAACTATTGTACATAGGGTAGCTATGAGTCTCAGGCGATTCAATAACTAGGGTGAGATAGTATCTTACTGTGGTTTTGATTTGCATCTTTCTGATTGTTAGTAATTTTGAGCATTTCTTTGGGTGTCTTTCTCTGTGAAAAGTCTTTCTGTGTCTTTTGCCAATTTTGTAATTGGACTACCAATAATTTTCTTGTGGAGACCCTGTAGCACTTCATCAACTTTTATTATGAGACCTTTGTCTAAGATGGCAGTACATTTTGGGTTTCACCCTATTGGTAAAAGTTTTTGATCCATACAGGAATTTAATTTTTAGAAGGTCTAATTCATCAATTTTCAGTCTTTCTTTTAGTCTTAAGTGTTTCTAGTCTCTGTTTGCAAGGAAATTGCCTTTAGTTTTCCTCCATTGAAAATTTGTTGGCATTTGGTTTTGCATGTATATGTTTCACAATGTTGAGGAAATTTCCTTCTATTCCTATTTTCTTCAGTGTTTTAATCAAGAAGGGGTGTT
>NW_006399870.1:11238417-11243699 GCF_000299155.1 Elephantulus edwardii
ATCAGTTGACCATAGATAGATGGGTTGATCTCTGGATTCTCAATTCGATTCCATTGATCTATGCGTCTGTCATTGTACCAGTACCATGCTGTCTTCACCACTACGGCAGTGTAGTAGGATTTGAAATCAGGGAGTGAGATACCTCCTACCGTTCTTCTGGATTTTGTTAAAGGCCTTTTTATTATCAACTCGGATCATGTGGTTCTTTGCATTGTTAATGTGATGAGTTATATTGATTGTATTTCTTATGTCAAACCATCCTTGCATAACTGTTATGAATCCCACTTGATCATGATGAAGTATTTTCATATGTACTGTTATGGTCTATTGGATTTTGTTAAGGATTTTCACATCTATATTAATGAGATATATTGGTCTGTAGACTTCTTTTTTGATAATATTTTTGCCTGGTCTTGGTGCTAGGGTTATGCTTGCTTCATAGACTGACTCGAGGTATTCTTTATTTTTCTATTTTCTTTTTAAATGTTGTTATTGATTGCTGTCAAGTTGAGCATAGTGACCCTATGAACAAAAGGTCTGAAGTCTTTCTATAACTATAGACATTTATCAAAGTTCATATTGTTTCAGAGACATCTTGTTTAGGAAGTGAATGCCACTCCTGCTTCCTTTTTTTAATAGTTCTAATAAAATTGATGATATTTCTTCTCTGAATATTTGGTAGAATTCATCCGTGAAACTATACAGGCCAATATTTTTCTGTGGAATGTGGAAAATTTTTTTGTTACCTGCTCAATTTCTTCTTTTGTGATGAGTCTGTTTAAGTGTTCTACATCTGTTTGTGTCAATCTGAGAACTGGGTGCATTTCAAGGAATTTGTCCATTGTCTTTAGGTTTTCATATTTATCAGAATAGAGCTTATCAGAATTTTCCAGTATTATTGATTTCATTCCATCTGGGTGTTTTGTGATGTAACATCATTCATTTATTATTTGAGTTATTTTTGTCTTCTTTCTTTTCTTTTGTTAAGATAGGCAATAGTTTCTGCATTTTATTGACTCTTTCAAAAAAACCAGGTCCTTGTCTTATTGATGGTTTTAATTGCTTTGCTGGCTGCTGTCTGACTGATTTCAGCTTTTTCCCTTATAATTTCCTTTCTTATAGAGTCTATGGATTTAGCTTGTGGTTCTTTTTCTATTTTATGGTGGTGGTGAGTGAGATCATTAATTTTGCTTCTTCTTTCCCCCTTTTCACGTATTTTCCTATTGCTATAAACTGCCCTCTGAGAACTGCATTAGATTCATCACAGAAGTTTTAGTATGCTGTAATTTCATAATCATTATTTTTGAGGAATTTTTTATTTCTTTTTTTAATTCTTCTATAACCCAAAGAATTCTGTTGTTATTTTCCCTCAAGTTACCTGCAAATCATAGTAATGCTGTGTACAATAACTCTGAACCTTGTTCTATCCAGAGCTAATATCACAGTCTCCAACACATCTACTCCTGCTACTCCAGTTCCTATGTTAAATCCATCTCATCCAGGGTCTTCCTCACCTGCACTTTCCACGATGTTCTTCTCCAAGGACTGATCACTCATGGCAAGATGTCAAAGCTTGTGAGACAGAGTTTCAAAATCCTTGCCTCCAAGGAGCAATTTGGTTTCACCCTCTCCAGGACAGATGTGTTTGTTCTCTTGGCAGTCCATAGTATGTTCAATACTCTTTTTCAAGCTTCAGAATTTAAAGGCATCAATTTTTCTATCATGCTTATTTGTTGTCCAGCTCTGTGATACATAACAAGTAATTGTAAAAAAAACATGGCTTGGATCAAGCACACCTTATTATCTAGATTGACATTGTTACTCTTCGGTACTCTAGAGAAGTCCTTGACAGCTGATTTTCCTAATGCAATTCAACTTTTGATTTCCTAACTGCTGATTCCAAGTGTGTTGATTGTGGACCTGAGCAAACTGAAATTGTTAATTATCTCAATCTCTTCTCCATCTATAATGGTGCTGCCAATAGGTCCAGTGGTAAGAATCTTTGTTTTCTTGACCTTCAGCAAATGATTCAGATGCTCCTCAGTTTCAGCAAGCAAGACTGAATCAAGTGCATAAAGACTGTTGTTGATGTGTGTCCAATCCTCATGCCACATTCCTTCTCATAAAAGCAGCTTCCTGAATGATCTGTTTCACATACAGATTGAAAAGATACTACTATAGGATGCATTCCTGATACACCCCGTTTTTACTGATTTTGAACCATATGGTGTTTCCTTGCTCTGATATGACCACTGCTATAAATTTCATATGAGCACAATTAAGTGTTTTGGGATCCCCACTCTTCTCAAGGTTATCCGCAATATGTTATGATCCACATGGTCAATTTCCTTTGCCTTGTCATTCCTCTCATACTCTCTACTTTCAGCTAAGATTCATCCAACATTGAATATAATGACCCCAGTGCTATGACCTCTTATAAACCTATCTAGTATGTCTGTCCGTTATCTGTTGATGTGCTGTTCTTGTTCTTTTTAGATAAACTTCAGCAGAATATTGCTTGCATGTGATATTAGTAACATTGTTTCATACTTTGTCAGCTCAATTATTTTTAGAATGGGAATAAATACAGGTCTCTTCCAGTCAGTTGGCCAGGTTGTTACTCTCTAGATTTCTTGGCACTATAAGGTATACACATCCAAGGCTGCATCTGTTTGTTGAAATATGTCAGTTGGTATGCCATCAATTCATAGGGTCTTCGTTTTTGCCAATTTCTTCAGAGCAGTTTGAACTTCCTCCTTCATCACCATTGCCTCTTGGATATTTGTTGTTTCATGAAATTCGTCTCTGTCAGCCATTTTTTATTTTTTTATTTTTAGGATTTCCAGTCATTCATTATTGCACTTTTCTTCCTGTCCACCCTCTCCCCCCAAAATCAATCTTCTCCTTGAAAAGAAAAACTCTTTCATTGTTATGCAATCCCTCCCCTGCAGTTCACTCCACTATGCAGCCTTTACTCTGGACTTCTGAAATTACAAGAGTACCCATTCATATATCCCTTTTAAACAGTGACTCTGTATACTCCTACCATCTTCTTTTAATGATTCTTGGATCATTCAATATCCTTCCTGTAGCATCCTTAAATATTGCAACTCAAATCTTAAATTTGTTCTTCAGTTCCTTCAGATTAAGGAATGACAAACAAGTTTGTTCCTCTTAATTTTCTGACTCCAGCTCTTTCCACAGTCCATTATAATACTTTGCCTTGTCTTCCCAAGTTGCCCTTTGAGATCTTCTGTTTAGCCCTTTAACTTCCTGATTTCTTCTCTTTGCTTTGGCTTCTCAGAATTCTAGTACAATATTCATAGTCTCTTCTGACATACATTTTGGTCTTACCTTACTTCTCTGTCTTGGAACTGATCTTTTACTCTCTTCTTGGAGGATATTTTTTATATCCTTCCACATCTCATCTGGTCTTTGATCATCTAGTGAATAATACCTCAATTTTGTTCCTGGATGGTTTATAAATTCATGTGTAATAGATTAAAGGTCAAATTTTGGTTCTTGTGGATTTGACTTTATTTTCTTTAGATTCAGTTTGAACTTGTGTATAAGTAGTTAATGGTCTGTCCCACAACCAGAACCTGCCCTACTTTTCATAGTTGATATTGAGCTTCTCCAATGATTCTCTACATAGATGTAATCTATCTGATTCCTGTGAAACCATCAGGTAAAGTTCACGTGTATAGTCACCGTTTGTATTTCTTACAAAAGGTATTTGCAATCAATAAATTACTGATTGTACAAAACTCTATCCCCAGCCTCACTTCTGTCATCAAGTCCATGTTTTTCAAGTACCAATCCTTCTTCCCTATTCCCAACTTTTGAATCTCATTCACCTATTATTATTGATGCATCTTGGTTAAATATTTGATCAATTTTTTCTTTCAGAAGTTGGTAGAACTCATCTGTTTACTCCTTATTGGCTTTGGTTGTTGGCGCATATATTTAAACAATAGTAGTATTAACAAGCTATGGATGACTCGGAGAAGAATGGGAATCCCAGAATATTTGATTGTGCTAATGTGAAACCTATACTTGAATCAAGAGGCAGTCATCAAAACAGAGCAAGGAGATACTATAAGGTTCAAAATTAAGAAGAGGGTCCCTCAGGGATGTATTTTGTCTCCATCCCTTTTCAATCTGTATGCAGAACAGATCATCTGAGACACTGGACTGTACGAGGAGGAATGTAGCATCAGGATTGGTGGAAGAGTCATCAACAATCCATGTTATGCGGATGACACAACCCTGCTTGCTGAAACTGAGGAGGACCTAAAACACTTGCTGCAGAAGGTCAAGGACTGTAGCCTTCAATATAGACTAAAGCTCAATCAACATCAAGAAAACAAAGATTCTCACCACTGGGCCAATTGCCAGCATCAGCATGTATGGTGAAGAGATTGAGATAGTTAACAGTTTTAGTTACTTGGTTCCACAGTCAACACTCTTGGTACCAGCAGGCAGGAAATCAGGAGATGAATTGCATTGGGAAAGTCACCTGTAAGGGACCTTTCAAGAGTACGGAAGAGCAATGACGTCCGGGTGGAAACTAAGATGCGTCTAATCCAGGCTATAGTCTTTGCAATTATGTGCTATGCATCAGAGAGTTGGAGAGTGAATTGGGATGATAGAAAGAGAATTGATGCCTTTGAGCTGAGGTGCTGGGGAAGACTGTTGAATATACCATGAACGGCTAGGAGAACAAACAGGTTTGTCCTGGAGAGGGTGAAGCTGAACTGCTCCTTGGAGTCAAAGATTCTGAGCTTCGTCTGACATACTTTGGGCATGTTGCAAGGAGAGACTGGTCCTTAGAGAGGGACATCATGTTTGGGAGAGTGGAGAGATGGTGCAGGAGAGACAGACCCTCAATGAGGTGGATTGATTCTGTGAGTGGAGTGGTGGGAAAGAGTGTGTTTGAGACAACGAGGTTGGCACAGGATAGAACGGCGTTTAGGGCTTTTGTACAGAGGTCACTGTGAGTCTCAAGCGACTCAATGGCACATAACAACAACAACAACAGTACTAACAGGTCTTCCTTTTATGTATATGTATATTATCTTGTTGTCTACAATATTGTATTTCAAGTTAAAACTAGAAATGGCCTTTTAAGGTTTAAATGTGACCCTATTTTTCCTCATCTTTTTATTTCCAGCATGGTAGCCCATATTAACTGTGTCGGTTGTTGTTATGTGCTGTCAAGTCACCTGTGACACATGTTAATTGTTGTTGTTATGTGCCGTCGAGTCGTTTGCGACTCATAG
>NW_006399870.1:11265127-11273949 GCF_000299155.1 Elephantulus edwardii
CAATATTCTATTTCTTCCATAATTAGAAACATCTGTAAAAACATTAGGACCTTTATGATATATATATAGGTAAAGGCAAAAAGGTATGTTTCTGAAGAATTGAAAAGAGTCTATTAGAAGGAAAGTGATCATTAAACAGTGTAGCTTTGACTTAACACAACTAGGTTCAACACAGGCAAGCATTAATCAAGGGGCTATAGTGGAGAGTTTTATGTTTACTCCTACAGGTTTTCATTTAAAGTAGAGCAACTAACACAGACACCACAACTCACATAGACTTGTAGTGCCGGCCACTGTCATGTGTATTTTACATACTGGCAGAAATATATGGAAATTTCTACCTAAGCATGTATGAAGGTGGTAAGAGGATGCCAAGAGCTGATTTTTCAAAGATCTCTTGAGACAAAAAGTCTCTTTTGGCACCATGAGATGTTTGAAACACCCTCTCCTAGCATTTCCTCCCCTATGAGATTTGAAATTCATACAGATATTAACTTTATATCTGTCTCTACTAATTTTTTTTTTTACTGAAACCTTTAAACTCTATGAGCTCAGTGTTATAACTTTGAATGCAAGACAAAAAGACCAAGGCAGACAAAAGACAACACAAATATTGACGCCTTTTATAACATCTTTCTCATTCTCAACTGTTCTTCATATTTCTGTTAACACGTTTTTCTTCTAATTCTTACCCTTATTTTAGACTCTGAGTTTTAGCACTTTTCCTATTAATAACAAAGGAGAATTCCAAAGGAGTTGCAGGTTCTATGTCAGCTTTTCTACTAAAAGGGCAAGACTATAGAATTCAGCATCTGGCAAAGCAGGGATGGATATAAAAGCTCCAAATTGTTTTAATAAATTTTTTCCCTATAAATTAGCACTAATGTATAGCACATAAAATTGCATTTGAGCCTTTTGGTCATCAGGTTCTGCACAACCATAAATATTCTTAGACCTTTAAACATTGAGAGAGGTTCCTAATTCAGAAAGAGTTAATGTTACTTTTTTGCAAAGGCCAATTAAGAGACTATTTTTTATTAATAACAGACACATTAGCTTTTACATCCACAAGACCTGTAAAAGAAATTTGATTAACAGAAAAAGAAAGGACTTTTGATCATTAATGACAGTTTTTCCAAAACAAATATTTCTCAGTACTTTCAAATCCTCTTACTTTTGATCTATTAATAGTAGAAAATGCATGATAAGGGAGAAGCAAAAGTTGAGCAATTATTTAACTGGTTTGTAGGAAAAAGAACAATATTTTTATTACTTCTAAT
The DNA here is from genome assembly GCF_000299155.1 of Elephantulus edwardii. Classification (NCBI taxonomy): domain Eukaryota; kingdom Metazoa; phylum Chordata; class Mammalia; order Macroscelidea; family Macroscelididae; genus Elephantulus; species Elephantulus edwardii. The sequence continues at coordinate 11,266,408 of NW_006399870.1, forward strand.
GAAGAATTTAAGATACTAAAGAGCTGAACAGAAGATTGCAAAAGCAGGTCGGAATGACAAAGCAAACTATTACAATGAAATGTGGGATGAGCTAGAATCGGAAAATCAAAGGGCCGAACTCGTTCAGCATTTCTTAAGCTCAAGGAACTGAAGAACAAATTCAAACCTAGAGTTGCTATAATCAAGGATGCTTTAGGCAGAATATTAAACGATCCAGGAAGTATTAAAAGAAGATGGAAGGAATACACTGAGTCATTGTATCAAAAGGAATTGGCAGATACAGAAGAATTCAATGACATAACATATGAGCAAGAGCCTATGGTGATGAAGAAGTTCAAGAACAGCTAAGATTTTGTTAATGAAATTTTAGTAAGAAAAAGTAGTGACAGGAATTTTCACAGGGCCAAAACAACGGTAATAGTCATTTAAACAATCCTCTACCCTATGCCATTGCTCAGAATCAATAGTTCCTTCTTGAGGAAACCATGGGCAAATTTCTAAAAAGAAGAAAAATTTCTTTAAATCTTTTTTAGTTACCCTTATATCTCTTGCCTTGAGGGAATCCTTGATCCCCTTTACGAACAATTCATGTTCACTTAATCCCTGTCGCATAATTTCGCTGCCCTTACCTCCTCTCGTGCCTCTCTCACAGGGCGGGTAATCCTGTGGCGGCAGCTCCATGTCTGTCTCACAGGGCGAATAGTCCTGCGGCTGGCAACAATGCAAGTCTTCACTCGTGGTCCCTGACTCACGGCGACTCAATGGATGGACCCGCCGGTCACTTCTAGCGGGCAGTGTTCATCATCCTTCCTCATTCCTGGGGCCCCATGTTGGGTGCCAATTATGCCCCGGCCTGCGGGGACATTCAACGGTGACCCTAGGAGAGGAAGAAAGAGAATGGGGGCGCAGGAGACAAGTCTCAACTTTATTGAAATCATACAGAGATATATATATAGGAGAACAAATGAAGGGAGTGGAAAGGAGAAGTAAGGTTACTTAGCAGGGTGTTCCCAGTAAGCCAAAACCTGTCCTCCCAGGGTGGGGTAAACTGAAACACAATGGGAGGAGTGAAAAGAAGAAGTAAGGTTGGGTGTTCCCAGTAGACCGAAACCTGTCCTCCCAGGGTGAGGCAACATGTCCAGGCATGTCCTTAGAGGATTACAAAATGGCTTCAGCTAGGTAGAACAAAACGGCTCTCAACATCTAACTGCATGCCTTTGAGATTGTAATGCAACTTCTTGCCACTAAGCTATAGGAAATTAAGAAATAAATTTGCATTCCATTGGGAAAATCTGTTGTCAGAGACCGGAGAGCAACAATGTCAGTCTAGAGACTAAGGTGTACCTGATCCAGGCCATAGTCTTTGCAATTACTTGCTATGCATCAGAGAGTTGGACAATGACTAGGAATGATAGAGAATTGATGCCTTTGAACTGTGGTGCTGGAGAAGAGTCTTGAGTATACCACGGATTGCTAGAAGAACAAACAGATTCATTCCGGAGGAAGTGGAAATAAAGCTAAAACTCTGCGAATGAAATTATGGCCACATATATTAAAATAAACTGTATTGTTGCAAATTTGCTTTAACTGGTGTTAAATTTAACCAGTGTTCATTACTATTTAAGAGCCTGGGATATGTTTCGGGGTCCTTGTAGTCTGAGTCTTTGAAGGTCATTGACTCTGATCAAGGAAACTGTCCTTAAGATTGGTGGTTCGAGCCCACCAGAGTTGCAGCATGAAGGAACCTCTTCTAGGAAAATCCTGAACTCCCTTTGTGCGGCTACGTGGCTCCGTCACCACCAGGTGGCGCCGCGCACTGAGTTGCAGCCGGCGCCACTCTCCCAGAATGCCGCGCTCCCGTGACGTCTCCAGGAAGGAGACACCGGCCGCCGGCAGCCAGCGACCCTGATGGGAGCCGGGACTTTGAGGTGCAGTACCCCGGGAATCTACCTCTGCCGTGGCTATGGTCACGGGCTGCGGAAAGGATGCCAGATGAGTCCGCCACACTGCAGGTGTCTGAGCCCTTATCTGTCGGCAGCAGCTCTCGCGCAGAGTAAGTGTTGGCCCCCTGCAAAGTCCCCGTACCTGTCTGCCTGAGGCTGCCCCGGACACCTTCCCGACTGCAATGAAAACAGCAGTGTTTCGCAAAAGCATCGCCTGAAAGGTCTAGTTTGGGTCCTATGTTGGTGGCAATGGCGGAACAAACAGCTACTCTCACCCTGTAGAACCGCTGGGGCCGGTGTCTTGAATAACAGTCTAGTTTTTCGCTCCAGGGCGTAGCTTTACGCCTTCCTCCCCAATCCTGAGCTCCTGGACCGTGCGTGGAGAGACAGTCATTCGGGAGCTCCACCACCCTCTTCAACCATGGAGGCAGAAGCTGCGCCGCCGTGCCCGGGGAACCCGGCCGGGCCCAGCGCTGGCCTCGGCCACCTGTTGGGTGGTCGGAAGCTGATGGCTGTGGGAGTTGTGCTTGGCTGGCTCCTGATCATTCACTTTCTGGTCAATGTGTGGCTTCTGTGCCTTCTGTCCACCCTGCTAGTGGTGCTGGGAGGATGGCTGAGCTCAAATGCCGTCATGGGCGCTACAGGTCGACTGCACCTTGAACGCTTCGTGCCAATGACTGTCTGCCCTCGGAGTCCTGAGTCAGAGAGGGAGCTGGAACGGGAGATCAGCCTTACCATCCAGATGATCATCCGAGACTTTGTGTCATCTTGGTATCACTTGGTGAGCCAGGAGCCAGCTTTCGAGGAAGAAATGGAGGCTGCCATGAAAGGGTTGGTGCAGGAGCTCCGAAAGAGAATGGGAATGGTGGACAGTCATGCCCTTGCTCAGAGGGTTCTGACTCTCTGTGGTTGTCATCTGCAGAGCTATATTCAGGCAAAGGCTGCCACCAAAGAGAAACAGAGTGTTTCAGCTCAGTCCTTCCAGCTCTGGGAAGCTTACTGCCAGTCAACTGCCCCTCATCCTGCTGTGCAGAGCCCCAGGGATGAGGTCAGCTATACACGCAGCATTGTGGATGTGTTACTCGGAGAACTAGTGCCCAAGCCCCACTTGGAGACCCGTACTGGGCGCCATGTAGTAGTTGAGCTCATTACTTGCAATGTTATTTTACCATTGATTAACAAGCTCTCAGATCCTGACTGGATCCACCTCATCCTTGTGGGTATCTTTTCCAAAGCTCGAGATGATCCAGCAAAAGACACTGAAGTACTCTGCCCAGGCAGTTCCGGAGAACCCTTAGTGTCCACATCTCTGCCACTGACTGTTGAAGTAGAGAGTCAGCCAGAGGAAAGAACTTCTCCAGCCTCAACACTCCTAAACTGTACTGAGCTAGAGGGCCTTTTAGACCCTGCCCTAGAGGCTGAAGACAACCATGAAGCTACAAATGGAGATTCATGTGGCATTCTCGAAGAAGAAAAAGCAGCAAACAATTCATCTCACTTTCTGAAGCCAGATACTCGAAGCCGCCTGTTCTTATGTGAAGACTCAGAGCTGGAGTCTCCACTGTCTGAACTCAGCAAAGAAACCATCATGCTCATGACCCCTGGCAGCTTCTTCTCTGACAGGATCCAAGATGCTCTGTGTGCCCTCGAGGGCTCCCAGGCTCTGCCATCTAAGGATGGTGAGGGATTAGAAGGAATTGAAGGAGCAGAGACTGAAGAGGATCCAGAAACAGAGACAGGGCTGCTGGTCTCTATGCTGAACCCCTGCCCAGAGATTCAGATTGACACAGCCGACAAGGTAGCAGAGCAAGGAGAAACCACTTCTCTTACAGCTATGCCAGAAGGGCCAGAAATGACTTGTCCACCTCGACCCTCCTGCTTAGAGAAGGATTTCACAAATGATGTGAGCTCCCTCGATCCTAGTTTGCCCCAGGTTTTGCTTTCCTCCTCTCCAACCAACTCTCTCAACTCAGCTACCTTCAGCTTTGAGTCCCTCAGCAGTCCAGATGGCCCTGTTGTCATTCAGAACCTTCGCATCACTGGCACCATCACTGCCCGAGAGCACAGTGGCACTGGATCCCACCCCTACACACTCTACACTGTGAAGGTAACAGATAAGTGTTATAGTCATTGTTTGGAGCTTAGGAATTGGCTCAGAAAGTGAAGAAACAGTAAAGCTAATGTTCTCTGGGAGAGAGATTGTATTTAGTTTGCCATGTTTAATTCAACAAACATCTATATGCAAATGAGTTTAACCTAATTTGAGGGGGGAAGAGTTCTTATCCAATATTCATGCAAACAATTCTAGAATCTAGGGTTGTTAAGATTCTGAGGGTCAGTGGTTCTGTAGTTCTGCAGGTTTCCTTGTATCTTAATTGCTTTGTCCAAATGTTTACCCTATGTTGAATTAAAGTGTTCATAGTGTTCACCCTTCTTTGTAGGGGGCCTTTCAGAAAAGCCATCTTTTCCCTTAAAGCATATGAATACAATAAACTCTCACCCCTTACAGCATCTCTAATTTATGTGGCCATATAGGCTATCAGTAGTTAGAGAAAAGAAGTGCAGCTCTAAGAATACTATTCAAGATTAGTCTAACCCAAAATAATTCAAAATCCCATATATTCATTTAATACATTCCAGATAATTTTTGTTTATTTGATGTTTGGGGTTATTTATTCTTCCCTCAACTATTACAGTTAATCAGTAGTTTAATATGGTGATAAATGCTTCTTGTTTTTTAATGTCTAGTCTCATAATCTAGGGATAGAAGAGGCCATGTCATTTTTATAGATATTATATCTTATGTTTTCTATTGTCTTTGATATTTTAAAAATAACTATATATTTATAGGAAACTACCTATAGGTGGAGAGTTTGGGGATAGAAGTAGCTGTGTAGAGCTATAACTCTTGCTGGGCTCCATACATTATGGAGACTATCTCATCCCTTAATTCATCACAGTTTTAGTTTGGACTGTTCAGTACAGTGTGAGCCAATAATCCTGCATAGTAGTTTCCAGAACAAAACAGGGACATCTTCCCTCTTTTACTCTTTATTGTGTGGCTGTTAAACAGATAATCTTTAAAGCCAGAGTAGGAGATGGTCTAAGCCTGGCTAACTGATTCAGACCGCATTCATTCAACAGTACGAGACGTCCCTTGATGGTGAGAGCACCAGTGGTCTGCCGCAGTTTGCCTACCACACTGTGAATCGCCGCTACCGGGAGTTCCTGAATCTGCAGACCCGGCTAGAAGAGAAACCAGATCTGCGAAAGTTCATCAAAAGTCAGACGTTTCTCCAACCCTGGGCTGCCTGTTTGCTTTCTACTGCTAGCCACCAGGCCTGAGATTTGGTGGACTGATGGTTTATGGGAAGGGATGTAGGAGGGAAATGTTGGACCTGCTCCTGGGTTCACTTCAGGAGTTTGGGGTTTAGCTCTTGAATGCACTCATCCTTTTATTCTGAGGCTGTCTTTTGCTTAAGAAAGATGTTGTGATATATCCACCTATTTTTTTTTTTTTAATGCCCAGAAATGTCAGTTTTATTTGTCAGTGCAGTTTTAAGGCATGATAGGGACGCCCCTGAGAATGTGAGGGGCAGGTGGGCTATATCCACCTATTTTGAGAAATTAAATTAGCTTTTCCACTTTTATAGGCTGATTTCTCATAAATATTAAGCTGTCGTGCAGAAATCTGTGCCATTATCATCTTTCCTTTTAGAACAAAAGAGGTTGTTTTTTGTTTTTTGATCTGCTTCGCTGCTTGACACCTTTCAGGAACAGGGAAACTAAGGAAATGTGAACAAATAAGAGTAGAAATAAGCTAGCAAACGGCAGCTTTGTTTTAAATATGGTGGTGAAAACCCACATAAACATTTTTATGTATTTAAGCCCATGTCTAGATTTTAGTTATGCATTAACATGTTGCCGCATATGATGGCAAATGTGTTTCTAAGAACGGACATCAGTTTAAAAAGTGTGTGGCAACGTGTTAATAACAAGAGTTACTGTTAATTCAAGCTTGAGCTCACATGCAAGATTCTCTTGCAAACCCTTTACACAGTTAATTTGTTTAAACCTCATTTAGCAGCCTATAAATACAGTCATTATTCCCATTTTACAGGGAAGAAATAAAGTCCAAGAAGGACTAAGTAACTAGCCTAACAGTAGTCATCAAGTGGTTGTACTAAAAAGTTAAATTCAGGCATTTGAACTTCATAGCCCTCACTTGTAGCTACTGTGCTATGTAAACTCTCATACTTGGGGTCTATAGTACTATGTTGTAAACTCCTGAAATTATTTCCTAGGGACATAAATTTATCAGTTCTGTGTAATTTATTTTATATGGCAATCTCCATAAATATTAAGTGATTAAAGTTGGGTTTTCTGTTTGTTTTGTTTTTAAAGATGTGAAAGGTCCTAAAAAGCTCTTTCCAGATCTTCCCTTTGGGAATATGGATAGTGACAGAGTAGAAGCCCGTAAGAGCCTTCTGGAATCATTCCTAAAGGTCAGCTTTATTCTGTTTGGCTCTGCTGGTGCATGTAACCACAGCCAGACTCCACACCATGGTGAAGGGACATGGGCACCATACTTCTCTTTAACATTTTCTTTTGTCTTACTTTTCCAGCAACTATGTGCCATTCCTGAAATTGCCAACAGTGAGGAGATGCAGGAGTTCTTAGCTCTCAACACTGATGCTCGTATTGCCTTTGTCAAGAAACCATTCATGGTCTCCAGGATAGATAAGGTATCAGTAGAGCCAGTATCCTCAACCTTAGTTTGTATCTATAAAGGTAGTCTTTTTCTACAGACTATGGAAGACATGACTTAAGAAAAAGAGATGACATGTGGGAAGTATGGAGAGGGAAGACATAGGACTCAATAGAACTTGCACTAGAATTTTCAAGACCTGTTGCCAGGCATTGTATAGATGGTCAACTTACTGAATTATAGTTAGCAGCTGGCTAGGAAACAATACCACTTCTATGTAAATATATCTCATGGGAGTATTGTGATATTATTATTATTCTCATGGAGGTATATACAGATAGATTTGTACCTCAATTGGTAGGTAGAGGTAGGAAGGTTCTACTGGAAAAAAAATCATCCCACTGTGGGTCACTCAGAAAGAAAGCCCAATGACAGGAAACTAAGCTGAATTTAGTTTGTTGTATTAATTCTCTGCTAGAAACTAGAGGTGTGGAGAAAATGTTACCCTCTCTAAAGGATGTCTCAGAGCTTTTAGAGGTGGTTGAAAGATGTCTGATAGCCTCATCTATAGGAAGTCATGCCTCTAAGCTGAAGCAGTTCAAATCTACCAGTTGCTCCTTGGAAGATTTACAGTCTCAGAGCTCACTAGAGGGTTGGCAATGAGGTTTTTTTTTATTATTATTATTAAATTTTATTAGTTTCAATGAACATTCACACGGATTCTGAGCTTTCACTCCTTCATTGCCGCACCATTCTCTCCACCCTCTTCCCCAGTTTGTTCTTCTTCCCCACCATCCAAATGTCTGTTTTAATTGTCCAATTGCCACAGTGCTTGTCAAAGTCAGTTCTGATTAATCTCCTTTGTCGGTGTGTCCTTTGCCATTCCCTATC
>NW_006399871.1:0-2375 GCF_000299155.1 Elephantulus edwardii
TTTATCTGACATATTTTAGGCATGTTTGCAAGGAAGGACTGGTCCTTGAAGCGGGACATCATGTTTTGGAGAGAGGAGGGAACAGCGCAGGAGAGGAAGACCTTTGATGAGATGGCTTGATTCTGTGATTGGGGTGGTGGGAAAGAGTGTTGGAGACGGGGAGGTTGGCACAGGATAGAGCAGCGTTTAGGGCTCTTGTACAGAGGGTCACGATGAGTCGCAAGCAGCTCGACGGCACGTAACAACAAAAAGTAATTTTATAAAGTGGCTCTCTCATTTACCCTCTTAGCAGCAGTGCATGAGTGAAGTATCTATTTTTCCCATATCCTCATCAATACCTGCTATGTCAGTGTTTTCAATCATTATAGTGGTATAGAGGTAACATGTTGGGTTGGTGGTTCAAATCCACCAGATGTTCCTCTGGACAAAGATAGGCAATCTCCTCACATAAAGATTTACAGCCTCAGAAAGCCAACTTAGGATCACTATTAGTCAAATTCTATTTGACAGCAGTGGCTGTACAGTAGTATTTAACTATGGTTTTCATTTGTAGTTTCCTGATGATTGAGACTAAGTCTTTTTCATATAGTTTAGTAATTCACAGTACTAAAACACTTTGTTTCCCCATAAATCCTGATTTTCATGCATAAATCTCACAATTTATGAAAATTAGGTTTAGTAAAAAAAAAAGAAAATTAGGTTTAGTGAAGTCTATTCAAACCTTTTGCTCATTTTTCTACTGGATTGTCTCTTTTTGTTTATATTCTAGGTGCTGTTGAGAATATACACTGCAAAGCATATACCAAATCAACAGTTTCTACAGGTATAATTCAGTGACAAGAATTACATTTTTCACTTCTGCAACAATTTATTCTGAGTCATTCCTCCCCATTAAATAAACTCACTCCCCTGTTAGGTTACTATCTAAGCTTTCCACTTGCTGTTGTCAACCTGATTCCACATATATAGTTCTTAAAATAGCATAATGTCCAAGGCAAACATCATTTACTAGTTCAGCTAGCTAATACTTGATTTACAAAAATATTTCGAAGCCTTAAAATTTTAAAAAGAGTAAGATCTTTAAAGCCTAATATTCTCTCTCAGGACAAAAGTTAGGTGGCTTTATTCAATCTTCATGGAGGCAACTAGCCACACATTGCACGTGTTCCACTTTTCCCAACTCCTCTTTTCCTATGTCACTCCAGATGACTAAAGGCCAACCGTTGAACTTTGGATGGCCACCCTCTGACTCACGGGTAACCCTCCAACAGGTTTCCAAGGATGTAAATCTTTACAAGAGAAGACTATGCATTTCTCCAGTGTGAGCAGCTGCTGACCTTCCTAAACACACAGCTAGGTAAATGAACTGAGACTCCCCATCAAAACATGGCCCTCACCTTCCAAACCAAAGAACCAAACCACACAGCGGCCTTGGCGCCTACTCTTCTTCTTCTTCTTTTTTTGTCATTATTGTAAATGTGCATTTTAACCTTTGCTGAAGTGAATTTAGTAATTCAACTTTTTAAAGGTATACCAGTTACTGAGACAACTTAAAATCATCAGATGTGCACCTTATCCTTAAAGTGATGGGGTGTTTTGGGGGTTGGTGTGTTGTTGGGTTTTCCCCCAGTTTTTATCTTTGATATTTCCAGGAACTCTGATGTTGCAATGGTTAAGTATTTGGCTGCTAATTAAAGACTGCAGACCAAAGATACGAGTCACTCCCACAGAGACAATCTCTACTGGTCTGTTTCCATCCAGACTATAGCCTAGGAAACCCCATGTGGAGGTTATACCCTCCACATGTATGAGTTAGAATTGGCCCAGCATACAACTGTAGTTCTTTTTATAGTGTAAATCTCAAGTCTTTGTGGGGTTCTCAGTTTGTGGCTTTCTTTTTTACTCTCTTTAATGGCATCTCTCAAAGAACAAACATTCTTCAATTTAATAAATTATAACTAATCAATCTTTTCCTATATCATTAGTGCCAAGTGATCTCTGCTAGCCATAACAGCAAGAGAACTATTATCTCATGCTTTCTCCAAGATGCATTATTGTTTCACACTTCACATACAGACTCATCATCCATCCGAAATTGAGTGTAGGGTATGTGCTGTAAGGAAGAAATCAAGATTCGATCCAAGATGGCAGCAGAGGCAGAGACAGCATGGTGAGCAGCGAACCACTTAAAGCAGGGCCATTATGGCCTTCCACAGACTTCGGCTTATTGATAATTGAGCACTTAAACAGTTGATGACTGGCCCTCAGTGAAGATCAAGGCTCAACAACAGGAATTCAAGGAGAAATGGGTGAGTCTCGTGGCTCCCAACACCCCCACCCTCTGCAGAGCCCGCACCGCGCCGAACAGCCATTGC
>NW_006399871.1:3739-18762 GCF_000299155.1 Elephantulus edwardii
TTTTCAATATTGATTCAGTACCATTTACTGGGTAAACTGTTATTTCTAATTTTAATTAGCCTAAATCATATGTAGAAATGGTCATCACTTCTCTTACCATACTGCAATAAATCAATAAATAATATGTATAATGATCACTTACTGGATTTTGTCTCACTCATCACTATCTTTTCCTAAAAACACAGTGTCTCGGTTTATACTAGATCTTAATATCCGGTAACATAAATCTTCTAGCTTTGATTATATTCTTTAAGGCTGTTTTGTAGCTGTGTACCATCGAGTCAGAACTAACCCATACATGACTTGCAGATTTTCAGAGGCAGCAAGACATATCTCTATTTATTTAGGTCTTCTCTAATGTCTATTAATAAATTTTGTTGGTTTTGGTGATGTCTTCTATTTCTCTCATTATATTTACTTTAGATAAATGATGTCTTTATTTAAATAGTAGTATTTAATTTTCTAATTCTTTGATGCAAATAAATATAAAAAATAATGCATTTGGGGGGTTCCCTCTCCATTTTTATTTTATACTGCCTTGCATACAAAATTTGTATACACTGTGAAACAGTAACTCACTAAATTCCCTTAATTATTCTCATAGTTTCTATTGATTTTTATTGTAGTTTCTACAAAATTTTGCCTTTCTTATATATTTTTAACTTTATTACTTTACTGCACTCACTCAACTCAATTCATTGCCCTTTAGTGAGAAGTGATTCACAGGTGAATTTCCATCAGGTTTTTCAAGGCTATAAATCTCACAGGCAGATTCTTTAGAGCCACTGGTGGTTTCAAACCACTAGAGGCATAGCCTTTGGGATAGCAGCTCAACTCCCTACAGACTAGGTCACAGTCCTTTTCATTGTGTACTATCATGTTAGAAGAGATCCACAGCTAACCTTGCGGCAGGTTTTCAGAAGCAGAGTAGAGCAGCTGGTGGATATGAGCCATGTACCTTTGCGACTGCAGTGCAGTTTCTTACCACTAGGCCACCAGAACTATCTTGGTCCCCAGTACCACCAATATAATAGCAATGGTGAGAGATATCCTTGTCTTGGATCCAAAAGTGATGACAGTCTTATCCTAATTCTCCTACCAATCCCCTATGTCAGACTTGTTTTATAATAGTGATGCTACGCAGTAATTGCCCTTTTGTGACTAAGATATTTCACTCAGCATGATGTGCTCCAGGGTCCCCCATATCATATTATATTTTATGAGTTCATTGTTTTTCAGTGCTGCATTGCACTGGAACAGATGAAAGAATGAACTGTCTAAAAGGAATATATGATTAGGCAATATACATTATACATACGAGAGTAGCCCTGAGTAAGAGGTGTATCATTGTAAAGGGGCCTGGGGTGGAAGAGGAAGGTAACTGTGCAACAATGAATGATTTTTTTTTAAAAGAAGCGAACTGGGGGGAGGTGCACAAGAGGGAGAAGGGGTAAAATGTGCACCAATGAATGAATGAAAAACTAACTTTTCTGTAAATGTTCATTAAAATCAATTAAAATAAAATTTTCTTTTTTAAAAAAGTGGTAACAGAAGATATCCTTGCCTTATTTTTATATCTCAATATTTCACAGGTAAATATGATAGCTGCTATCATTTTTTTAGTAGATAACAATCATCAGACTAAGAACATGTCCTTCTAGTCTTTCTTTACTATCATTTTTTTTATTTTTACCATAAAGGGATACTGATTTACATGTCTGTTTAGAGAAAAAAAATATTTTTTTAAAAAAACCACTTAACAATGAGTGCTGTATTTAAAGACCATTTCCAGAGGATTCGTTCCCACACTTACATTTCTCTTGGGTAGTGGCAGGTTGCACTTTCTCCTCTGCCCATCTTAATAACAGTAAGAGTCTCACAGATTCATTTATGCACAAACTGCCTCCATGCTCACGCTACAACATTTCCAAGCTTCAAACCATGCTAACTTATGAGTCTTAGACTCTCCACGTTATCCCTCAATGCACAAGTTTGGTTTGTTTTAGGGCTCTGGGCTTTGCAGGATTCCTCCTTTGGGCATAATTTTGAAGGACATGTTATGTTTTAGTAGTGCATAAATGTATCCGAAATTTCCATGTGTGTCACAGAGGAAAAAATAGCCATCAGCTTAATTTTCACTTAAACTTATTTGCTGCTTTGTTTTCATTATGACTAAGCACATCTAGCCAACCAGACAGAAACATATGAACAAACTTATTACAAAGCTCTCTACAGTTCACTATCCAAATGCAACTAAACATGGCAGGAAGATTATCTATTTGATGTAAAAGATAATTTCTTGACATCATATGTAAAAACACCCTCTGATGGACAACAACTAGTTCCTTAATTGTAGATATCAGATTAAGGAAAATGACCTCATGATTTCTACATAGGTAGAATATAACTAGGAAAGATTTTATAATGGTATTTTGTAATATGAAGAATTACGGCGTCAAATAGCTATTTGTATATAATTAGAAGAATTAAAATTTTGCCAGAAATGATCACTAATTTTGCTTTATAGGTTAATAATACTCACCTTCACACTTCTCAAGAATCTGGACCGTTTCTCCTATTTCTAGGACCAAGCCTTGAGGGACAGATCCTCGAAAGCTGCATATCACTAAAAAAGGAAGAAAAACATTATCAATTAGCCGTACTGAAACAGGATCAATTGCTAAAATAAGGCATTAAGCTTTAATAAATATTAACTTGCCTTTCTTGACCCTCTGAAAAAAAATCCCAGGTAATCTACATACAAAAATTTACTCATTGAAAACCCTACAGAAGACCAACTCTGACACACAAAGTCACACAAGTTGAAATTCACCCAACAGGAATTTGCTACCTGTTTCTTTACTCTTCTAATGTATGAGTCTCTTTCAGTATCATTTATCTATGTTTTGATAGGTAATACTGAGTAGCTCAGATCTCTCCAGAGCATTTTAGCAAAATTGCTATTCCTGATCATTAGGTGAAATTTTTCATTTTTAAATTATTTTTGTGTGTGTGTGTACCATCAAATCAAATCTGACTGGTACAGGAGAAGATTGTCCCTCCTTCTCCAGATAGCATCTGGTGGATATGAACCACTCACCTCCGGGATTGCAGTGCAGCTTCTCGCCACTAGGCCACTAGAGACATGTAGATCAATCCTTTAATAAATAATAGATAGTAATTTATCTAATATTTTTAAAGGATCGATCTACATTTATCTGCTATAAACAATCAATTACACTTAAAAAAAATCACCAAATAGCAGCACTAGGTAATACGAAAAACTAAATATATATTTGTAGGTTAAGATGACTGGTCAAGCTGCTCTTCCTATTTTCAGTGACAGTGGAGGGCAAGAAGAATAATTGTCTTTAAGACAGTCTTCCCATCAAAATGCTTTTTAAATTTCTAGTTTAAAAAAAAAGTGATTCCCTTCTACTAGTCATCATTTTATTACATAGTTTCAAACTGCTTTTCAGTCTCTGGTGACTTCCATTTAATTTTTTTCCGCATTATTCTTTCAAATAGCAACCAAGTTGTTAGTTTGTCCTCTTTTTTAGAAATTACTCAATCATTATGAGTTCATATATGAATTTCTCACATTTCTGACTATATATTAACATTTTATTAATGTATACTTTACCTTTCTAATATTAAGGGCAAAAAGTTCACGGATATGCTGAATTTCACATTCATTCAATCTCTAAAATCATAATCTATATTGGTTTCCTTTCTAAACTTAAAAAACAATTTACACATAAATAATTTCTAGATGTAATCTATTGCTACTTTACAATAACTTCACCACCTTCCCTAAGAAATTATCAGTTGATGAGAAATTTGAGGGAAAGTAATCTTAAATGCTACTTTAATATAGGCTTCTTATAGGAGAGTCTACAATCTAAATTAATTCCTCTGAATTTCACAAACCATACAGTGGAAATACAGAATGCACGTTCCCAGGACAGAATTGTAAGCACCTGTCAAAGTAGTGATCAAATATAATCAAGGTGCCAGGCTCTGCATTGTAACACTGAAAGTGACAAAGTCTCTGATTTAATAAGGTTTAAATAGTTTGTATAAACTATAATTTGACACTTTCATAATGACATTTCTTATTGTGCTAAAAACAAAACAGACTCTCTTGCCTTGATAAATATAGTCTGCCAATTCATATACATTGCTATTGAGTTGTGTGGTCTCAATTTTCTAAAATCTATTTGTTAATCCCTCTTCTCTAATCACTCTTTTGCAAATCGTAGAATGTATAGCTGTCTCTGTCTTTCCAAGAGTGTTCTTTCCATGCACACACATTTCAGGATAGAATCTTTATTTGACCCTCTATTCTTTTTTTCTTTTTTTTAACTCATTGTTGTACATTTTCTTCCTCGTCCCCAACTGACCTCACCAAGCACCCTTTGTTCCAGATTGCTCTCATACATACAGATCAACATATCTGGTAAGGGGCTTATATATAAAATTTATAGAATAATCCAGCACCTCAGCAAGAAAAGGTAAACATCCCAGTCACAAAACGGGCACAAGACATGAACAGACACTTCACAAAAGACGACATTCAGATGGCAAACAAATATATGAAGAAGTGTTCAAAATCCCTGGCTGTAATCTCCCTACAGATGTAGACCTCAGACAACTTTGAGGAGCACACAGCTGTTTGTTTCTTACTTGGGGTCAAAATACCCCTGCCAAAGATTTGGTTGCTATGGAACAAGAAGGCAGACTTTATTTACAAGGGCAATTAATTATTGAACTACTCTGAACCACTTTGAAAGCCTGAGTGTAAATCAGCTAGTTTCTTTTTTAATGGGAACTTTAGGAAATAATTTTTCCTGAGTGTGTGTCATTGGCAGCTCAAATCCCCAGAGTGTCTGTGTTAGAAAGATGGACAGTGTCCTCTCACTAAGATTTACCACCTCAGAAATCTGATGAAGGGTATTTATGAGTTAGAATCAACTAGATGGCAGGGAGTTTGAGTTTTGTTTGACTATCAAGTGCATAATAGTTTAAGATTATTATGTTTTCCTGATTAATTTTTATACCATTATTACTACTAAATGCTTTATTCTCTATTATTTTTTTCCCTCTGGAATTTATTAACCTTACCCAAATCCAACAAACCATACTTTAGCCATTCAGCAATGAGGAAATCCTCAGAGTCTGTATCTTTGAAACAATGAAAATGGGTATTACAAAAGAAATCACTTTCTTGTAACTGTAAAGTGGATAAATTAAGGTTTATCATTACAATTTTTATTTAATACTGTTGTTGTATGTCTGCTAAGTCATAATCAACTCAGATGACCATAAGGTGGGTTTTCAGAAGTAGTAAATCACACGAGAGGAAACTGCCTATTTATCTTTGGTGGAGCAGCTGGTGGATTTGAACACAAAGGAATGCACACCTTTGCACTGACAGCTCAATTTCTTAAGACTAAGCCATCAAAACTATCTGGTGCTATCAAATCAGCTCTCAATCCACAAAGCCTTGACGTACAACGGAAGAAAACGTGGCTCAGTCTTATGTTATGATTCTTGTCATGTTTGACTATTTTGTCAATTTATCTTTGTTTGTTTACAGTTTGTATACATTGTGTTTCACACATTCATACTGTATTTCATACAATTGTTATACATTATATTTTATTAAATTAATCTTCACTGGACTTTGTCCAACATTACTTTGTCTTTTCACTCAGATCCTTCCCATTTTCTTCCCCCCCCTTCCCTCAACCCACCAAACTGTGCAACTCTGTGGATTCATCCTACCCATCCTCATCCCTCCATTCCCACCCCTTCCCTGCTTGGTCCTCATACACGTTTTACTAGTTATCCTTCTATTTTTACAATAATGGTTGTACATAGTATTTGTCCTTATGAGACTGAATTTTGTCAATCCATCTTATTGAGAATTTTATTTGTTCTCACTGACCCTCTGCTTTACCAACTATGATGTTCTTCTCCAATCACTGGTTTTCCTGATGGGATGATGTGCCCAAAGTAAGCAAGCCAAAGACACACCATCCTTGCTTCTAAGGAGCACTAAAGTTTATTTCTTCTCAGATTAACTTGTCTTTTCTTCTGGTAATCCACAATGTATTTCATATTCTAGGCCAGTATCACATTTCAAATGCATTATTTTCGATTTTGTCTTCCTTTTTCATTGTTCAGTTTTCATATGCGTATGAAGCCACCAGAAAGACCATAAGTCAACTATACCTTTTTTACTCTTTTTCCCACAAAGGAAGGAAAGTACCAGATGGCTGTTTTTATGATTTTATTTAGCACAAATAAAACTTGAAAATAATTTTTCATTCATTTTCTTCACTGCACAGCCTGGCATTGGGATTGGAGACTCTGACAGTCAGCTGGGCTGCTTTCCACCATGGCTTTGTGATTCTTAAAGAAAACACCGTGAACAATCTCAGCATAGTAAGGTTTGCTGCACTTCAGCAGCACTTCTAGTTTCTTGATATTATGGACTAGAAATTTGTGGAAGCCACTGGGCACTATATGCTTTGTCTTCTTGTTGCTCATATAACCAATGCTGGGTGTCAAGATCTGGACCTTCAATCTTCTCTGAACCCTGTTGTCAGTGCTTCTGGGTTTGTTTCAATTATGTTTCATTTGACCTAACAGTCAGATTGATGCCTGATGAACTTTTTGGTCTTCTTTTTGATGACTCTGGGCTTTACCAGGTGTCTGAGGGCAGCCATTATGCCAGGAGGAGGTGACTGCTATCCTAGCTTTAACTGACACTGTATACTATTAATATACTCTGGTGGTATAGTCCATAGTATACCACACTGCTACCCAAAAAGCAAAGTGTCTCTAATTTTAATCCACCAAGGGTTCCATGCAAGAAAGTTAGAAAGCTTTCTCCTTTACAATGTATAGCCTCAGAAACCCATAAAGGGTCACTATGAGTCAGGATCAATGTGATGGCAACAAGTATGAGTTGTGTAAGCTATTAAGGGTTTCTGGTATGCAGTGCTTCATGAGTTGGGCTACTAACTAAAAGGTCAATGTTTGACTCTACAACCACTCTGCAGGACAAAGATGAGGCAGTCTGCTCCTATTAAGATTTACTATCTTGGAAACTTGATGGAAGGTCACTATGAGTTAGAATCAACTTAAGAGTATGGGTATACAACTATTAAAATAAAGAAACTAGAGCCATATATAAATATTACTTAGTCAAAATTAATATTGAGCATTGTATTTTATGGAGATGCTAGTAAAAAACAGTTCAAGTGGATATGTCAAAATCAAAGTACATTTAGAGTCAAAAAATATTATCAGAGATGTTAAAAATATTATTTCACAATAATATGTCATTATTGTTGTTGTTATATACCATCAAGCCTAAACGAACTCAAAGGTTACTTGGGGTTTTCAGAGGCTATAAATTTCATGAGAGGAGACTGCCTATCCTTCTCCTTCAGAGCAGCTGGTGGATTCAAACTGCCTGCCTTTGGGTGGCAGCACAACTCTTTAGTCTCTAAATCACCAGAGAGCCAGTGATTTAATGGGTAGGGAATTTCACTGCTAATCCTGGGAAATACACTTCTAATCCACCAGGCACTCTACAGGAGAAGGATGGTCAATCTCCTCCCATTCAATTTACAGTCTTTGGAAACCCACCAGAGGGTTAGCTATGAGTTGATTCTGACTCAATGAGTTTACACAATAAAATAAGAGTTTGAAATTCATCAAGTAAAAGTGACAACCAGAGCTCCAAAATTCCTAAAGCAAAAGATGATAGGACTGCAGGATACCTCACAAACCCACATTTGCAGACAGTGATTTCAATACACCTCCCTCAAAAAATCTTTAAAATATAAGTAGAGCACTAGGGCAACAGGTAAAGCACTTGGCTACTAAGTGAATGGTCAGAGGTTCAAAATCACTAGCTGGTTTGCAGGAAAATGATATAATAGTATCTCTGAAAACCTGAAGCCTTGAAAACCCTTTGGGGGAATTCTACTCTGACCTGCAGAGTAGTTATGAGTTAGAATCAATTCAGTGACAACAAGTTTTTGTTTTAATAACCAATAAAATGAGAAGATGTAAAATCAGTAAGGATAAAGAAAGACTCAATTAATGCTATCGTATACCTTGATCTGACTGACATTTATTAAACACTCTACCCACCAACAGCAGTATACTATTCTTTTAAATTGTACAGGAGGTATTAACAAAGACAGACTCTGTTCTGGCTATGAATGTCTCAAATTTAAAACAATTCAAGCCTTGCAGATTTTTTTTACACAAGAGAATTAAATTAAAGGTCAATAAAAAATAGAATAGCAAAAAAAAATAAATAAATAGAATAGCAAAACAGACATTAAACAGTATTTTAAGTGTCATGAAAACACAATGTATCAAAATTTGTAGGGTATCACATTAATGCAGTATATGGGGACAATTTTACAGCATGAAGTTCCTATATTAGAAAAGAAATAATTAAAAAGAAGAAAAGAAATAATTCTCAAATCTATTACCTTAATGTCTAGCTTAAGACATTGAAAAAATTATGAAGAGTAAATTAAAACCAAAGTAAGCATATGATAAAAATCTCTTTGGCAAGAACACAAGATTTAAAACAAAAACATTTACTATAGCTCTCTCCTTTAATCTCACAGCCTACTAGATTGGAAATCAGGAAGAGTAAAATTTTTAAATGTATATATTCCTTTTCCCCTTATATTATGTAAATATTTTAACATAACTACTCAATTCCTAATATTGGACAAAGACAGTCATAGTCTCCCGACCTAACCACTATCACTCACCCTACCTGATAGTCACAAAGAGAAAATAAGCTGGTAAATAAAGCACTGCTTAAATTAAAAACTCATCATCACAGATACATGCACTCAGTTACACACAAAAAACTAGCTGCTGTGTAGTAGACCTCATTTGAGTTGGAAAAAAAATAAAAGGCTGAATTTTCAGAAGGAGATCACCAGGGGCTTTCTTCTAAGGCAGCTTTAGGTAGACGTAAACCACCAACCTTATGGTTAGCAGGTTAGCAGCCAAGCAAGCTAAATCTATCTGAATATAAATATTTTGAAGACATTGATGAGCTGACTATGGTAACCAGTAACTGAAAAGTTAAGCTTATAGAGAGAAAGATTCTTCACGGAGGGGAACCCAGTATTTTAGATGATGTTTCCCTTCACATACTCTGCAAATAAACAGTACAAAGACTGAGAAGCCAAGCAGTAAGCAACTACTAAAAAGCAAGCAGGGAGCTCTGATAGTGTAATCCATAGTGAGTGACCCAAAGACTATGCAGCTCCAAGGCAGAAAGATGGACAATCTCCTCCTGTTGCAATTTACTAATTTATACCCTTGGAAATCCAATGGAGGGATGCAATGAGTAGGAGCAACCCTGACAAGAGTGATTCAGTGAAGAGAAAAACGAGCTTACAAACAGCTATCAAAAGCACCACAGTACTGAGGGGATAAAAGCTGGAGTTCAATGATATCAAGGCAGTCAGAAGTGAAGAGGCTAAGACTTTGAGAGAGAGGAAACAAGAAGCCCAAGAAGCTAAGTCTCTTTCTACCCTAGATGTTTGGAATCTGCCAATTTACTAACATCACAGGTCAAAAGGAAGAGAAATCAAGCAAAACCCATCAGTTTCCAGGAAGTTGTGAAACTAAGAACAACTTTCATTTGCTGGGATACAGCACTGGGGCACAGAGTGCTCCAGGCTGAAGGAAATCTAATAAAGACCACAGGCCTTCAGTGAGTCACATGAAAAACTAGAGTTCAGAAGTGAGAGAAACCAGAAATAAACAGCTTCTATAAAAACTAAAACTTAAGCTTAAATTCGTTTGATTCTTAGATGAGATATGGTAATTTGCTCCTCCTCAGGTTTTGTTGTTGTTGCTGTTGTTATATCCTGTCAACTTGGAATCAACCCATAGCTGACCCTCCAGTGGGTTTTTAGAGACAGTAAACTGCATGGGAGGAGATGGTCCATCCTTCTCCCATGGAGCAACTGGTAGATAAATATGAACCATGTGCCTTTGTGATTGCACTGCAGTTTCTTATCCACTAGGCCTTACGAAAACTAAATCCATTATGGAGAACAGTAATACCAAAAGAACCACTACAACCATTCACACACACTATCATCCAAGTTTGCAGAGATATAAAAAGATAAGAATAGAAACAATGGGCAATAAAAACATATTCACAAGTGTGCTAGATACTGGATTTTTCAGACATAATTCTTTTAAGCATGATTTACACAAGTTCAAATAAACAGATGATAAAGGGAAGAATTCTTATGGATCCACAATCTATGAAAACTAATCAGAAGCTACATTTTCCACCACTAGAATTTACACTGAAAATCAGACAGAAAAGACAATTTGATAAGCAAAACAAATTTTTAAAAATTTACATGGCTAGAAAGAGGACTAGCAATCCAGAAGATTGATCAGTATATAAATTCAAACAATGCAAATAGAAAAGCATAAAAAGAAACAAAACATAATTGTTTTCTTTTTTGTTATATGCCATTGAGTTGCCTGCAACTCATAGCAACCCTATGTACAATAGCTCTGAACTCTGCCCTATCCTGAGCCAGTCTCACTGACTCTGACACACCTAACCCCATTATCTCAATTACAGTGTCAATCCATTTCACCCCTGGTCTTCCTCTCCTATGCTGTCCCTCTACCCTCCCAAGCATGATGTCCTTCTTCAAAGAATGGTTCCTTCCGGCCATATGCCCAAAAGCATGTGAGATGGAGCTTCTAACTCCTTCCCTCCAAAGAGAAACTTGGTTTCACTCTTTCTAAGACAGGCCTATTTGTTCTCCTGGTATGTTCAATACCTGATGCAGAGCAAGTAACTGTGAAGATCATGGCCTGGATAAGGTGTACCTTAGTCTCTAGACTGAAATCATTGCTCTTTAACACTTTGGAGAGGTTCCTGACAGCAGACTTCCCCAAAGCCATTTGTCTTTTGATTTCCTGACTACTGGTGCCAACAGTGTTGATTATGGAGCCGAGCAAGCTGAAATTATCAACCTTAATCTCTTCTCCATCCACCATGGTGCTGCCATTTGGTCCAATGGTAAGAGTCTTTGTCTTCTTGATTTTTAGCATCACTACAGTCCTTGACTTTCTACAGCATAAGCTTCATGTTTTCCTCAGTTTAGGCAAGCAAGGTTGTGTAATCTACATAACGGAGGTTGTTAATGAGTCTTCCTCCAATCCTGATGCCTTATTCTTCCTCATAAAGACCAGCCTCCTGAATGATCTGTTCTGCATACAGATTTAAAAGGTATTGAGATAGGACGCATCCCTGACACAGTCCCTTCCTAATTTGAATCATCCAGTGTTTCCTTGCTCTGTTCTGATGACCACCTCCTAGTCCAAGTATAGGTTTCACACGAGCACAATCAAGTGTCCTGGGATTCCCATTCTTCTCAAAGTCAGCCACAATTTGTTGTGATCCACAGTCTAATGCCTTTGCATAGTCAATAAAACACAGACATTCCTCTAGTACTCTCTGCTTTCAGCCAAGATACATCTGACATTGACTGATTTCTCCAGTGCCACAGCCTCTTCTAAACTCAGGTTGTATTTCTGGTTGTTCTCTGTCAATGTACTATTCCAGTCATTCCTGGAAAATCTACAGCTTGTGTGTGATATTAGTGATATTGTCTATAATTTCCACACTCTTATTGGGTCACCTTTCCAGTCTGTTGGCCAGGTAGTTGTCCTCCAGATTTCTTGGCACAAACTGGTGAACACCTCTAGAGCAGCATATGTTTACTGAAATACGTCATTTGGATTTTGGTATTCCATCAATTGCTGGCGCCTTTTTTCCTGTCAATTCCTTCAGAGCAGCTTAAACTTCCTATTTCATCATATGTCTGCTTCATCAATATAGACATATGAACTCAATAAAAAGTGAAGCATCACATCTATTTGGGCACTATCCACCTCCTGTATGTCCATGGCCCAAAAAAGTTAAAAAAGAGTTCAGAAATTCCAATTAGAAAATGGGACATAACAAATGCAGTTCTCCATACATATAACAAAAATATCCAATGTCTCTTATACATAAAGTAATTTTCACTGTTACTACCATGTATGATGTTGTTTGGAACTGACTCAAAGCCCTGACCCTCTAGGAGGTTTCCAGAGGCAGTTAATTACATGGGAGGAGACACCCTTCTCTTTCTCTTTCTCTCTCTCTCTCCCCCCCCGCCTCCACTTTTCCATCCCTCCCTCCCTCTCCTCTTTCTGTGTATATGTGTGTGTGTGTATGTATATACATGTGTGTAAAATTTATATAGTTGTGGTGGTGGTGGTGGTTATGTGTCATCAAGTCGCTTGCGACTCATAGCGACCCTATGTACAACAGCTCTAAATTCTGCTCTGTCCTGTGCCGATCTCAGTGTCTCCGACACACTCATCCTGATTGCCCCAGTCACTGAATCAATCCACCTCCCAGAGGGCCTTCTCCTCCTGCACTGTCCCTCCACCCTACCAAGCATGATATCC
Source organism: Elephantulus edwardii (assembly GCF_000299155.1). Lineage (NCBI taxonomy): Eukaryota > Metazoa > Chordata > Mammalia > Macroscelidea > Macroscelididae > Elephantulus > Elephantulus edwardii. The sequence continues at coordinate 16,292 of NW_006399871.1, forward strand.
TTCTCCAAGGACCGGTATCTCCTTACAACATGACCAAAGGATGTCAGACGAAGTCTCAGAATCCTTGCCTCCAAGGAGCAGCCTGGTTTAACCCTCTCCAGGGTGAATCTGTTTGTTTTCTTAGCAGTTCATGGTACCCTCAGCACTCTTCTCCAACACCAAAGCTCAAAAGCATCAATTCTCCTTCTATCCACCCTGGTCAATGTCCAGCTCTCTGACGCATAACAAGTGATTGCAAAGACCATGGCCTGCACCAGATGCACCTTAGTCTCCAGAGACACACCATTGCTTTTCAGTACTTTAGAGAGGTCCCTAACAGCAGACTTTCCCATCGCAATACATCTTTTAATTTCCTGGCTGCTGGTGCCAAGAGTGTTAATTGTGGAGCCAAGCAGACTAAAGCTGTGAATAATCTCAATCTCTTCACCATCCATCCTGATGTTGCCAATTGGTCCAGTGGTGAGAATCCTTATCTTCTTGACACTGAGCCTCAATCCATATCGAAGGCTGCAGTCCCTGACCCTCAGCAGCAAGTGCTTCAGGTCCTCCTCAGTTTCAGCAAGCAGGGTTGTGTCATCTGCATAACACAGTTTGTTGACAGATCTTCCACCAATCCTGATGCCACATTTCTGCTCATGGAGCCCAGCCACCCGGATGATCTGTTATGCATACAGGTTGAAAAGGTATGGAGACAGGACACATCCCTGGCATGCGCCCTTCCCAATTTTGAACCTTGCAGTGTTACCCTGCTCTGTTCTGATGACATGTTATGGTCCACACAGTCAAATGCCTTTGCATAATCAATGAAGCACAGACAGACATTTCTCTGGTACTCCCTGCTTTCAGCCAAGATCCATCTAACATCAGCAACAATATCCCTAGTACCACGACCCCTTCTAAACTCAGCCTGGACTTCTGGCAGGTCTCTGCTGATGTGCTGTTCCAGTCGTTTTTGGATAATCTTCAGCAGAATTTTGCTTGTATGTTAAATACATGATATTGTTCTATAGTTTCCACACTCTATTGGGTCATCTTTCTTTAGAATGGGAACAAATATATATGTATATATAATATGTGTGTGTGTGTGTATATATATGTGTGTATATATACACATACACATATGACATAAATATACAATGCATAATATATGTCTTGATAGTCATAAAAATGCCTATTTTTCCTGACTTAAGTACATATTGTACTGTACTTTCTATCCAAATGTCTACCTAGGATACTGTATGTTCCAAATCATAAGTAACGGCATCCAATTCAAGTAGTGTCTCTTGAGTACTGTAGCATTATCTGTTTCATTTTGTTTTTAAAATACTGCCAAAGAGTGCATCATGGATCCCAAATGAGGTAAAGCCAGTACTGGTGAGAGCAGCAAGAGACAAAGGAAACATTGATTTAGACAAGAAAACAAAAGGGTTTTTAAAAAAATAAAACAAAATCTGAAAATACATGAAGGTGAGAGACGATGTGGTGCCCCTGCAGGGGCTGGCCATTCTGAGATACAGAAGACCATGTACACAGAGAAATAAAGTATTCAATTTCATGAAATCTCCATGGTGTCAGACACACAATATGGACAGATATGAAATGAAGCAAGGTGAACAGAATACAAATATGGAAATAGAAGATACAGTGAAGTAACTTAAGAAGTCTGATGGCACCAGCAACTACAGACAGTTAGAGGAAGCAAACAAGACAGTTGATGGACAGCTTAATGCTGAGGACTCACAGGAAGGTAACACTACAGACTCTCTTGTGAATGTACAGAAATTATGCTTATTATAGAACGGTAATCAGGTCTTTTGTGCAAAGCTTACTCTGAGTCGTATTTGACTCAACAACAATTAACCACTGCTAAATGAGGCTTTTCTGCAGACCCATGCTTTTATATGTGCGTCCTCAGTTATAATGGGGAATTTTACTTCTATTTTTTTTCTTTCTTTTTCTTTTTTTAAGTTTTCAGGAATAAGTGTTGAATTTTATTAAATGGTGAAGCCATATGCACGAGGACCTCCTTTGGAAGTATTTTTACAACCTTTTCAATTTCTTCCTTTGTGACAGTTCTGTTCAGATTTTCTACTTCCCGCTATGTTGCTTTAAGTAAGCAGTAAATGCCTAAAAATTTGTTCTTTCCTCTCGATTTTCTAATTTATTGGAGTATAGTTCCTCATAGCATTATGTTACTATCCTTTTCATTTTAGCTGGTTGGTTCTATTGTGACCTCCACTATTTAATTTCTTACTCATGTTATTTGCATCTGCTCTTTCTTTTCTTTGTTGGATTGAGATTGTTCACAGCTTTAGTTTGCTTGGCTCCACGGTCAACACTCTTGGCACCAACAGGCAGGAAATTAAAAGATGTATTGCAATGGGAAAGTCTGCTGTTAGGGACCTCTCCAAAGTACTGAAGAGCAATGGTGTCTCTCTGGAGACTAAGGTGCATCTGATACCGGCCATGGT
>NW_006399871.1:19089-20738 GCF_000299155.1 Elephantulus edwardii
TTGGAGAGAGACATCATGCTTGGGAGGCTGGAGGGACAGTGCAGAGGGGAAGGCCCTCCATGAGGTGGACTGACTCAGTGACTGGGGTAATTGGGATGGGTGTGTCAGAGACAGAGCGACTGAACAGGACAGAGCAGAGTTTAGGGCTGTTGTACATAGGGTCGCTATGAGTCACAAGCAACTCGATGGCACATAGCAACAACAAATGAGACTAGTGCCGTTATATCTGGAGGAACATTCTTCCACTTTGCACATCACTCTTTGTCAATGTGCTGTATAAAGTAACCTGGATTTGCTGTGATAATGAACCTTGTGCCAAATACCAAAATGGTTTCCCATTGTGGACAGTGTTTGGTGGAGCTCCCAGATGTAAAACAGGTTTGGAAGCAGGAGTGGCGTCCACTTCCTAAACCACATGCCTCTGGAAACTCTATGAACTCGGAGAAACAACAATAGCTATGGAAAGGCATTAGGGCTTTTGTTTATATAGAGTTGCTATGAGTCAATTTCAACTCAATGGCAATCAACAACCACCACAACTTTTGGGTGAGCTGCCAATCTTGAGGCACTATGCCGCCAGGATTCTCTAAGGTCCCTTTCACCCAATGCTACTGAGTCACAACTGACTTACAGCTGACCCTCCATCGGGTTTCTGAGGCTGTAAATCACACCAGAGACTGTCCACCCCATAGAGCCACTGCTGGATCCAAAGTGCCTGAGAGGTGTGGCCTTTGGGCTAGCTGTGTAATCTCACCAGAGCTCCCTCATGTTACTCTAGCCTCCAAGAATTAACAATGAGACAAGTGGTTACACATGATAAGGTCAAAAGTATATTATCTATAAACCACAACTTTTAAGTGAAATGATAATAAGTTGCACAGTACTTAAAAAGTTAACATAAGCAATTGTCTACTGCCTAGCAGATTCTTTATAGGGATCTTTGCAATTAAAAATCTCTGGAGCATTCATCATTCCTGTATTCTTAACCACTGTCACTAATTGGCAAGATTATAATTAACAGGCATTTTCATTGTTTGAAATGGAGTGGTTCATACATATTCAAAACCACCTTTGTAAGTCTTCCCTTCTAGACTGGCTTTGACACTATTTGGAAAAAAAATAATAAAGAATAGTAGGAACAGAAAAACAATTCTATTTGCTAGGAAAGCAGGAGACTTAAAAGGTAATAGACCTTTTTTTCTATAATCACAGATTGCTTTTTAAGCCTATCTTCTTTTTAAAGGGCATATCACAAAGAATAAACTGTCAAATTAATGAAGAGTTTGCCTTTGTTCCTGTCTATAGATATACTAACAGTTACTAAATAAAATGGCATATTCAAAACAACTGTGTACTCTACCATTATTCTGTTAGTTATGTACTGTACTTAAGTAAAAATTAAGCAACAAAATAAGATTGAAGACCTCTGGGGGAAAATATTAAAAGACAAATAGGGTAATTTTTGAAATTTTATTGATAAATATATATCAATTTGAAAACTTCCATACTACATATTAGTGATTACACATGGTAATCATATATGCACACTAATGATTATAAAACTTAAGGGAAAGTATTGTTGATATTTTTCTCAAACTGCATTAAAGCTACAAACCAATTTGAACACAAACATGTGATACGTTTTTCTT
>NW_006399871.1:21228-38058 GCF_000299155.1 Elephantulus edwardii
GGGAATGAATGTGTTTGAGACAGCGAGGTTGGCATAGGATAGAATGGCGTTTAGGGCTCTTGTACATAGGGTCACTGTGAGTCGCAAATGACTCGATGGCACATAACAACAACAACATAACAGTGGGAGGGGTAGTAATCATATGGTCATACAACCTGATGGGTAGAAGGAGAGATAGGTAAAAGAAAAGGGGAAAGATCCGCGTGAAAAACTATACGAACTTTGTAAGTAAGCCAATATAAAATTAAAATTTTATTGCAAATTCTATAAATAACCAATTTTAAAAACAAATGTAATATGAGCAAAATAACAAAAAAGTTCTGTATTTCATATGTGGGTTTTTACAATCAAAATTTAAAAAGTTTTCCTCAAAAGAATACTGGGCAAACATCGGACATATTTCACTAAATATATGAAATTATACTAGTCACTGTAGTAAAAAAGAAGTTGAGAAAAAGTGTCATTTTATATTTTCACTTCTCAGAATGTAATGCCCAACCAGTGATAGTAAAGATGTATACTTAAATGTCAAAAAATGTGAACTAAAATTTTTTCTAAAACAAGTAGAAATGTGTTCATTCTAAAATGTCATGCATTTCAATGATTAGCAAGTATGAACACATTAATACTTCCTGAATGATGCAGTTAAGTACTTCACTACTAGTTGACAAGTTGGCAGTTCAAACCCACCCAGAGTCTCCTCACAAAACAGGCCCAATGGTCTGTTTCCTAAAAGGTCACAGCCTTTCAAGCTCTATGGATCACTCTGACACATATGGTATCACCATGACTGAAATAAGTTTAATGAAAATTAATTACCACAACATAAGCAGGTATGTATAAAGATCTGTAGCAGAGAATTTTCTACAATAGAAAAAAAAGTTATTTCCTTTTTAAAGGCAATCTTAAAAATATAAAGTAAAATAAAACTAGTGAATAAAGATGTATACTTATTTAGTGAATAAACTATACAGAGAGAAATTATTTCAAGGTTTTTACAACAATAATATAACTGCTTTCACTAACCACTGTTGGGTTGATAGTAACACTGACATTAAGATTACTGAACTAGTATCAAAAAATAAGTTGTTGTCTGTGCTATCAAGTTGAATACCATGTATAATGACACTGTGAACAACAGATCTGAATCCTGTTCTGTCCTGTGCCATCCTCACCATCTCCAGCATACTTGTGCCCATTACTGCAGTCATTATGTCAATCCATCTCACTGAGGGTCTTTCTCTTTTGCTGACTTTTTGGTGACATTTCTAAACATGATGTCACCTTCCAAGGAACAGCCCTTCCTAACAACTTGCCCAAAATATGTAAGACAAAGCTTTGCCATCCTGCCTCTAAGGAGCACTCTGAATGCACCTTCTCCAAGCCATATCTGTCTGTTCTTTTGGCAGCTCATGGGGTATTCAGTACTCTTCCCCAGCACCACAACTCAAAGGCATTGATCCTTCCTCTGTCGTCCTTATTCACTGTCCAGCTTTCCGATGCATAGCAAGTGACTGAAAAGTCCATGGCCTAAATAATTTTCACCTTAAGTCTTCAAAATGACATAAATGTTCCTCAGTACCTTGGAAAGGTCCCTGACAGAATTCCTGTATGTCTTTTGATTTTCTGAATGCTGATGCCAAGAGTGTTGATTATGGATCCAAGTAAGATGAACTCATTGATAGTCTCAAATTTTTTCCCCCTCCATCTATCATGATAATGCCTACTATGGCAAGGATCCTTATCAGTGCTGAGGATTTTTTTTAATCTTCTTGATGTTGAGATGTAATCCATATGAAGGCTGTAGTTTAGATCATTTGCAGTAAATGTTAAGTCCTTTTCACTTTCAATAAGCATGGTCATGTCATCTGCATAACACAAGGTTGTTGCTTAATCTTCCTCTAATCCTGATACCATATTCTTCTTTATAGAGTTCAGCTTCTTGAATGGTTTGCTCAGATGGAGAATGAAAAAGTACTGAGAAAGGATACAGCCTGACCTAATGCATATCTTTCTTGATTTTTAAACCATGAAGTATTCTCTTGCCTGTTCAGACAACAGCTTCTCGATCCAGATACAGGTTTTATATGAGTACAATTAAATATTCTGGGAGTCTCAATCGTCTCAATGTTAACCATAGTTTGTGATGATCCACACAAATACCTCCGTATAGTCAATAAAACATATATAGACATTCTTCTGGTATTCTCTATTTGACATTAGCAATGTTATCCATGGCCTGTTCTAAACTCAGCTTGATCTATTATAAAATAAGGGAAGAAAGTAGTTGGGTTGAGATATTCAGAAAGTGGTGGTAAATGCATATCTAAGATTTCCAAAGCTTTATTGAAATAATCAACCTTTTTTTGGTGACACAGAATCAAATCCACAATATCTGAAGTACACCTAAATACAAACTCATTCTGTTGAAAGTGGCAAGGAATTATGCTGTCAATGCAAAACTATATTGTTCAAATCCACTAGCTGCTCCACAGAAGAAAAACAATCCCCTCCTATACAATGAACTGCCTCTGAAAACTAGCTATAGGTTAGGTTGGTTCTGACTCTATAAGCACAACAAAACTGGATTCATAGAGAAGAGAGACGAGAACAAACAATAGAAGAGATAATGGCTAATAATTGTCAAAGTTGATAAAAAGGATCTTAACCCAGATATTCAAGAAAGCTAGAAAAACTTGACAAATTTAAATGTGAAGAAAAGCATACTTCTTGGCAAATGACAGATGAACATATAAAAAGAAAAGCTAAAAACAAAATCTTAAAAGTAGACACTGTTGTTATGTGCTGTCAAGTCGCTTGCAACTCATAATGACCCTATGTACACTAGCCCTGAAACCTGCTCTATCCTGTACCAACTTTACTGTGTCTAACACACTTAACCTTACTACCCCAGCCACTAAATCAATCCATCTCATCAAGGGTCTTCCTCTCTTGCATTGTCTCTCCACCCTTCCAAGCATGATGCCCCTCTCCAAGGCCTGGTTCCTCTTTGCAACATGCTTAAAGTATGCCAAATGAACCCTCAGAATCCTTGCTTCCAAGGAGCAGCCTGGTTTCACCCTCTCTAGGATGAAACTATTCTTCTGGCAGTCCATGGTACATTCAATGTACATTTTTCTTTAGCACCACAGCTCAAAGGCATCAATTCTCTATCATCCCTGGTTATTGTTCACCTTTCTGATGCATAACAAGACTAGACTTTAATTCATAAAATCAACAAGACACTGGCAAATGGAATAAAAGAAAAGAAGGAGAAAATACAAGTAACACAAATAAGCAAAATGGATTAGGCTACAATAGAACCAACTGAAATAAAAATAACAGAATGCTATGAAGAAATGTATTCTAATTTTTTTTAATCTAGAGTAAATGGACAAATTTTTATAAATCTATTGTCCACCTAAAGCAAAAGAGAGGGAAGAAAATTTGAACAGATCATCTCAAAGGAAGAAAATTAACAAGTCATTAAAAATTTCCAACCAAAGAATTCTTGACCCTAAATGCTTCACTGTTTCATAAAATTCAACATCCATTTCAGACCAAAAGAAAAAACCCCAACATTTTCAACTAAATATGAACAGAAGAAAAATTCCTCAACATAAAGACAAACACACAAAACCAATAGTGACAGAAACTGGTTCTTTTAAAACATGAATAAAATCCGCAATCTCACAGTAAATTTAATAAGTGAAAAGAAGGGAAAGCCAAAAACTGCACAAATGAGGAATGAAATGGATGATGTTAAAACGGAACCAACTGAAATAAAAAGGATAATCAAAGAACACTATGAAGAACTAGCCATATTCAAGGCTTTAGGTTTTCTCTTCTACTGTCAAAGCAAAGGTTTTGTCATCTGCATAATGCAGTTTATTGAGTCTTCCTCCAATTTTAACACCACATTCTTCCTCATATAGGCCATCTTCTCAAATGATTTGTTCCACATAGAAACTGAGTAGGTATGGAGAAAGGATATACATAGCCTTGACACTTGTTTTGATTTAAGTCATGCAGTGTTATCTTAGTCAGTTTGGACAACTACTTGGCCTTTGTGTAGGTTTCACATGAGCACAAATTAAGTGTTCTAGGATTCCTATTCTTCTCAAGGTTAGCCATAATGCGCTATGATCCATATAGTCATATGATTTTACAAACCCAATAAAACACAAACATTCTTCTAGTACTATTCTCTGCTTTCAGAGCCATTTCATATCAGCAAGGATATCTTTCATGCCATAGCCTTTTCTGAATTCAGCTTGAATGTCTGGCAGCTCCCTGTTTAATAATCTTCAAAACTGTTCTGAAGATAATATTTTATCAAAATCTTCAAAAAATGTTTACTAGTAACTGTACTCATGAGACTGTATAAGCAAACTACATCATGTTTTCTTTCCTCCATTTTATTTATTATAACATTGTAATTAAATTTCATTCCATTACTCATACACATTTAGGGTTATATTAATTATAACTGATTAACCAATTATATTAGAAGCTAAGCCCTTTAATCACTGTTTCAAGAGTTCCATCAAAAACCAAACTTATTGCTGTTAAATAAATTATGACTCTCTTCAACCTTAGGATATGGTAATGGTAAATCATAAAAAAGTTAAGTGGAAGAGTTCTCAACATAGAAACCCAGAAGCTATGAAGTACATAAAGACTATCAACAATCTCTACGTTTACTTTTACTCAAAATTCTGAAACACAAAGCACAATATAAATCTAAGCAATCTTCCTAATTTCTAACCTTGAAGAAAAACTACAGTATTCCGTTACTCTCTAATCCTATAGAAAAACATAGCTTGTCAGTCTTTAACATCACACATCACAGTGGTCTTTGTTATATGGAGTCCAGATGACAAATTCATATACTGCTGTTGCTACTACTGCTATGTCATCAAATCAGAATCAACTCACAGCTGAACATTCAGTGGATTTTCAGAGTATACATATTGCACAGGAGGATACACCTAATTTTGGATTGACTGTGCAACTCCACATACCAGAATGTGCAACTCTGCACATCCTTCAAATCAACACCATATTAGAGGTTCTGTTGTTTTATACCACTTAATCAGAATCAACTCATAGCTGACCCTTCAGGGAGTTTTCTGAGGCAGTAAATCTCATGGGAGAAGACTGACAGTCTTTACCCAGCAGAGCAGCTGATGGGTTTGAACTGCATTGCCTTTGGGTTGGCAGCATAACTCCTTAGCATTAACCCAGGGAAACTGGGTGAGAAATAAATTAAAATCACTGAAATTTGAAAGTAGACAGTAAAACTCTCTATTTGCAAATAAAATAATTTTGTATAGAGCAAATTCAAAAGAATCGACAAAAACTATTCATGGCAGTAAACTAATGAAGGTTGTAGAACACAAAGTCAATGCATAAGAGTAAGTTTAAAATTAGAAGGACGAGTTCTTAAAATGTATCATAATGTGAATTTTTACAAGAAGACAGGAATAGGTATACATATAAAAATCAGTATTCTTTGATGATTATCAGAGCCAGGGGCAGAAATAAGGGAGAAACATTCTCTAGATAATACCCTACCCATCACACTAAATTTATTCCAATTCACAATTCTCTATCAGGTTTCTGAGACTGTAAAATCTTTATAGAAGGAGACTATCCATCATTCTCCTGCAGAATTATAAAAAGAATGTGGGCAACATGGAGACAGCTGCATCTGACCTCCAATAAATCCACAAGGAAAAATTGTCCTATCCACAATACAAAACTAATTCCCATGAAGCCAGACATGCCCTCCCTCCAAATGTCCACACCTACTTTTACTAATTCCAACACCAATCCTACTACTCTATCATTGAATCCAAAGTCTGTTGTAATAGCTACACAAGCCTCACAGACTCATGATTCTGGGATTTACTGGGGACATGAACAGATTCTCAGTTTGGCAATACAATGCATTTCCTCAGCTTCTCAAGAATACTCACAGGCCTTTCAGCTTTTAGTCTTGGGGTCTGGTGCCACAATACTACAATACTCTCTTAGTCCTATAAATCATAGTGTTTCCTCTCACTTGGGCCCCAGCATTCTTCCAGCAAGTCTGGGAAAGCTCTGGCTCTATGGGGCAGCAGCCCCACCAGGTCATCTCTGTCTCTCATTGTTCTACTGTGACTAATGGTACCTGTGTGACTGGTGCAGGAATTTCTGGCCTCAAAGGATACGCACTGCATTTTCTGCCTCTTCTTATTTGCTAATAGTAAGATTCTCATCTTCTCCTGTTGAATCTGTTCCATTTAAACCTGGTAGAATGGCAAAACTAGCCTGTCCCTTCATGGATAGATTGCTGTTGTTATGTGCCACTAAACTGGAATTAACTCACACAGGATCATCCAGTGGGTCTTCAGAAGTTATAAATTCCATGGGAGGAGACTGTCCATCTTTCTCCCATTTAAGTAGCTAGTGGATTTGAACCATGTGCCTTTGAGTTAGCAGCACAACTATCCACTCTATTTGAAGTTTCCACTAAGTTATATGGCAAAAGTCAAACTATTCAGTCTAGGAAAGGCATTTTGAACTACACCACAGGATGACCTTTTGGTTAACAGCTTGATATGTTACACACTATGCCACCAGGGTTCCTTTTCTAAATTGTTGTTGTTGTTGTTGTTGTTAGATATAAGGTTAACTTGAGGAAGCTGACTAAAATTCATAGCCACCCTATGAACAACAGATCTGAACCCTGCAGAATCCTATACCATCCTATCACCTTGGATATATTTGGGACCATTTTACAGTCATTATGTCAACTATCTTGTTGAGGGTCATCTTTTTTCCAAGGACTGACTCTTCCTAATAACACATCCAAAGTATGTAAGATGAAGTTTCCCTATCCTTGCCTCAAAGAAACACCCTGGTTGCACCTTCTCCAAGACAGACTCGTTTGTTCATTTGTCAGTCTCTGGAATACTCAATATTCTTCTACAACACACAACTCAAAGGTATAAATTCTACTTTTCTCATCCTTACTCACTGCCCAACTTTCAAATACAGAGCAAGTAATAAAAAAGACCATGGCTTGGATAAGACATGCCTTAAATCTTTAAAGTGACATCATAGATCCTTGACAGAGTATTTCCCAAATCAAATGGCATAAAGTATGCCTCTTCTAAAAGTGTTTCTACTTGTGTCCTAGAGACTATGTGTGTTATCTGTACACAATCATTCTCAAGATTTCAACACCAGTCCATACTCTGGTACAATATGTCTTTTGATGTCTTGGCTGCTGGGCAAGAAGGTTGACTGTGAATTCAAGCAATATTAAACTGTTGATAATTTCAATCTTTTCTCCATCTGCCATGAAAATGACTGGAACAGCACATTAGCAAAGAACTGCCAGAAGTGAAGGCTAGGTTTAGATGGGGCCATGGTACTAGGGATATTGTAGCTAACGTTAGATGGATCTTAGCTGAAAGCCAGGAATACCAGAGGAATGTCTATCTGTGTTTCATTGATTATGCAAAGGCATTTGACTGTGTGGATCATAACAAACTGTGGCTGACTCTGAGAAGAATGGGAATCCCAGAACACTTGATCGTGCTAATGGAAAACCTATACTTGGAACAAGGGGCAGTCATCAGAACGGAGCAAGGAAACACTGCATGATTCAAAATTGGGAAGGGTGTATGCCAGAGATGTGTCCTGTCGCCATACTTTTTCAACCTATATGCAGAACAGATTATCCAGGAGTCTGGGCTCTATGAGAATTGTGGCATCAGGATTGGTGGAAGATCCATAAACAATTTGCGTTATGCAGATGACACAACCCTCCTTGCTGAAACTGAGGAGGACCTGAAGCACTTGCTGTACAGGGTCAAGGATTACAGCCTTCAATATGGATTATGGCTTAACACCAAGAAGACAAAGATTCTCACCACTGCGCCAATTAGCAGCATCATTAAAGATGGTGAAGAGCTTGAGATTGTAAACAGCTTTAGTTTGCTTGGTTCCACAGTCAACCCTCCTGGCACCAAGAGCCAGGAAATTAAAAGACATATTGCAATGGGAAAGTCTGCTGCTGTCAGGGACCTCTCCAAAGTACTGAAGAGCAATGGTGTGACTCTGGAGACACTCTGGAGACTAACGTGCGCCTGATACAGGCCATGGTCTTTGCAATCACTTGCTACTCATAAGAGAGCTGCACAATGACTAGGGAGGATAGAAGGAGAATTGATGCCTTTGAGTTGGGTGCTGGAGAAGAGTATTGAATGTACCCTGGGCTGCTAAGAAAGCGAACAGGTTCATCCTGGAGAGGGTTAAACCAGGCTACTCCTTGGAGGCAAGGATTCTGAGGCTTCATCTGACATACTTTGGATATGTTGCAAGGAGGGACTGATCCTCGGAGAGGGATGTCATGCTTGGGAAGGTGGAAGGACAGTGCAGGAGGGGAAGACCCTCCATGAGGTGGATTGATTCAATGACTGGGGTAATCATGGTGGGTGTGTCAGGGACAGTGAGATTGGCAAAGGACAGAGCAGGGTTTAGGGCTATTGTACACAGGGTCACTATGAGTCGCAAGCAACTCGACAGCACATAACAACAACAAAGTTGAAATGTAATCCATATTGAAGCCTGTAGTCTTTGATCTCCTTCAGGAAGTGTTTCAAATCTTCACTTTCACCAAGCAAGGTTATGATAGCACAGCCTGATGATAAGTCTTCTTTCAATCCACCAGATAATCCATGGGAGAAAGATGGACAAAATCCTCCTGTATGACTTCCTGCCTCTGAAAACCCACTGGAGGGTCAGATATTAGTTCCAAGTTGTTGGTACACAACAACAACAACAACAATATAGGTGAATTTTGAAACATTATACTAAGTGAAGGAACCCAATCACAAAAGACTGCATATTGTATGGTTTCATAAACATGTGACATTGAGAAGAGGTAAAGCCATAAAGACAGAAAATTAACCTAGTTGTGAGGGCTTTAAGGGAAGACAGAATGAGGAGTAACACTTAATGAGTATGGGTTCCTTTCTGGGGTAATGACAATTATCTGGAATTGGACAGCAATGAAGGCAAATACTGTTTTGTTTTGTTTTTAAAACTTCTAAAATTACACACTTTCAAAAACTCAAGAGAATTTCAGTGGTTTTCAATGGCTTTTAATGAGAGGACAGATGTTGTTAGTTCTATCAGAGAAATCAGTGGCAACTTTGAAGTGACTGAGGAAACACTTATTAATTTCAACCTGAAGTGGAATGTGCTAGGATGCACCATTAACTAGTGGTGGTAAAATATATGTAAAACAAGAAAAGGCTTAGCTGAACAAATTTTAAACGCTTATGGAAACAGAAAGTATGCAAAATCTCGAAGTTTTTTTATCTATTTTTCATCAGCAAGTATTCTGAAAAATATAAGAACCTATCTTTTGTTGCAAAACTAGTAGTCAACAGTGAATTTCATTTCATCTAAAAGGCATCTGATGATGATGATGATGATGATGATGATGACGACGACGACGACGATGATGGGTCTTCAAGTTCAATAAAACCCTATAAAGGATAGATCTAGCCCTGTCCTATCCTGTGCCAACCTCACAATCGCTGACAGATTCGAGCCCATTACTGCAGTCACTGTGTCAACTTACTTGGTTGAGGATCTTCCTCTCTTTTGCCATCAACCTGCCTTTCAAGCATAATGTCCTTCTCCAAGGAATAGCCTCTCATAGCAATATGCTGAAAGTACATGAGATGAAGCTTCACCATCCTTGCTCCCAAGGAGAAATCTGGATTCACTCTCTCCAAGACATATCTGTTTGTACTATTAGCAGCCCATTAAATACTCAGTACTCTCCTCCTACATCATAACTCAAAGGCATCTATTTTTCTTCTGTCATCCTTATTCATTTGTCCAGCTCTCAGACAGACAGGTAGATCACTGAAAAGATGGTCTGAATCAGGCACTTTTTAGTGTTCAAACTAACATCACTGCTTTTCAGTAATCTGGAGATGTTTCTAACTCCAGACTCAGAGAAAGTGAAATTAGAGTGCTCCTTGGAAGCAAGATGGTGAAATTTTGTTTCACATATGCTGGACATCTTGTTAGAAGGGGCTAGACTTTGGGGAGGATATAACTGGAAAAGTAGTTGCAGAGAAAGAAAAGACTTTCAATGAGATGGGCTGACAGAGTGCCTGTAGCAATAGGCTCAAGTGTATGAAGATGGCACAGGACAGGGCAAGTTTCCATAGATCCATTTTCCATAGCGTTGTTATGAGTAGACTCAATGGCACATAAAAACAACAGTAATGATCTTAATGTTCTAAATAAACAGACCATCTTCACACATGAGAGGCTAATAACTGCACTAAATCATTTGCAAAGACAGCCTGTCTGAATGACAAGTAGTATCACGCCACTTTATACATTTCCTATGCTGTCAAAAGCTAAAACAAAACAGAAAAAAAGTTAAAACAAGCCATTAAATCATTTCTACAAAAATTTTATCAGATATGTTTTTGTGTTCAAATCATAGTTCCTGCAATATTTTTTTTAAATTGCCTTAAAATGCAAAGGAAATTTCTTTATTTCAAAATATCTTACTATGTAATGGGAAAACTTCTACATATTAATTTAAACTACTTAATTAGCAATGAGCTAAACATGCAAATGTTTTAAACAGGAAATATAAATTTCAGGACTTCATGCTTGGTAAAGTAGTTGTTAGAGTCAACCATAATTCATAGAGAACAATGAGTCTTCATGATCTCCCCCTGTTCATGCTAACTGTTGTGGTCACTGTGTTAACTCATCTTACTGAAGGCCTTTCTCTTTTGCTAACACTCTGCCTTTCCCAGTACGATGTCTTTTCCAAGGACTGGACCCTCTTGACTACACACCTAAAGTATGTGAGATAAAGTTCCATCATATTTGATTCTAAGGGTAACCTAGAGTTCACTTCCTCCAAAATAGATTTGTTCTTCTGACATTCATTTTTGTACTTTTTGTCAACACAACTCAAAGAGATAAATTCTTCTTCAGTATTCTTATTCATTCTCCAGTTTTCACATGCATACACAGCAAGGAAAAATACCATGGGTTGGGTCAGACACATCTTAGTCTTTAAACTGGCATCCTTGCTCTTTAACATTTTAAAGAAGTCCGTGATAGCAGATTTTTCCCCCAGTCCAACATCTCTTTCACCTTCTTGACTGCTGCTCCCATGAGTGTTGCTGATTGTGGATCCAAGTACAATGAGACCAGTGACATCTTCAATCTCTTCTCCATATATAATGATGCCTAAAATGAGGACTTTCATTTCCTTGATGTGAGATACAATCCATACTGAAGGCTATACTTTTTTATCTTCTGCAATAAGTTTTTCTTCTTTACTTTCTGCAAAAAGGTCATGTCACTGGCATAACACAGGTTGCTGATGAGTGTTCCCCCCAATCCTGATGCCACATTCTTCTTCATATAGTCCAGCTTCTCAATTGATTTGCTCATCATATAGGTTGAACAGGTATGGAGAAAGAATACAATGCAAACACATTCCTTTCTTGATTTTAAACCATGCAATGTTCCCTTGTTCTGTTCAGACAACATCTTCTTGGTCTTTGTATAGGTTTCACATAAGCATAATTCAATGTTCTTGAATTCCCATTGTTCTCAGTGTTATCCATAATTTGTTATTATCCACACAGTCAAATGCCTTTGTATAGTTAATAGAACACATATAAACAGCTTTCTGGTATTCTGTGCTTCAGGCAAGCTCCATCTGATATTAGCAATGATGCCCTTGATTCCACGGCCTCTTCTGAATCTAGCTTGAATTTCTGAGAGTTCCTTGCCAATGAACTGTAAAGTAGAGGGTCAGCAAAAACAAAAACAGGAAGACCCTCAATGATATGAATACACTTGCTTCAACAATGGGCTCAAATACAGAAATTATTATGAAAATGATAGTGTTTCATTTTGTTGAATATGGGTCACTATGAGCTGACAAAGACTTAACTGTACCCAACAAGAAGTAAAAAATTATAAAAAAAACAATAAAAAATAAGATTCTAGGAAGTGATGAAATAGCAATTGATATTTTTCAACTAAGAAATGCAGCGTTGGATATGCTCACCCGTCTATGCCAAGAAACTTGGAGGGCAGCTTCCTGTTCAACTGACTAGAAGAGATCTTTATTTATTCCCATTCCTAAGAAAGCTGATCCAACAAAATGTGACATTATCAAACAATAGCCTTAATATCACATATAAGCAAATTATTGCTGAAGATCATTCTCAAAAACAGCTAGTAAAGTACATAGACAGAGAATTGCCAGAATTTCAGGCAGGATTTGGAAGAGGCTATGGCACCAGGGTTATCATGGCTGATGTCAGATAGGTCCTGGATGAAAGTAATGGATATCAGGAGAATGTCTATTTGTATTGTTTATTAAAGGCATCTGACTGTGTGATCAGATCACAACAAATTATGGCTAACATTGAGAAGAATGTGAATCCTAGAACATTTCATCATGCTCATGCGAAAACTATACCTAGCCCATGAAGCTGTTGTACAAACAGAACAAGGGAACACTACATGGTTTAACATTAAAAAAGGTGAGCATCGGGGTTGCTATCCTTTCCCCGTACCTATTCAATCTGTATGCTGAGCAACTTATTCTAGAAGCTGGACTCTATGAAAAGGAATGTGGCATGAGGATTGAAGGAAGACTTCATGAGACAACATAAGTGTGCTTGCTACAGGTAAGGAGAACTTGAAACACTTGCTACAAAAGATCAAACAATGCAACCTTTAATATGGATTGCATCTCACTGTCAAGAAAACAAAAATTCTCACCACTGGAACAAGACTGAAACTATCAATAACTTCACCTTACTTGGATCCATAATCAATACACTTGATACCAGTAGTCAGGAGATCAGGAGATATACTAAAGTGCACCTGATTCAGGTCACAATCTTTTCAATCATTTGATATGCATCTAAGAGCTGGACAATGAATAAGGATGAAAGAAGAAGAGCTGATGCCTTTGAACTGTGATGTAGAAGAGTACTGAACATTCCATGAACTGTCAAAAAAACAAACAAATATGTGTTGGAGAAGGTGCAGCCAGAGTACTAGCTGGAGAAAATGATGATGATGAAACTTCATCTCACATACTTGTTGATAGGACCCTTGTTGACAGGAGGGGCTTGTTGATAGGACATGCTATTCCTTTGAGTGATATCATGCTTGGGAAGGTGGAGGGACTGAAAAAGAGAGGACTGCAGCAATGGGCTCAAGTATATTAGAGATTATTAGGACAGCACAGGATAGGACAGGGTTCACAATGGTTGGTTACAGGGTCACTATGAGTTATGCTCAATCAATGGCAGCTGGTAACAACTAAGGAAGCTCTGGTAGCCTAGTAACTGAGCTATCAATCCAAAGGTATGCTGTTCAAATTCTCCAGCTACTCTGTGTGAGAAAGATGGTCAGTCTTCTCTCATACAATTTACAGCCTTTGAAAACTCCCCAGAGAATCAGCTGTGAGTTGGTTCCAGCTTGAGAACAATGGGTAGTTGTTGTTAGGTACTGTCAAGTGAAACTCATGATGACTCTATGAACAACAGATCTGAACCCTGTCCTAACCTGTGCCAACCTCACAATCTCTGACACACCTGAGTCCACTGCTGCAGTCACTATGTCTGCAATCAGATCGATTGATGAATCTTCCTCTCCTTCACTGTCCCTCTACCTTTCCAAGCATGGTGTCCTTCCTTCTCCAAGGAACAGCCTCTCCTAGTAACACACCTAAAGTATGGGAAATGAAGTTTCATCTCCCTTGCCTCCAAGGAGCTCTCTGGCTTCACCTTCTACAAAACACATCTGTCTGTTCTTCTGGTAGTCCATGATAGAGCTGACCTAACAACAACTAATAAAGAGAAGACTCCAATAGATTCTATAAATCTCTTACAACCTGACAAATAGGTGCAAATAAAAATATGCTTATGGACTTGAATGTATGTCAGACATGAGGATGGCACAGAACAGGATATAGGTTCAGATCTCCTATTCAACAAGACTGCTATGAATAATACTTGACTCAAAAAATACTTGACAATAGCGTCTGTCTGAAAGTGTTCATGAAGATTAAATACATAAACTCTCAATACAAATCTGTAATAACAAATTAAGGAAGTTTTGGTAGCCTGGTGGAGTTATGCTACCAATTCAAAGGCCGACAGTTTGAATCCACCACCTGTTTTGCCAGAGGAAGATGGGATATCTCCTCCCATGTAATTTATTGCCTCTGAAAACCAGTAGAAGGTCAGCTATGGGTTATTTCCAACTCTATCGTAAAAAAAACAAACAAACCAGTAACAGATAAAGATTTACAATATATTTTCATGAGAAAGAACATGATTCTGAATCTCCAATTAAGCAAAACTTTATTCTTAAAAAAAGTTGTATTATTGTCATTACCATGGTGTGCCATAGAGTTGATTTTGACTCACTGAGTAGAATTTCCCCATTAGAGCTCTTATATGGAAATCTGGTCAAAACAAACTGCCAAAAAGGCTTTGCTACCATGGAGCCTTTGAATGGGTTCAAAGAACCAATTTTTAGGTTCATAGCTAAGCACTTCAATTCTAGAGTTCCTTAGCTAGGTATTATCAAAATGTTTACTCAATTTTTTAAATTGTGTGTGTGTGTGTGTGTGTGTGTGTGTGTGTGTACTGCCAAATCAGATCTAACTGGTACAGAAGGAGACTGCCCTCCTTCTCCAGCAGAGCATCTCATGGATTCAAACTGTGTGCCTCTGGGATTGCAGTACAGCTTCTTACCACTAGGCCATTGTAGCTCCCTTCTCAATTATTATTTTTAAAGCACAATTTGAATTTTATCAATTAAAAGAATGTATGGAAAATTGTTCTTTCTCATTAGATAAAACCAAAACCTACTGCTGTTGAATAGATTCCAACATGGTAAGACCTAGTCTATATGGTTTCCAAAGCTATAAATCTTTTCTTTATCATTATTATTATCATTATCATCAGTATTATTATTATTATTAACGTTTACAAATTATATTAGATTTCAACCATCTACACACATTTTGTTTTTATTATAATTACAATATTAATTACAATGAATAAAACTAATTAAATAGGGAGCTCTGGTGGCTGAGTGTACGGAGGTACACTGCCAAGCCAAAGGCAAAAAAGTAAAATTCACCAGCTCCTACTTCTTGTTGTTGTTGGGTGCCATCAAGTTGAGTATGACTCATAGCGACCCTATGAACAAAAGGTCTGAACCCTGCTCTATCCTGTGCCATCCTCACACTTCCTGACACACAAGAGTCCAGGGCAGCAGTCAATGAAATCTCTTCTTATGTGATTCACAACCTCTGAAAACCTGCTGGATGGTCAGCTCTGAGTCAGTTCTGACTCCATAGCACATTAACAACAACGAGGAATTACATTACCCTTACCAAGACTTCACATCTAAGGAAAGACTGTTGGATTTTTCTTCCACAGTAGTTGGTGCAAACTGTCAACTTTTAAGTTAGTAGCTGAGCACTGAATCACTGTGCCAACAGATTTTTTTCTTGTTATTTAAGTACCTACCAACACTCTCAATTATGCTTCTGAGTGCATAAAGTCTAAAATATTTGCAATCTGGTCCGCTAGAGACAGTAACTGCCAACTCCTGGCTTAAAACACAACTAGTAACATCACTATATTGAGTAACTACAATTCTTTAAAAAAGTAAAATATGTGACAACAGTAACACAAAGTATCAGAGAAAGAAATTCAGAGTATAGTACTACAAGATCATTACAGTATATGGAAACTAAATGCTATTTGTTCATAAGAACTAGTTTGTTATTGCTGAGCAGTGTTTAATCTCCAAAAATTTTTAAACTAGGATCCAAGGAGGGGGAGGGGGAGAGCAGAGGGCTGAGGTTGGGGGTGGGTGGCAATAATCATAGGGTGGAGGGAGGCAGGGGTGAAGGAAACTGAAAGATCTAGTGTGAAAGGCAATGTATACAAACTTTGTAAATAAACCAATATAAAATATTTTTAAATCTTTTTTAGATTATATAACATTTTAGTTATTCCAAACAGTCAAAAACATTTTCAATAGATTCTCATATTTTCCATTTAATATGAATCTCTATGAAGTGTGAAAGTGTATCCTGGTGGCCTGTTGTTTTTTGGGTACATTTGAGTGTAATTCAACATGGTGATTTTAGCGGTAAGGAATCGTGCTGTCAAACCAAAGGCACGCAGCTCAAATCTACAAGCTGCTCCATGAAAGATAGGCAATCTCTTCTTATCCTATTTACAGCCCCAAAAACTCACCAAAGGGTCAGCTACGAGTCAGTTCTTACTAAATGGCACATAACATAAAGTACAAGAGAAAGTAAAAATAAACATTACAGGAATTAGGATTTCTTTTAAGCCATCAAAACATAAGAATGAACATATAAACTAGTATCTGCTCCACTTCTTGGTAACATAAAAATCTGATAATGTAACAAGTGCTAAGAATTTCATTTAGCATTTATATGAGCTGCAATTTCTGTGCATTTGTTGCACTAAACCGGCTCATTAAAAACTAGCTATTTAACCTACAACCAGAAGATAAAATAGATGAATGGGACCTTCTAAGAATAAAATCCCTATGCACATCCAAAAACTTCTCCAACAAGGTAAAAATGGAAGTCAAAGACTGGGGGAAAATATTTGGTAATGACATGTCTGATAAGGGACTTATATCTAGAATTTATAGAATACTCGAGCACCACAACAAGATAAACAACCCAACTGAAAA
>NW_006399871.1:39288-42681 GCF_000299155.1 Elephantulus edwardii
AGACCCTCTATGAGGTGGATTGATTCAGTGACTGGGGTAATCGGGATGGGTGTGTCAGAGGCAATGAGATTGGCACAGGATAGAGCAGGGTTTAAGGCTGTTGTACATAGGGTCGCTATGAGTCGCAAACGACTCGACGGCACATAACAACAACAACAACAACAATTCACTGTTGGTGGGAGTGTAAAATGGTGCAACCACTACGGAAGGCAGTGTGGCACTTTCTCAAAAAGTTGGAAATAGAAATATCATTTGACCCAGCAACTCCACTACTGGGAATATACCCTAAAGAAACCATAACTGCCACCCAAGCAGATATATGCACACCCATGTTCGCTGCAGCTTTGTTCACAATAGAAAAGAGTTGGAAACAACCCAAGTGCCCATCAACAAATGAAAGGAAAGAGCAGCTGTGGTATATTCATACAATGAAATATTATGCAGCATTGAAAAAAACAAGGAACTCATGAAATATTACACAAAATGGGTGACCCTGGAGGACATTATGCTGAGTGAAATATCTCAGTCACAAAGGGACAAACACTGCATAACGTCACTGTTGTAAAATAGGACTGGCATCGGGGTTAGGGGGAATCTAAGAAAAGAGGGTTTAGATAATGTATACTGCATTGAAACAGATGGGGGAGAGAACTGTTTGAAAGGAATATATGATTAAGTATATTTTCATGACAAGAGTCCAGAATGAAAGTTTCATGGGAGAGTGGATTTGGGGGTGAGGACTGTATAATAATGAAAGTTGGTTCGTGTTTTTTTTTGTTTTTGTCAAAGAGAAAAACCAACTGGGTAGAGGGGTGGACAGTGAGGAAAATATGCAACAATGAATGAAGGAAATCCAAAGTCTCTATAAACTTTCATCAAAATTTCAATTAAAAATAATTAGCTATTTAGATCTTTGCAACATTCATTTCACAGAGTACAAGGACACATGAGAATCATCTCAAGAACTTTATTTTTCTATAAAAATAGTTATAATAAATGTATGTACCACACTGTCATTCTAATCCTGCTCCAGAAACCATTAAACCTTTATAGGTCCCTTACATGTTTTATGCTTTCTTCTCTTACTTCTAGGTTAAATTATCAAAATATTTGCATCTGAAACACTATTTCATTGCTCTTTTAATTACTCCCAAAATTATTACATTAAATGAGAATCTACTCCAGCAATAATCATTTCTGTGTTATCCACTCAAATGAAAGGGGGGAAAGAGATTAAAAACTGTGGCTCAAACAAAAAGAGTTTGTTTGGTTTTGCAATATGTGATCTTGTAGAGCTGATTTATCCTCTTAATTATGTTTTGTTTAGGCCAATAGTGAAATTAATTTGCATTCCTTGAGCACACACCAGCTGGGTGAGGGAGTGACACAACCTGGGAATAAATGGGCAGCAAAGGAAATCTGGCTTAAGGCACACAAAATTGGCCATGAATAATGCCAAAGCAATCCACACCTCCTTCCCAAGTGATAATTAACTACTATTTTAGCACCATCTCATGCAAAGCAAGTGAAGCACTACAATAAAAAAATAAAATAAAAGGTCAATTATAAATTCCTTAAGGGCTAACAGAGGAAACTGAGAAGAGGCCAGTGTGTATAATAAATTGAGAATAGAGATGTAAGATATAAAATTAACTATGTCACTAACGTTAGGCTCCAATGGAAATACTATCAGTAAAATGCACTGTAGTACATCTTAAACAAGTTTAGTGAAAAGCCTCAAGACTTTCATGTGGTCTCTCTTCGGGAAATACAAATACCATTTTAAAGAGAATTTGCTCCTCAAGACGACACCCCTGTCTTTTTATGATAGATTGTCGCTGTTGTTGTTATTATATACTGTCAAGTCACTTGCGACTCATAGTGACCCTACATACAATAGGCTCTGAACTCTGTTCTAACCTTAGCCAATTTCACTGTCTCTGACACACCTACCTCCATTACCCCAGTAACTGAGTCAATCTATTTTATCCGAGGTCTTCCTCTCTTGCACTGTCCCCTCACCCTTACAAGCATAATCTCCTTTTCTAAGGAATGGTCAATATCCTCAAAGTGTGTGAGACAGAGCTTCAAATTCCTTGCCTTCGAGGAGCAGCCTTGTTTCATCCTTTCCAAGACAGACCTGCTTGCTCTCTTACCAGTCCATGGTATGTTCAATACTCTTTTCCAGCACCACAGATCAAAGGTATCTATCATCTTTAGTCATAGTGTAGCTCTCTGATGCATAGCAAATAATTGCAAAGACCATGGCTTGGATCAGCTACACCTTAGTCTCTAGACTGGCATTGTTGCTCTTCAGCACTCTGGAGAGGTCCCTAACAGGAGACTTTCCCAATGAAATTTGTCTTTTCATGTCCTGGTTGCTGGAACCAAGAGTGTTGATTTTAGAGCCAAGCATGCTGAAGCTGTTAACAATAAAAATCTCTACTGTGTCTGTCATGATGTTACAAATTGGCCCAGTTGTTTTCTTGATGTTGAGCTTCAATCCATATTGAAGGTTACAGTCCTTGACCATCTGCAGCAAGTGCTTCAAGTCCTCTTCAGTTTCAGTAAGCAAGGCTGTCATCTCCATAATGCAGAATGTTTATGAGTCCGCCTCCAATCCTGATGCCTCATTCCTCCTCATAAAGTCCAGCTTCTCGGATGATCTGTTCCACATATAGGTTAAAAAGGTATGGAGACATGATGCATCCTTGGCGTACATCTTTCCTGATTTTGAACCACACACTGTTTCCTTGCTCTGTTCTGATGACCGCCTCCTGGTCCACATGGTCCAAGTATAGGTTTAGTGTAAGGACAATCAAGTGTTCTAGGATTCCCATTCTTCTCAAGGTTAGCCACAATTTGTTATGATCCACACAGCCAAAAGCCTTTGCATAGTTAATGAAACACAGACAGACATTCCACTGGCACTCTCTACTTTCAGCTAAGATCCATCTAACATTAGATATAATGTCACTAGTACCATGGCCTCTTCTAAACCCTGCCTGTATATATGGTAGTTCCAGTAGTCCCAACAGTAAACATTTGACTGTGTGGATCATAACAAACTGTGGCTGACTCTGAGAAGAATGGGAATCCCAGAATACTTGATCGTGCTAATACGAAACCTATACTTGGACCAAAAGGCAGTCATCAGAACAGAGCAACACACTACAAGGTTCAAAATTGGGAAGGGCATACGCCAGGGATGTGTCCTGTCTCCATACCTTTTCAATATGTATGCAGAACAGATTATCAAGGAGGCTGGGCTCTATGAGGAGAAATGTGGCGTCAGGATTGGTGGAAGATCTATCAACAATCTGCATTATGCAGATGACACAAACCTGCTTGCTGAAACCAAGGAGGACCTGAAGCTCTTGCTGCAGAGTGTTA
>NW_006399871.1:43295-44043 GCF_000299155.1 Elephantulus edwardii
ATTTGCAAAGGACAGAGCAGAGTTTAGGGCTGTTGTCCATAGGGTCGCTATGAGTCGAAAGTGACTCGATGGCACATAACAACAACAATATATAAAGTGTGCTTAACCCACAGAGGTAGGCAAAAGTTATATTCACTGGCAGGATAGTGAAAAAATATAAAGTGAAGTCTTGAACTTGAAGGGTATCCACAACGCCCCACCAAGGGGTTAATTCACAAGTGGATACACAATGTAGTCCAAGAGTCAGGAAAGTCCTCCGTCCTTGGTCCCTGTCTCTTGCTGCTGTGCTGTCCCTGAACCAGTACAGGGAACCAAACCAATTCATACCATAAAATCTTTGAGAAGTGAAAAATTTGGCAGTAACGATTACCACTAGAAGGGAGACAAAAAGTCAAGGGAAGTGATAAAGATTAGTTTAAAATTCCTTAGAATTTAGATCATTAGAGTAACATCCATACCATACTCCAGAGAAATATTTTTCCCCAACTCAGGCAATTGTAAATTTTTAAGAGATCAATAAAACTTTATCTTAGATTGGACTACATAAAGTGTATCTGAGCCAGAAGAATAAGGGTTTAAAAAAAAAAAACTACTACACTAAAAAAAACCCAAACACTAAAGGATTGTGTAGAGGTAACGCAGAAAAAGTTCCCCTGTTCTTTTTCAGCCAGGACTCCAAACCAGTTCATTCTAGCTGACTTCAAGTGGAAAATTTCCACTTTCACCTCAAATAAACTGAATCAAAGTC
>NW_006399871.1:44303-45529 GCF_000299155.1 Elephantulus edwardii
TTTTTTTTTTAAATTTTATTAATTTTAATGAAAGTTTACAGAGACTTAGGGTTTCCAGTCATTCATTGTTGCACTTTTCTCCCTGCCCACCTCCTCCCCCTCAGTTTACTTTTCTCCTTGATAAATAAAAGAAAAACTCTTTCATTGCTATGTAATCCTTCCTCCCAAGTCCACTGCACTGTGCAGCCTTCATTCTGGACTCCTGTCATGAGAATAATACCTAATCATATATCCCTTTTAAACAGTTCTCTCCCTCACATGTTGCAACGCAGTATACATCATTCCTCCCCTTCTTCTCTATCTTCCCTCAACCTCAATGTCCGTCCTATTTTACAATAGTGGCCCTTTGTAATATCTGTCCTTTTGTGACTGAGCTATTTCACTCGGTATAATGTCCTCTAGGATCATCCACTTTGCATAACATTTCATGAGTTCCTCGTTTTTCAATGCAACATAGTATTCCATTGTGTGAATATACCAGAGCTTCTCTATTTATTTGTTTGCTGATGGGCACTTGGGTTGTTTCCAGCTCTTTGCTATTGTGAACAATGCCGCAATAAACATGGGTGTGCATATATCTGCTTGGGTGGCAGTTATGGTTTCTTTAGGGTAAATTCCCAGAAGTGGAATTGCTGGCTTAAGTGGTGTTTCTATTTTGAGAAAGAGCCATACAGCCTTCCAAAGTGGTTGCACCGTTTTACACCGTTTTACACTCCCACCAACAGTGATAAAGGATTCCAGTTTCTCTGCAACCTCGCCAGCATTTGTTGTTTGCTGTTCTGTTAAATTTTGCTATTCTTACTAGGGTGAGATGATATCTCATAGTAGTAAATATTTGTTCGCTGTTGCATTTTGCCCTTCCTCCAGCCCACCTTGCAATGTACCCCTCATTCCAGATTGTTGTCATACATATAATGTCTAATCATATATTCCTTTCAGGTAGTTCCTCCTCCTATCTGTTCTAAAGCACTGTTCATTATCTAGCTACTCTTTTCCCATTCTCTCCCCAAACCCCTCCATGTCTGTCCTAGTTTAGAACAGGGTGTTATGCACTGTGACTGAGATATTTTACTCAGCATAATGTCTTCCAAGCTCCCCGTGTTGTGTAATGTTTTACAAGTTCACTGTTTTTCAATGTTGCATAATATTTTGTTGTATGAATATACCATAGCTTTTTATCTATTCATTTGTTGATGGGTATTCAGGTTACCTCTATTTCTTTGCTA
>NW_006399871.1:47858-54839 GCF_000299155.1 Elephantulus edwardii
GATGCCACAATTCTCCTCATAGAGCCCAGCCTCTTGGATAATCTGCTCTGCATACATGTTGAAAAGGTATGGAGACAGGATGCATCCCTGGCCTACACCCTTCCCAATTTTGAACCATGCAGTGTTACCCTGCTCTGTTCTGACTACTGCCTCTTGGTCCAAGTATATGTTTCACATAAGCACAAGCAAATGTTCTGGGATTCCCATTCTTCTCAGAGTCAGCCATAGATTGTTGTGATCCACACAGTCAAAAGCCTTTGCATAGTTAATGAAGTACAGAAATTCCTCTGGTACTCTGTTTTCTGCCAACATCCATCTAATATTAGCTATAATATAACTAGTACCACAACCTCTTCTAAATTCAGCCCGCACATCTGGCAGGTCTCTGTTGACATATTGCTCCAATCGTTTTTGGATAATTTTCAGCAGAATCTTGCTTATATGTGATATTAATGATACTGTTTGATAATTTCTGCACTCTGTTGGGTTACCTTTCTTTGAAATGGGAACAAATATCGATCTTTTCCAATCTGGAGTGGAAATGCAAATACACAGATGGTCCAACCAAAATGAACAGCTGTAAGCATTATTTACACTCTGTATTCTCAGGTCTCTGGAATTCAAGGCTTTTATATTATTCAATATAAAGAAATGTGAATTATTAAAAGACTTGATTGTTAAAAAATACAATTTTTTACAAGTTGATCTGCAGTATAGATACAGTGCAAACTCAGTGCAACCATACAAGGATCTTTTAAGGAATATGTTCTCTGTACAAAGCTAATTTAAAAATGTATACAACGGGTGTCCTGCGGCAGGGCCCTCCCGGAGGTGACATTCAGCCAGCTGCTAGAGGCGTCAGGCTTGGGGTACTGGAATCATGGCCCAATTTGTTCGTCACCTGGTGGAGAAGGCTCCGGGGATGACAAACGCTGTTGTGACTTACTCGAAGCCTCAACTGGCCACATTTTGGCACTATGCCAAGGTGGAGCTGGTTTCTCCAACCCCTGATGAGATCCCTATAGCTATTCAGAACCTGAAAAAAATTAGTCAAGAGTACTCAAACTTGTGGTTGCTGTGAGGCTGAACACTGTGACACAAATGTGTTAAATGCGTTAATGGTTGGCTACAATGCGGACCGAGAGTGGGGTGGAGTTCCCCGACTGAACAAGCGTGGAAGGAGGAGTGGCGTCCACTTCCATAACAGCTTGCGTCTGGAAACCCTATGAACTTGGAGAGAGTATGAAAGGCACCCAAGCGTCAAGGACTCTCCTTCACAGGGTCGCTATGAGTCGCCCGCGACTCGACGGCACTTAACAACAACAACAACAACTCAAACTGGTCGATTCAAACAGCTCAAAGTTAAGGAAGCTCTGCTGAATAATGTGGTGGCCACTGAGGTGTGGGTGTGGTTTTATATCGGCAAGATCACAGGCAAGCGTGGGATCATCAGCTATGATGTTTGAATGTATCCGATTATACTTCATTTACTATTTGTGTATTCTTGGACCATGTGTGATAAGATTAATATCTCAATAAAACAGATAATGTGAAAAAAATATATACGATGTGGTTCATGTATCTGGAAATATTTTTTCCAAAGCTTTTTGTTGTTGTTGTTAAACTCACTATAATTAGTTCTATTCCTAATATAAAATAGTGAATAGTATGTTTAAGTGACTGTAAACCATGTGACTGTGATATCAACTTGGATTATTAAAATAGAGTATATTTGCTTTCTACATTTAACTCAAATGAAGCTTCTAAGAAACAAAAGAAAGTATACGGCAAGGCAAATGCCTTATAAAAGCTAAAAGTCTTAAAAAGGAACAGTGTAAGGATTACACTACCTGATGTCAAGACTTATTATAAAGTAAAGGTAATCAAGACAATAGGTAGCTCTAGTGAGGATGTGGCCAAGAGGGACCAGTCCTTCAAGAAGGACATAATGCTTAGAGGGGTAGAGGGACATTACAGATGAGATGGATTGATTCAGTAACTGGGGTGATGGGAATAGGTGTGTCGGAGTCAGTGAGACTGGCTCAGGATAGGGCAGACTTCAGAGCTATTGTACAAAGAGTCGCTATGAGCCGCAAGTAACTCAATTGGCACATAACAACAACAGTGGCCTACTGGTAAGGAGCTGTTCTACCAACCTAAAGACTTCCAATTCACTAGGTGCTCATGAAGTTAAAAAGATGGGCAGTCTCCTCCTGTGTGATTTACTTCCACTCCTATGAGTTGATTCTGACTTGATGGTACCTAACAACACAATAACAAGACAGCAGGAATGGCATCCACTTCCTAAACCTGCTTCTGGGAACTCTACTAACTTTGATGAATGTCGATAGTTAAAGAAAGGCTTCAGGCCTTTTGTTCATAGGGTTGCTATGAGTCATGCTTGACTTGAAAGCAGTCAACCACAACAACAATGCTCTGGTGGTCTAATGGTAAAAAGCTGCACTGCAATGCCAAACACACACAATTTGAATACACCAGTTGCTTCACTGGAAAAGGATGGACAATCTCCTGTGTGACTCACTGTCTTTGAAAATCCACTAGAAGGTCAGCAATGAGTCAGTTCCGACTCGATAGCACATAATGACAACAATATTGTCCTATGTATAAACATATATGTCCATTTAATTGAATAAGATCTAGAACCAGACCCACACTTATATGGTCATTTGACAAATGTGCCAAGGAAATTCAGTGGCGGAAGGAGGAAGATATATTTTCAACAAATGTTACAGATCTGACTTTCTCTATAGAAAGTAGTGAATATGGATCATTTTATTAAGGCAAATGAAATGTGTCACAGATTTAAATTGAAGATTTAATCCACTGCTTGTCATGTCAACTCCAATTCATAGCTGTATAATCTACAAAACCCCCAATGGGGGTTTCTTAAAAGTTTCCAAAGTGGTAAACTTTTAAGGGAAGACACATCTATACTTCTCCTACAAAAGAGCTGGTGGATTTGAACTGCTGATCTTTTGGTTAACAGCACAACATGTAACATACCACAACACTAAATTCCTAGATCCTAAATTCTCTCTGAAAAAGATATCCTAAGTAGGACACAAAAGGCTCAAACTATAAGAGGAATATTTTGGAGCATATTAAATAAAAATGTATACATTTTTTTGCTCTTTCATATAATAAAAAAATTAAAAAATGCAAACACAGGCCTCAAGGAAATATTTTGCCAGACATTTTTATGGCAAATTATTTTTATCCAGAATATATGAAGAACTCTGAAAACTCAGTAACAACTTGACAGACCAATAGCTGTAGCTACCGAACCTATCTCATGTCTGTACCACACAATGAAGTGGTCAGTATGGGACCTGGAAAAAGAAGCTGTGTGGTTTGTTTTCAGCACTAAAAATGAGTAAGCTAGCAATACATGGAACAACCAGGATGAATCTCAAAGGTGTTATGCTGAGAGAAAGAAGCCAGTCAAAAACGTTACATAACAGAAAGCTTATTATATCTACACAATATTCCCGAAAATACAAAAAGTGTAACGATGAAAAACAGATGATTGATTTCTAGGAGAAGTGGGGAACAGTGCGACTAACTAAATAGCACCAGGCAATTTGTTGGGGTGATCCAACTCTTCTGTATCCTAATTGTGGTAGTGATTATACATAGGGTCGCTATGAGTCATCTACGACTCGACGGCATTAAACAACAACAACTACTACATGTGTTAAAAATTCATAGAACTTTACACTGGGAAAAAAAGTCCATTTTGCTTAGAATTTTGTAAACAAAAATATTAGTGCAAATCTAAGATCCAGCAATCCAGTGTAACTGTAGGAAGTTATCATTCTTCCATCAGATGACTTTCATATTATTTCTTGCTCTCTTTCTATTAAGAACAGTGCTGCTGTGAAACTTCTGGTAAGCAATTTCTAGCAAACAGAAGTGTGTTTTTCTTGGGAATTACTGGGCTATATGGTTCAATTTGACAAAATAATGCCTAATCATTTTTAAAGTAGTTTCAGTTTACATTCCCCTTTGATGTGTATAAGACATATGTCTGAAAGTTTATTTTATTCTCTTTTCTATTCCATAATTGTTGTTGTTATGTGCCATCAAGTCACTTGTGACTCACAGCGACTCTATGGTACAACAGCCCTAAACCCTGCTCTATCCCTTGCCAATCTCACTGTCTCCGACAAGCCTATGCCCATTACCTGAGTGACAGAATCAATCCATCTCATCAAGGGTCTTCCTCTCCTGTGCCGTCTCTCCACCCTTCCAAGCATGACGTCCCTGTCCAAGGACTGATTCCTCCTTGCAACATGTTCAAAGTATGTCAGATGAAGCTTCAAAATCCTTGCCTCCAAGCTGCAGCCTGGCTTTACTCTCTCCAGGACGAACTTGTTTGTTCTCCTAGCAGTCAATACTCTTCTCCAGCACCAAAGCTCAAAGGCATCAATTCTCCTTCTATCATCCCTAGTCACTTTCCAGCTCTCTAAAGCATAGCAAGTAACGGCAAAGACCATGGTCTGTATCAGGCACTTCTCAGTCTCCAGAATGACATCGTTGCTCCTCAGTACCTTGGAGTGGTCTCTGATAGCAGACTTTCCTAATACAATTTGTCTTTTAATTTCCTGGCTACTGGTACTAAGAGTGTAGAGCCTAGCAAACTAAAACTGCCAATAATCTCAATATCTTTACCATCTATCATGATGCTGTCAATTAGCCTCAGTTTCAGCAAGCAGGGTTGTGTCATCTGCATTACAAAGATTGTTGATAAGTCTACCTCCAATCCTGATGCCACACTTCTCCTCACAGAGCCCAGCCTCCCGGATAATCTTTTTGACATACAGATTGAAAAAATAAGGAGATAGGACACCCTTCCCAGTTTTGAATCATATAGTGTTTCCTTGCTCTGTTCTACCAACTGCCTCCTGGTCCAAGTATAAGTTTCGCATAAACACAATCAAGTGTTCAGGGATTCCCATTCCGCTCGGAGTCAGCCACAGTTTGTTGTGATCCACACAGTCAAATGCCTTTGGACAGTCAATGAAACACAGATAGACATTCCTCTGGTACTCTCTTCTTTCAGCCAGGATCCATCTGACATTAACTATAATATCCCTAGTGCCACGGCCTCTTCTAAACCCAGCCTGTACTTCACACAGTTCTCTGTTGATGTGCTATTCTAGTCGTTTTTGGATGATCTTCAGCAGACTCTTGCTTACATGGGATATCAAGGATATTGTTCGATAATTTCCATTCTGTTGGATCACCTTTCTTTGGACGGGAACAAATATAGATCTCTTCCAGTCAGTAGAGTAGGTCAGGTGGTTGTCCTCCAGATTTCTTGGCACAACTTGGTGAGTACATCCAGGGCAGCATCTGTTTGTTGAAATATGTCCATCAATTCCTGGGGCCTTGTTTTTTGCCAATTCTTTCAGAGCAGACTGAACTTCCTCCTTCGTCACCACATACACTGCTTATACATTGTGTCATGAAATTCTTCTGTGTCCACCAATTCCTTTTGGTACAATGACTCTGATACTCTTTCTGTCTTCTTTTAATGCTTGCTGCATCATTTAATATTCTGCCCAAAGCATCCTTAAGAATTGCAACTCAAGGTTTGAATTTGTTATTCAGTTCCTTCAACTTGAGAAATGCTGAGCAAATTCGGCCCTTTTGATTTTCTGACTCCAGCTCCTTGCACATTTCACTGTAATACTTTAAGCAAATAAAATACATTCAGAGTTTGGTTCATAATTCTAAGTTATAAATGAATCTTCCATTACTATTTTGAAGACATCATGGCATTGTCTTCTAGCTTCTAGTGCTGTTGTTAGGTACATTGGAGTTGACTGGACTTTGAACAACAGATCAAAACTCTGTGATATCCTGCACTATCCTCAAGACCTCCAACAGGCCCAAAACCATCGTTGCTGTCTCTGTGCCATTCCATCTGCTTAACAGCCTTCTTTTCTTACATTGACCCCTCTGCCTTTTCTAGCATGATGTCTTCGTTCAAGATCTGGCCTCTCCTGATAATATGCTGAATGTATGTAAGATGAATTTTCACCATCTTTGCCAATAAGGAGCACCGCAGTTGCACTTCCTCCAAGACAGATTTGTTTGTTCGGCTGGCAGTCTCTAGAATTCAGTGGTCTTAGCCAACACCACATTTCAAAGGCATAATCCTTCTCTATCTTCTCGTTCTCCGTCCAACTTTCAGATGCATACAATAAAAATGCCATGGCTTAGACAGCCATGTCTTAGTCTTCAAACTGATATAAAAAAACCCCAAAGTTTGTGGTTTCCTGATCTTAAAGGTACAGTTTCTTTTTCTCTCTGGAATTTTATTAGGACCATTTTTCTGCAATTTCTTTTTCTCTTTGGAATCTTATCAGGACCATTTTTCTGCTCCTTGAATCTTAAAACATCACAATGATCTACCTTAGTATGGACTATTTTCATAAATTATGCTGGATCTTTAGGGACCTATTCAATGTGAATTGTTTGCTTAAGCAGATCATTAACTCAATGAGCATAACCTCTAAATCCATCTCCTGAGCCACAGCTTCTGTCTCAGATCAGGTATTTTAAGAGATTTTGAGTTGTACAATCTGTTCTGTGCATGCTTGCTTCAGAGATTAATCAGAGTTGCCTATTGACAGCAGGGACAGATCCCTACTCTCTGACTTGTTCATTTTCTTTTATCATTTCCTACTGTATGCAATGGTCATCTATCATCTCTATCTTTTTTTCTGGTTTCTCTAGCCAGAAATACTGTAGCTTTCCAAAGGCATCCTTATCATTCTAATAGTAATCATGAAAATGTAAACTTAATTCATACAACTCTCTTCTATAAAAGTATTCATCAACAGAGTCTGTCAATTCCTATTTACTCTTCAATTACATTGTTGTTGTTATTATGTGCCATCGAGTCGTTTGCAACTCATAGAGACCCTATGTACAACAGCCCTAAACCCTGCT
>NW_006399871.1:55284-87148 GCF_000299155.1 Elephantulus edwardii
AACTGCAGACTTTCCCATCGCAATACGTTTTTTAATTTCCTAGCTACTGGTGCCAAGAGTGTTGACCGTGGAGCCGAGCAAAACTGAAGCTGTGAACAATCTCAATCTCTTCGCCATCCATCCTGATGCTACCTATTGGTCCAGTGGTGAGAATCTTTGTCTTCTTGACATTGAGCCTCAGGCCATACTGAAGGCTGCAGTCCTTGACCCCCTGCAGCAAGTGCATGAGGTCCTCCTCAGTTTCAGCAAGCAGGGTTGTGTCATCTGCATAGCGCAGACTGTTAATAGATCTTCCACCAATCCTGACAACACACTTCTCCTCATAGAGCCCAGCCTCTCGGATAATCTGCTCTGTATACAGGTTGAAAAGGTATGGAGACAGGACACATCCCTGGCGTATACCTTCCCAATTTTGAACCATGCAGTGTTACCCTGCTCTGTTCTGACAAGTGCCTCTTGGTCCAAGTACAGGTTTCACATTAGCACGATTAAATGTTCTGGGATTCCCAGTCTTCTCAGAGTCAGCCACAGTTTGTTTTAAGCAACTGAGTTTTTTATAATGTCTATATTTTATCACTTCTTTCTGCAGGGGTATTCTCTGAAAGGATCCTATTAAGATATTACTTAAGGAGTAATTCTGAATTACCTGATAATTGAGTCACTCTGAGCTTTGAAGTAGATTTGTAGATGCTTGTTTCATTAGTCTGGCCCATAACTTATATGTACTTTAAATACACTCATCTTTTCATTTTCAGAATTAAAATATTTTAAACAAAAATAGTTAACATGGGAAATTTTTAAAAGACAATGTAGTAGTATAAAGGATCGGGAGTATGAAATGAGAGGAAACAAAGAAACAATGATCATCTTATGACTTGGGAAATGAGTAAAATATTCATCATCTAAACTGTCAAGTCAATTTAGACTAACATTAAAAATTACCTCTATTTCCGAATGAACTGGGGATGGGGGTGCGGGAGAAATGTGCAACAATGAATGAATGAAATTCCAAAATCTCTGTAGATGTTCGTTGAAATTAACAAAAAAAAAGAGAAGGAAAAAAATTACCTCTATTTCCAATCCATCAGGAAAAAATTTAAAAACCTACTAAAATCATTCTATTGATCTGCACTGTTAAAAATCAAAATTCATTTCTTGTGTGTAAGTCACTTTTATCTATGACTCATTCACGCTGAGCTTATTAGTGCTAAGTGAATTGCTTGCAATTGTGACATAATTTTAAAGGATTATGTCCCTCTGGTCCCATTTTCCCCAGTCAGATTTTAAAGATTTAACAAGGATTTATCCACTCAGTTGTAACACATAATTGTGTGCACAATATGAAAGAATCCTATAATTAAGACTCTCTAAAGAAGTAGCATAAAATGTGTTCATTTTTCGTTTCATCAAGGATTGAATGATTCCATTTCATGAACAATTTCACTTGACAAAGAAGTATATATTTTTCTTAAGCATTCTTATCTCAAGATGAAAAAAACTACAAACATTTTAACTCAGCATAAGACCATATTTAAAAGTGTATTATTTAGGCATTTTGTTGTTGTTCCATCTAGTTAACTGTGACTCATTATGACCCTATGAACAACAACAGCTCTGAACCTTGTCCTATCTTGAACCAATCTCACTGCCTCCAACACACGTTACCATTACTTTAGTGACAATGTCGATCTATCTCATCCAGGTTCTTCTTTCCCTGCACTGACCTTCCACCCTTCTGAGCATGATGTCCCTCTCCAAGAATTGGTCCACCTGACCATATGCCCAAAGTATGTGAGATGAAGCTTCAAAATCCTTGCTTCCAAAGAGCAACTTGATTTCACCATCTCCAAGACAGACTTATTCGTTCTCTTGGCAGTCTAGAGTATGTTCAATACTCTTCCCCAGCACCACAACTCAAAGGCATCAATTCTCCTTATGTCATTCTTAGTCGTTGTCCAGTTCTCTGATGTACTGCGAACACTATGGCCTGGATCAGGTGCACCTAAGCCTCTAGACTAACATTATTGCTCTTCAGTTCTCTGGAGAGGTCTCTGACAGCAGAATTTTGCCATGCAATTAATCTTTTGATTCCCTGACTGCTGGTCTCAAGAGTGTTGACTGTGGATCCAAGCAAGATGAAATTGTTAACAGTCTCAATCTTTTCTCTATTTATCATGATGCTCCCAATTGGACCAGTGGTAAGAATTTTTGTTTCTGTAATGTTGAGCTTCAACCCATACTGAAGACTGAAGTCCCTCACTATCTGCAGCAAACACTTCAGGTCCTCTTCAGTTTCAGCAAGCAAGGTTGTATCATCTGCATAACGTGGGTTATTGATGAATCTTCCTCCAATCTTGATGTCAATCTTCTTCCTCACAAAGCCCAACCTTCCAAACACTTGTTCCACATATAGATTGGAAAAGTATGGAGAAAGGACAGGACACATCCCTGACATACTCCTTTCTTGATTTTCCATGCAGATTTTCCTTGTTCTGTTCATATGGCTGCTTCCTGGTGTAAGTATAGGTTTTGCATGATCACAGTCAAGCACTCTGGGATTCCAATTCTAATCAATGTTGGCCACAACTTATTGTGATCCACACAGTCAAATGCCTTTGTACAGTTAATGAAACACAGATAGGTATTGGCCTGAGTAAAAAGTACTTGTTGTTGTTGTGTACTGTCAAGTCAGAACTGACCCTCCAGCAGGTTTTCAAAGACAGTTAATCGCACAAAAGGAGACTGCCCATCCTTCTCCCATGAAGCAGCTGGTAGATTAGAACCACATTCCTACATTACATATTTCATTTTCATTAAATGTGATGCAATAGTTCATAGGGAGTTGCCTTGCTAACTCTAATGTTCTTAGGTGCCTCAAAACCCACTAGCAGCTCTGAGAGAGAAAGGTGAGCAATCTTCTCCCACACAATGTAGTAGTCTCTGAAAACTCACTGAAAGGTCCTCTATAGATTGTGACTCAAGGCAACAGAGATGCCTAAATTACAAGTATATCAGCATTAAATATTTAATTTATTGAGAACATTTTATAGATGATTATCTGTGATGATCAACTATGCAAATAAATACTACTGGCATCACAAATAATACATCAATTATGGTTTCTGCTCTCAGAGATCTCAAAATCAAATTCCATAACTTGATGGATAAGTTTTTAAAAAGCAGTAATCAGTATCACTTTGTTTTCCTTCCCCTTCCATATGCAAGAAAATACTTTGCAAGCTAAATCCATGTTCATTCCAAAACCAAGACTGATCAAATTCTAGCTGTGCAATTTTAGAAAAATTACTTCAATTCCATAAGCCTCAATATCCTCAGCCACAGGCTGAAAACAGTAACTAAAAGTGACCTTAAAGAGATGTTATAAGGATTAAATAATTCATGTGAAGGATATATGATATTAGCTAAAATGTACTCTAGCAATTAATGTCACATATTGTGTAGATACAATAACATACTAGTTCCAAAATCCATTTTTTCACTTCATCTGTTCTATAGCCTTGTGACATACTGATCACACTTTCAAATGTGTGAAAACTAAGACCAAATGAGCTCAAGTTATTGGTGCAAAGCAAAGTCAAAAATATACTCAGAAAACAAATAAAACAGAAGAGAATAAACCATTAATGCTAATATAAGACTCAACAGATCAGAGACAAAAATGACTAACATGGTTTACAATAGGTGAGAAAAACACCTCTAGGAGAGATCATTCTTGGCCTCACACATAATGTGAACAGATTGAGAGATAAAACAACAAATGTGCTATTTCATCTTTCTTTTGTAACTTGGCTCCTGCAGTTTACTCAAAATCTGCATGTATTTTTTTTTAATATGGGAAAGAGGAATAGAAATGACCTAATCACATCTCAATTCCATTTTTGTTTATTTGTTCGGTGTATTTTGGTGGGTTTGTTTTTGTTTCGGGGTTGTTTTTTTTTCCTTTGCACAGCTTTTGTAGTAATAAGTATTCTCAGAGTATTTCTCAGTAAATGTCCTTTCCCTAGGACAGGGGTCATAGTCCCCATAAGTATAAGGACCTACACTGTAGTTATAGGCCCCAGGGTACCTCCTGACTCTGCAGCATCAACCAAGGAGGTGCCAGGGACCTACTGCAATTCTTTACTCATAAGTTTTATGAATTTTCTTCTATAAATCCGTGCAACACAAAATTCAATCCATTCAATCTTCCACTACTACTACCATCCCAGAAATAGGATTCACCAAAACACGAGATCATTAAGTTAAACAAAGGATTAATGACATACATTTGAAAAACAATTTTTTTTCAATTTAAGATTTATATTTTTCTACTAGAACACACACACACACACAGAGAGAAAGAGAGACAGACAGACAGACAGACAGACTGACTGAAATACATATTTCATATCCAATTACCCAAAATTTCTTGTTCTTGCTTGTTGGTATCTTTTGCTGTTGTTGCAGGTATTTGTGTAATTATTTTTCTAAACTCATTTTTAGAGGAGCTGCTCTGTTAACTCAAACACAGTACCCCTCTCTCGTCATTCAAATCCACCAGAAATTCTGCAGGAAAACAAAGGCAATCTTCTCACATGTTATTTACAGTCTCAGAAATCTCAACAGGTCAACTATAAGTCAATTTCAACTCCAAGGCAATGTGCTTGAGTTTTGAGGGTTTTGAGCATTTCTTCATGTTTGCTGGCCATCTCCTTCAGTGAAGTATCTTTTCATGTTCTCTGTCCATTTTACAGTAATGGGTTTTTTCCCTGTTAAGCTGCTGGAATTTTTTATACATTTTAAAGGTGAGTCCCTGCCAAATATTTTTTGTCAGTCAAAAAATGCCTTTTCATTCTTTTGGAGAAATCTTTTGATGATCTTAACAATTTCGTTTTAAGGAAGTCTCAATCATCCATATTTTCTTCTGCTGTTTGTGCATTTTCAATTATTCCTGAGTCTCTTTATGCCATAGATTGTTATTGCTGTCATGTGTCCTCAAGTCAACTACTTATTATAATAGCAATGCCTTGAACAACAAATCTGTACCTTGCCTTATACTGCATCATTCTCACAATCTCCACCATGCCAAGGTCCATTACTTTGTTAATCCACCTACTTGAGGATTTTCCTCTCTTTATCTCACTCTCTACCATTCCCAGTTTGATGCCTTTTTCCAAAGACTGGCTATCCTGATAAGATGCCCTAAGCATGTGAGATCAATTTTCACTATGCTTGCCTCTAAGGAGCCTGTGATTGTATTTCCTCCAAGACAGAGATCTCGGTTCTTCTGGCAGCCCATGAGATATTCATTACTCTTTGCCAATGTTATAATTCATTTCATTCTTCTTAATTATCCTATCTTTATTCATTGTCCAACTTTCTGATGCAGGGGAAGGAAATATAAATACTATGGCTTAGATCAAGAACATCCTAGTCTTTAAACTGGCATCTTTGCTCTTTAAGAATCTGAAGAGGTCCTTGACAGCAGATTTTCCCAAAAGACTTTTTTGATTTCTTGGCTGCTGCTACCATGGATGCTAAGGTTTGCTGGAACCATAGGTGGTGGTGGTGGTGGTGGTTGTTGTTGTTGTTGTTGTGTGCCACTAA
The DNA here is from genome assembly GCF_000299155.1 of Elephantulus edwardii. NCBI lineage: Eukaryota > Metazoa > Chordata > Mammalia > Macroscelidea > Macroscelididae > Elephantulus > Elephantulus edwardii. The sequence goes on from NW_006399871.1 coordinate 60,892, forward strand.
GTCAGACATGACTCAAAGCTAACCTTCCAGAAGGTTTTTTGAGGTAGTAAATCTCACAGGAGGAGAGGGCTCCTAAATGTGTCTCAGTCTTTTATTTCATAAAATTCATAGTTTTTGGATTCTATACCCAGGTGTTTAATCTATCTTAAGTTTTTAAGACATGGGTCTTGTTTCAAATTTATGAAACTAGATGTCTGTCCAGTTTTGTCAGTACCATCTGTTTAAGAGGCTATTTTTCACTCCCATTTCAATTATTTGTTAAAGTTCAGCTGTCTTTAGGTGCATTGATTTATTTCTAGATTACAATTCTATTCCATTGGTCTACGTATTTGTGGTGGTAGTAACACCAAGTAATTTTTATTACTGTGGCTATGTAGTAGGTTTTGAGAACAGAAGTATAAGGTCTCTTATTCTGTATTTCTTCTTCAATAGTCCTTTCCACATTAAGTTGATGAGTACTTCTTTGAATTCTTTGAAAAATGATGACAGGATCTGGATTGAGACTGCATTCTATTTTCTATTTGAACACTACATTTGGTAGTATGCCATTTTCACAATATTAAGTCTTCCAATCCATGAGTATGGCCTATTTTTTCATTTATATAGGTCTCCTTGAGTCTCCTGTAAAAGTGTTTTATAGTTTTCTTTGTATAGGTCTTTTGTATCTCTGGTTAGATTTGTTCCTAAATATCTCATCTTTTGGATAGCTATTATAAATGGAAGAAGCGCTAGAGGACTAATCCCTAGTGAGCTACTAAACCAACCACCAACTACTCCCATGAGATTTACAACCTCTGAAGATTTGCTGTATGGTTAGCTATGAGTAGCTTCCCACTCAACGGCAACGAGTCTGAATGTTCTTATTATAAATGGCATTGTTTTAATTTCCTTTTCATAGCTCCCTTAAAACTGCCTTGGCTTCCTCTCCATTCAGAAGTTCTGTAATTACACTTCTTATTCCCTCTTCTTTGCTTGGTAATTCTCATCATTCACAGATTAATAACTATTATTTCTTTTATTCTAAGATAAAAAGTAGATTTACTAGAAAGATACATTCCCAAATGAACAGATCTCCCTCTTTGAAAGGAAATATGGGAGAGAGGTGTGTTTCCTATTTCCAGGTTTTTTTTTAATTATTTTTTTTATTATATATTTTGTGTGAGTGTACTGTCAAATCAGATCTGAGTGGTACAGGAGGAGATTGTCCCTCCTTCCCCGGCAGAGCATCTGGTGGATTTGAACTGTGTGCCTCTGGGATTGTAGTTGCAGCTCCTTGCCACTAGACCACCAGAGCTCCCCTTGACCTATTTCCAGTTTTTATGTTCACTATACTTCATGTATTTCTTGTGTCCAGATCAGTTTCTGAATGTATACATGTTAATTTTGGATTATTATCTGTCATTGTTGGCTCTTGGTCCAAAGAATTTCCTTTAGGATTTCTTTCAAGATTTCTTTGTTGTTGCTCTTGTTGGTGCCATAAAGTCATCTACAGTTCACAGTGACCCTATATCAAAGATAGCTTTCAGGATGGTTTTCCTATGAGGGTGAAGAGAATATACGACATTAAGATATAGACTGAAAGGACATGCTTTGTGCTAACGAATACAGATACAAAATGTTCAACATAAGACAGATCCTAGAAAAGTTATTAGGTTTTAAATATTAAAAAGGGGAGGAACCACACACACAACAAAATCAGGGTTAAAATTTTATTAGCCTCAGACTTATTCATAGCAAAATTCAACACCGAATGACCGTAGAAAAATATTTTAAAGATACTGAAGGAAAGAAAGTGTTCTGTCCCACAATGAGTCCTTAAATGATAAAATATAAACTTACAAATAGTTATGAATAAGTAAAAATTTGGAATATTGTATCTGTGATCTCTTTTCAAGGTATCTATTAGGATAAAATGTTGAGAAAACTCTACGGGGATTGGTAAAACTGACTATGCGGGGATTGGTAAAACTGATTATGTACACTGAATAAATTTAACAGTAGAACTAAGAATAAAACAAATGTGGGGGTTAGACTGACAGTACAGAATATAAATGTTACATGCCCTGACAATGTAGGGAATGGCAAAAAAGAGGGGGCAGAATAAGAAAATTATACCCCAGAACTTGAAGAGAAATTTATTAAAGTCTCATCTGTCATCATGGAAACTTAAAATGTTATCACTCAATGTTATCACTCAAGAGTACACAAATCAAGTAACAAATATGAGTTAAGATGTAAAGCTAAACCTAAGAAAGAGGTTTTATTATTAAAATCCATTGTGGGAGGAAGGAAAAACTGTACACTATTCTGTAGGCTATTTTTACACAGAACACAAAAAAGTAAACTAAAATAATTAATAATAAGATTAAGGTTATAAATATCTTATACACATAATGTTGTTGTTGTGTACCTCTGAGTCGGGACAGACTCATAACTGACCTTCCAGCGGGTCTTCAGAGGCAGTAAATCCTATGGGAGTTGACTGCCCATCTTTCTCCAGCAAGAGCAGCTGGAGGATCGAAATATATGCCTTTGAGTTGACAGTACAATTTCTTACCACTAGGCCATATGCAGAAACTTATTACCACTGAGTCAACTCCAACTCTCAGCAATCCTGGGAGGACAGTGTAGACTGTCTCTTGGGAGTTACAAACTTGTCAACCTTTATGCAAGCCTACTGCCTCACCTTCCTAACCTAGAAATGTCTGGTGGGTTACAAGTTCCAACCTTTTTATTAACAGTCATGTGCTCAAATGTAAGATCAAGAAAAACACAATGACAGGATACATTCCATTACAACACTAAAAAATAAATATGTAAACTATGGCTGACTCTGAGAAGAATGGGAATCCCAGAACACTTGATCGTTCTAATGCGAAACTTATACTTGGACCAGGAGGCAGTCGTCAGAACAGAGCAAGGGAACACTGCATGGTTCAAAATTGGGAAGGGCGTACGCCAGGGATGCATCCTATCTCCATACCTTTTCAACCTATAAGCAAGAACAGATTATCCCGGAGGCGGGGCTCTATGAGGAGAAATGTGGGGTCAAGATTGGTGGACAATTTATCAACAATCTGCGTTATGTGGATGACACAGCCCTGCTTGCTGAAACTGAGGAGGACCTGAAGCGCCTGCTGCAGAGTGTCAAGAACTGCAGCCTACAATATGGATTGAGGCTCAATGTCCAGAAGACAAAGATTCTCACCACTGGACCAATTGGCAGCATCAGGATGGATTGCGAAGAGATTGAGATTGTACACAGCTTTAGTCTGCTTGGCTCCATAGTCAACAGTCTTGGCACCAGCAGCCAGGAAATTAAAAGGCACATTGCCATGGGAAAGTCTGCTGTTAGAGATCTCTCCAAAGTGCTGAAGAGCAATGGTATCTCTTTGGAGACTAAGGTGCATCTGATACAGGCCATGGTCTTCTCAATCACCTGTTATGCATCAGAGAGTTAGACAATGACCAGGGAAGATAGAAGGAGAATTGATGCCTTTGAGCTGTGGTGCTGGAGAAGAGTATTGAGAATACCATGGACTGCTAGGAAAACAAACAGATTTGTCCTGGAAAGGGTTAAATCGGGTGGCTCCTTGAAGGCAAGGATTCTGAGGCTCCGTCTAACATACTTTGGACATGTTGTGAGGAGGGACCGGTCCCTAGAGAGGAACATCATGCTTGGGAGGGTGGAGGGACAGCGCAGGAGAGGAAGGCCCTCTATGAGGTGGATTGATTCAGTGACTGGGATAATTGGGATGGGAGTGTCAGAGACAGTGCGACTGGCACAGGACAGAGCAGAGTTTACGGCTGTTGTACACAGGGTCGCTATGAGTCGCAGGCGACTCGACGGCACATAACAACAACAACAGAAATAAACTTAGAACATGTTCAATATCTCTATGGAAAGAAAACAACATGGAACAACAAATGCAAATAGATCCAACACCTTAGATTCCATACCTCTGCTTCAGTTATTGCATCCTGCAGATATAGTTGCACAATGTGAAAAATAAGGGTTTGCAAACACATTCAAGGATATTCCCTGCAGCATTGTTTGTATTAGCAAAATTACAGAAATAATCCAAATATCTATTAAATAAAAAGAGAGGTGAAATAAGATGCATCATATATTGCAATACCATACAGATAAGTCACGATTTCACCAAACTGTAAAATATTATTTACTTAATAAATATTTGGGTGTGCTTTGCAAATCTGTTGCAAACCTCTTTAAAGTACTAAAAAGCAAAGATGACATTTTGAAGACTAAAGTGGCTCCTGACCCAAGCCATGTATTTTCAATCATCTCACAAGCAGGCAAAAGGCAGACAAAAGATGGCATACAGAAGAATAAATGATGCTTCTGAATCATGAGACTGCAAAATACGGAATATTGCATGAACTGCCAGAGAACAAACGTACTGGTCTTGAAAGACATGCAATCAGAATATTCTTAGAAGGGAGGACAGCAAGACTGTCTCATATCCTTTGAAGATTATCAGGAAGGACAAAGCCCTGGAAACTAATACCATATCTAATAAAGTATAAGGTCAAAAAAGAAAAGGGAAGACCTTTAATGAGATGGAATCACATAGTGACTGAACCATTTACTCAAGCATAGCAATGGCTTATGAGGACGGCACAGGCTCAGGTAGTGTCTCTTTCTATTGTACATAGGGTTTCTATGAGTAACAACTGATTCATGGGCATCAAACAACAATAAGCAGACAAGAAAAGTCTCAGGAAGTTCTCCATGAGTTGTGTGGAAAGATCTATAGAAAATATTCGATAATACTAAAAAGTCCTCAAAAGAGAGCATAATGTGCTGGTTTTTAATGCAAAACTTTATCTTTTTAATAAGTTTTTTCTTTTATACTGGTTTGCTTACAAAGTTCATATACACAGTTTTTCACATTATCTTTATCCACACTGTGTTTCATACAATCACTCCGATTCATCGTATTTTATAAATTAATCAACACCAAATATGCCCACCATTTCCCTGTTTTTCCAGATGCCCCCTTCCAGGATCTTTCCCATTTCCTTTACCTACACCTTCCTTTACCCATCAAATTTTGTGACTTCATGATTACCCTCCTAGCCATCCTCACACTTCTGCTCCTACCCTCCCCCCTTTGAAGCCTCATACACATTTTACCAGTTATCTATTTCTACAATAATGCTCTTATACAGTATTTGTCCTTATGAGACTGAGTTAGTTCACTTAGCATAATGCTCTCCAGTCCCTCCCAAGTTAGGTAGTAATTTTAAAAATTATTGTTTCTGCATGCTGCATAGTATTCCATTGTGTGAATTTCTCAATTCAGTCAATTCACCTCATTCTGACTCATGATACTGAGATTCACTACTGTCTCTTTCCACAGATTTTTTTTTCTGTTAATTGATTTATTAATTATAATTCAAGAATTAATTGTATCACCTGGCTGGTACACTAGACCGTTTCCCACCCAGGATGGCACTGGTGAGCCTAATCTTCCTCCTCATCATCGCCGGCTCCAGCCCCAGCCTGGCCCTTCTTGGCGTTCTTCCTCTTCACGCGGCCTGGGCGGCCCCCACCATATGGAGACCACAGGGAGAAGTCGATGTGCTTCTGGGAGTCCAGGCGGACAATGAAGGATGGGATGTTCACCACCTGCTTTCGGACCCTGATATGACGCTGTCGGATCAGCACGCGGGCGTGGTGGATGGACTTGGCCAAACCGAGCTTGAACACCTGGGTCTGCAGACGCCTTTCCAAGAAATCCTCGATCTTCAAGCCCAGGATGTAATCCAACTTCATCTTGCCCTAGTCCAGCACACCAATGCGGACCAGTCGCCGAAGCAGCGCATTGCCTTCAAACAGACGCCGTGGGTCCTTCTCATCCAGCGTCAGCAACTCTCGGGCAGCTTTGCGGATTTTGGCCAGAGTAAACTTGACCCTCCAGAATTCACGTTTGTTCCGGAGCCCATACTCGCCAATAAGCTTCAGCTCTTGGTCGAGACGTGACTTCTCGAAGGGTCTCCGCGGGGTCACGTAAGTTTTCCGACAAACCCAGCTCCTGGCCACCGCCATGTTGGCACAGCTTGCCTGTCTGCGCCTGGGAGCCGACCGCGATCACAGGCAAAGAGTTTCCACAGATTTAGTCAATTTTGTTCATGTGCATCCCATCTGGCAAGGTCCACATGCATAATAACCATGACTTTTTAAGAGAGTCTTTGCAGTAACTAAGCCATTGATCGTACAAAATTCCATCATGTGATCTCTCACCATGTTTTTATGACCAAGCACCAATCTTTCTCCTTTTATTTCAACTTTAATATTCCAGTCACCAGTTAATTTTAATGTATCTTGCTGCAAGTTTAATCAATTTCAGACTGCAGGAGTGGGTAGAAATTCTCAATTTCTTCATCTTTGGTTTTGACGGTCAATGCATAAATCTGAGTAATAGCTGTATTAACAGGTCTTCCCTCTATGTGCGTGAATTTTATCCCATCAGTGACAACACTGTACTTCAGTATCAATCTTTAAATGTTCTTTTTGAGATGAATGTGATACCATTCCTCTTGGTCATTCCAAGGATAGTAGATCATATGACCTGTCTAATTCAAAATAGCCAATGCAAGTCTATTTCAGCTCACCAATTCCTAGGAAAGGTATCAATGTTTATGTGTTCCAATTTCATCTTCTAAAATTTTCAATTTTTTCAAATTGAAGTTTTGTATATCACACATTTCAACTATTAATAAATGTCTGCAGTGGTTTCTCTTCATTTTGAGACATACTACATCAACTAATGAAATTACTGCACTGACTGAAAGCTTTACTTCATCCACTTTATAAAGGTAGATTCATAATGCTATTACACATTTAACAGACCACAGCATCACTCACTCACTGCCATCAAGTCTAAATGACTCCTGGCTAACCTTTGAGTGGGTTTTCAGAGGCTGTAAATCACATGGAAAAAGAATGCCTATCTTTCTCCTGTGGAGCAGCTAGTAAATTTGAACCGCTCTACTTTGGGTTGACAGTGCAATTCCCTATCCACTAGGCTGCCAGGGCTTCTAACTCTGGCCACAGTAGAAATAAAAGTTTTATATACACTGGTAAACCAAACATTTGATAATTACATATCTAAAAAGGACTCATCTCTAAAGCTTTTAAAGACCTCCAACAATTCAGCAAGAAAAAGACAAACAACCCAATTACAAAATGAGCAGAGGGCATGAAAAGATGTTTCACCAACGACGACATACAGATGGCCAACAAACACCAGAAGAAATGCTCAAGATCACTAGCTATTACAGAGATGTACACCAAAACAACATTGAGATACCTACCACCTTAACAACAACAGCAAAATTCAACAAGACAGCAAACAACAAAAGCTGATGAGGGTATGGAGAGACTGGAACTCTCATATATTGACAGTGGGGATGTAAAATGGTGTAACCACAATTTTCCTGAGAAAGTTGGAAGGACCCTCAATAAGACAGACTGGCACAGTGACTGTTACAATGAATCTGAGCATACGAGAGATCATAAGGATTGGGGTAGAATAGGGCAAGGTAGGGGTCAAAATCACTTAAAACAACAAATTCATATTCTCCAGCAGAACTATGTTTTTTAAAAAAAGTATTTTACATGGGTTTGCTTACAAAGTTCATATATAGTGTTTCACACTATCCTTCATTCACACTACGTAGAACTATCTTTTCATCTCCTTATGCTGAGACTAATCCAACTGTACCTGTGATTCTGTGTCTGAGATACCTCCTGCGGCAGTACCTGGAAAACTGCTGATGCAGGTGCTTTAGAATTCATTTCTCAATGTCCCCAAGACCTCCTCTCACTATCTACTTTTGCTTCTGGATTGATAACTAGGCTTAAGTCCCAGAGAGCCACAAGAGGTAAGGTACAAAATGTGTGAACCATGAGAAGGTACGTTATACTCCAAAGGAAGTGATTTAAAAAAAAAATACATACAAACAGTAACCTGGGGAATACGTATAAAAATTGCTATTAAAGTATGAGATAACAGTACAGGAAACAAAATTGCCTCAGTCTGAGTTTATTGATATTGGGCCACTAAGCACAGATTCTTCAGTCAATGATTCAGCTCAAGATATTAGAAAAGGATTCAACAACAGTTTATTTGGTTGTTTCACTGAAGCATGGATTAAACAACCTGGCCTACATTAAATCAAGTTAAAATGTAATAACTGCTTTGGTAAACTGTGGAAGGCTTAGAGAAACTGACATGTTAGTGTGCATTTATCAAAACAGACCCCATGGAATACCCAGAAGGCAAACCTTTTACCACAGCAGTAGAAACAAATTTGTGGAGAAAGTTCCAGAATCCTCGAAGACTACCTGAAGATATTACATGTAAGTCAGATTTGACAGTGCTAACTGCCCTAATTATTGTTGTTATGTGCTCCTCAGGAACACAGGCATCTCCCAGTGAAGAAGAGGCTGCCAAGGACACAGGTGAGACCTGGCCCTGCTCTGTAGGCTGCTTCAGGTGGGACAAGCACACAGCCAATCTGTCTGATCAATCACTTTCCCAGAGACTCTGCAGTACCCAAGTAGTAGAAATTATTGTGTACTGTGGAGTCAGAACTGATCCACATCTGTGGCTCCAGCAGGTTTCCAGAGGCAGCAAATTGCATGTGAGGAGACTGCCCATCATTCCCCCGACAACACAGAATCTGGTGGATTTGAACCACATGTCTTTGGGATTGCAGCGCAGCTTCTTACCACTAGTCCACCAGAGCTTCCAATTGAAATAAGTCACCTAAGTACAAGGGGCAGATTGGACACAGTAATGCTATGGCTCAAATGGTTACACCCGCCAAAGAAAAAGTGGTTATGGTTAACATAATAGACATCAGTGTCAAACAGTAATCAGAATAGTGTGATTCATCATCTGGATTTATGGCACTGGCCTGGACTCTCTAGAGTGAAACAGATGGGAAATCTACTAAATATTACCATGATTTGGTTGCCCAGTGATAAGGAGATGCACTGTCAACCTGAAGGCACTTGGTTCAAATGCACTACCTACCCCATGGGAGAAAGATGGGCAATGTCCTCCCGTGGATTTAATGTCTCTAAAAACTGGAAGGTCAGATATGGGTTGACTCCAAAGCAATGGTATTCGATAACAACAACAGATAAGCAAAAGAACAGCCATCTAGCACAAATCATGGGCAGTGACTAGTATAAACCCTCAATCAATTCTCAGACTTTAGTCAGTTTACAGACCTGTAACTCCTTGAATGAAGGAAACTCCAAGTTCCCTTGTGGAAAAACCACTTTATACTGTCAAAAAAATTTATACTATTAACTTCTTTCTATCCTTCCTCAAAGAGAGGCCTTTTACCAGAGTGACTGTTCACTGAGGGAAAGTAGATAATCAGATTATGGGGCTATTAGATTTGACAGTGATAACTGTCCACTGTCAGCTGGGTACTGGCTTGAATTAACATTAATTCCAGGAAACTCAAAATGTCATTGTGGTCTTAGATATACTCAGAAATAAAAAAATCCCCACACTGGATCCCTAGTATATGGAGTTAAGGGCTCTGTTTGTAGAGAAAATTAAATGGAACTCGTCAGAACTGCCTTTACTTAGGAAGATAGTAAACCAAAAGCAACAACACATTCCTGAAAGAACTGCAGAGGTTATTATCATCAAGAACTTGAAAGATGCAGAGGCAGTGATTCACATTCATATTCTCACCATATTCCAATTCAGCTTATATATTTGGCCTGCACAAAAAAACAGGTGTATTTTGGAGAATGATAGTAAATTATTGTAAACTTAACCAGGTAGTGACTCCAATTGCATCTGCTGTTTCAGATGTGATTACACTGATTAAACAAATTAATAAATTTACTGGGATCTAGCATGCACGTACTGAGCTGACCAATGCTGCCTTCTCTATTCTAGTTTTGAATGATCAGCAGTAGTAGTTAGTCTGCCTTCAGCTGGCAAGTCCATCATTATACCTCCACTGGAGTGTCTCAGATATATATTAACTCTCCAGTTCACTGTTATAACTTAATCCACAGAAACCTTGATCTTTCCACAATACATCACACCAATCCGCTAAAGTAATAATAATGTGATTAAACCTTGTAAGCAAAAAAGTAGCAATGACTCTAGAGTTATTGCTAAGTATGTTACAGGGTACAAAAGTCAGCCATCTACCACCTCAAAAGAAATTTCTTAGGGTCACAGAATGTAATGTCCTTCAGGTTCCTCAGTGTTATGGAAAGTTTCATGAATTCTTCATTGTTTTTCCATGCTGCATAGTACTCCACTGTGTGACTACACCAGTTTCTCCATATATTTATTTCCTTTGTTTCTATCTCTTTGTAGTTCTAAATAATGCTGCAATAACTCTCTCTCATGCTCATTCTCATTTCCATTGGCTCTGAACTGACTCAGCACTGATCCTCTAGGGAGTTTTCAGAGGCTATAAAAAGCAGAAGAGTGTCCATCTTTCTTCTGTGGAGCCACTGGTAGATTCTGAACCTTTGGGTTAGGAGCACAACTTCCTATAGATTGTGCCACTAGAAGTCTTTATCGTTATCACGGGTACACATGTATCAATTCATAATGTGTAAGTCTTATTTCTTTAGGTTCTATAACTAGTAGAAGAATAGCTGGATACAATGGTACATACATTTTCAACATTTTAAGGAAACAGCAAAGTGCTTTCCATAATGTCTGCACAGTTCATTTTACATTCTCACTGGCAGTATATATAAGAGTTCCAATCTCTATACACCCTCGCCAGCATTTGTTGTTTACTGTCTCACCGAACTCTGCTACAGCTATGAGGGTAAGATGGTATATCATTGTTGTATTGCTTTGCATATCTCTAATAAAAAGTCCACTCCATGTGTGTGTTAAACATCTTATTAAGTTCCTTGGTGAAATGCCTTTTCATATCTTCTGCCATTCTGTAAATATGTTGTCTATTTTTGTTGCAGTTAGACTTTTCAATACATTTTAGATATGAGCCCCTTGTCAGACATGCCACTGACAAATATTTTTCCTAGTCTATAGGCTCTCTTTTAACTCTTTTGGAAAAACTTGTGATGCATAGGACGATTTCCTTTCAGAATGTCCCATTCTAGTATGTTACCCTTTCCTGATTGCAAAATTTTTGTTTCATACATATAATATTTTTGTTGTATTTGATAGTTTGTTTATGCTGTAGATTGTTGCTGCTGCTGTTGTTATGCACCATCAAGTCAAAACCAACACACAGATGACTCTCTGGCACATTTTCAGAGGCAGAAAACTGCATGGGAGGGGACTGTCCATCTTTCTCCCAAAGAGTACCTGATGGATTTGAACTGCATACCTTTGAGTTGGCAGCATTATTCCTTACCACTAAGGCATCAAAGCTTCTATGCTGTAGATTGTTGTTGTTGTTGTTGTTGTTGTTGTTGTTGTTGTTGTTGTTGTGTGCCACAGAGTCAAGTATGACTCATAGCAACCCAATGAAGAGCTGACCTGAACCCTGCCCTATCTTTTGCCATCCTCATCATCTCTGACACATTAGAGCCCAGGACTAAAGTCAGCTTGTCAATCTATCTCATTGGGAGTCTTCCTCTACTTGGCTGGCCCTCCATTTCTCAAAGCATGATGTTCCTTTCCAAGGAATAGCCTTGCCAAGCTACATTTCCAAAGTATGAAAGATGGAGCTGTGCCATCTTTGTTTCCAAAGAGCACTCTGGCTGCATTTTTTCCAAGACATATGTCCTTCTGGCAGTCCATGGGATAGTCCACACTTTTCTCCAACACCACAACTTAAGGCCATCAATTCTTCTATGTTCCTTATTCACTGTTCAGCTCTCTGATGCATAGCAGGTGATTGAGAAGACTATGGTCTCAGTAAGGCACCCAAGTCAGTTTTCAAACTGACATCATATCATCAGCTTTTTTGAGAGTTCTCCAACAGCGAAGTTGCCCAAAGCAGTGTGTCTCCTGATTTCCTGACTACTGTTGATTCAAACATGATGAAATTACCGACCCCTTCAATCCTTTCTCCATTATAATGTTGACTGCTGGTCCTGTAATGAGACCTTCATTTTCTTGATGTTGAGATGTAATTCATACTGAAGGCTGTAGTCTTTAATCTTATGCAGCAAGCATTTCATACCCTTTTCACTTTCAGCAAGTCAAGTTGTGTCATCTGCACAATGCAGGTTGTTGATTAGTCTTCTTCCAATCCTGATGCTACATTCTTCTTCATAGAGTCCAGCTTTGCAAATTATTTGCTCAGCTTACATACCCAATAGGTATGGAGAAACGATAAACCATGATGCACACCTTCCTTGATTTTAAACCATGCAGTGTTCCCTTGATCCATTAGGACAACAGCTTCTTGGTGTAGGTATAGTTTCTATAAGAGCACAGCTAAGTATTGAGCATTCTGGGATTCTCATTCTTCTCAATGTGAGCCATAAAAGGGATCCTAAATTTGCTATTTTTTTCATCTGATCATCTTTACAGTTTCAGGTTTTATCCCTATTTCCTTGATTCATCTTGAGTTAGTTGAGTTGGGGGTTTTTTTGTTTGTTTGTTTGCTTCAATTTTCTACCGACAGATATCCAACTTGACCAGTATCATTTTTTAAAGAAGCTGGCATTTCCTGATTTAATGAATTTCCTTGTCCATAGGTAGATAGGTTCACTTTTGGATTTTTTTAGCTGTCAACAGGTTAATTTGTTTACTTTTAGGATCTCAATTCTGTTAAAGGCAAGTATCTGATGTCATCTGGTCTACATAAGGGAACCTGCTTGGTAACTGATGTAAGGAAGAATCATGAAATAACAGTGGGACGAATTAGTGCTTGTTAACAATCCATCCAAATGGAACCAAGCAAGACAAAGAGGTGGCCAAATCTCACAAAACTTTAGGTGTGTATAACAAGGGCAGAGCAAGGAAGACATGGTCCTGTCTTTTTACTTAATTTTCTGAGAGGAGATTCGCTAATATCATTTCAAGAGCATCTTTCCTTATCACCTGTCTTCAACCATCTTTCTCTGTGTGTGCCTGCGTGTGCCATGTATCCTTTCTTCATTAACAAACCCACTGTGGGAATCTCCTAGAATTTTAATAAGGTGCTCTTTTATTTTAATAAATTCCTCTTCCTCACTTGCGAATTGCTGTACCCATTCATTTATTCTATTGCCATTCCGTGTTTCCTCCCTGTGGGACTTATCTAGTGCTCCCTGCGAGCAGTACAGTGGTCTTTTGGGACTACCAGTGCTAGCACATTTCAAAGTCTATTCCATTGATCTACACTGATGTACCAGCACCATGCTGCTTTGATTACAGAGGATGTGTAGTAAATTTTGAGATTAGGAAGTATATGGCCTCATGCTTTGTGTTTCTTCTTCAGTAGTGCTTTGCTTATCTGGGGTTTCAAATAAAATTGGTGATTATTTTTTTTCTCTTTTTGATGAATGATGATAAGATATGAATTGGGACTGCATTATACTTGTAGAATGCTTTTGGTAGTGCTGCCATTTCCACAACACTACGTCTTTTTAGCCATTACCACAGTATATTCTTCTACTCATGTAGATCACTTTTTGTTTCTTGTAGAAGTATTTTGTCATTGTCTTTGCATAGGTCTTTTGTGCTATGAATCTAAGAGCTGGACAATGAATAAGGATGAAAGACAAATAATTGATGCCTTTGAGCTGTAGTGTTGGAAAAAAGTACTGAATATCCCATAGACTGCCCAAAGAACAAACAGATATGTCTTGAAAAAAATGCAAACAAAGTGCTCCTTAGAGGCAAAATGAAGAAGCTTCATCTCACATACTCTTCACATGTATTCTATTCTTTGCAAAGGGATATCATGCGTGGAAAAGGGAAGGGTCTGTAAAAGAGAGGAAGATTCTCAATGAGACGGACTGACAAGTGACTGTAGCAATGGGCTCACATTTGTCAGAGGTGCTGAGGATGGCACAGGATAGGGCAGGGTTCAGCTCTGCTTTTCACAGTGTCACTATCAGCTGTACTCACACTAGACATCACCTAACAACTATTATTGTCATGGGAGCTCTGGTGGCTTAGTGATAAGTTGTGCTACTAACCCAAAGGCATGCAGTTCTAATCCAAAAGTTACTCTATAGGAAAAAGATGGGCAATTTAATGCCTCTGAAAACCTACAACAGGGTCAATTATGAGTTGCTTTAGACCCCTTGGTACATATAACAACAACTAGTAGCATTGACTGGCCTATTTCTCTCTTCAAATATATTAAAGGTTTTTTTGGTGTGTTTTTTTAATGCAACTTTTTTTTTCCAGCATATTCTTCCCATTTCATTTTTCCCCCATTCATTCATTGTTGCACATCTTCCTTCCTGCCCACTAAATCTATTAAAGTTTAATCTATATATCATGGGACTCTGTCTTTGGGGGCATAGATATTATAGTTATGTCCTCTTGTTCAATTAACCCTTTGATCATTATTATATAATGTCCTTCCTTGTCTCTTATGTTGATTTTTGCCTTCAAGGCTATTTTATCCAAAATTAATACTACCACTCATGCTTTTTTTCATATTTGTCTGCTTGGTATTTTTTCTTTCCACCCTCTGATTTTAGTCTAATTTTGCCTTTCTGTCTAAGGCATGTCTCTTATAGACAACATACTGGTAATGGGTCATGCTTTCTTTTCCATTCTGCTTTTTCTTGACTGATATATTTCATTTTACTCACATTCAAGGTAATTATCAATGTTTCTGTTGTGAGGAATCAAGTAGGAACCAACTTACAGTTGATCCTCCAGTAGATTTTCAGAGGCTGTAACAGGAGGAGACTGCCATATTTCTACCAAAAAGCAGCTGGTGGGTTAGAACCACCTGCCTTTGGGTTGGCAGCCCAATTCCTTATCCACTCACTAAACCACCAGAACTCCCTAATTATCAACAGATACCGTTTTATTTTTGAGTTTTATTGTTGTGATTTTACTGCAATCTTTGTTGTGCTGTTATTGGTTCCTTTGCTCTATCCACTTTTCTTTGCTGAGGTTACCATGTTTATGGCTTTAGTCATGATATTCTTTATCATTTTTCCATTAGTGTTTAATATCACATTTTTACTTTCCTCTTTTTTTATTCAGATAACACAGTTTATTAATCTGCTTATAGGAGGTCTCCACATAATTCACTATTACATACTCAAATCTAAAAGAATTCCATTTATATTTAAATACCCTTGATTTTTTTTTCTCCATTTAGAACTTCTGTAATTACACTGCTCTTCAATGAGTCATCCTCATTTATAGACTGACACTTCTGGTTTCTTAGTTTTCAGTCTTGTAAGATGACTTTATTTTGTGTTTTCCTATATCTGGGTCAGTTTCTGAATTATACTGTTGTGTGATTACTTCTGGTTGATATCTGTCATTGTTGGTTCTTTCTGTAAAGAATCGCCTTTACAAGGGAGTAGAGAGGAACCTCCCACTCACATGCTTTAAGTGTGGCTCTGAAGGACACTTGGCCAAGGTGGCCCACATCAGGTCCTCGTGACAGACAGGACTGACAGACCCCAGCTCCCAGCTGGAAACAAAGGAGGATGCTTCAACGATTTAGATCCTCCCAGAAGAGCCGGGGATGAGCATTAACATTACTGGTAAGTATATTCATTTTCTCCTGGACACAGAGCCTACTAATTGGTCCTAAAAGCCATCTGAGGTCCCAACTCTTCTCACTATCTCTTAGTTGTTGGAATGGATGGAAAACCTCATAAGCAGTTCCTTACTTCACCTCTACCTTGCATGCGAACTTCCAAGTTGTAAAACAGCCCAGTGGTAGATGGAATTTGCTCCAGGACTTAAGAACCATGAATGACATAGCTGAGCCTCTGTATCTTGTGGTTCCTAGCCTGTACACTATAATAGACAAAGCGCTAGTCTATAGGCCTTTTATTGTAAGAACCACCTTCCCTCTGTAACTTGATTTGTGCCACTACTAGAACCTCTACTCAGAATATTACTGCTTGTTATTTTTTGACTCATGTACTTTTAACTTGTTAGTTAAATTTGTGTCTTCTAGACTGCAACACTTCCATGATACATCTTTAAGGATATGAACATGTACGGCTAAGCACAACTGATAACAGTGCATCTAAATTCCAAAATCAATCTCCATAATAGTCTATGTGTTTCCTACTGCCAAAGGGGCCCTTTAGAGTAGTGAGAGAAGACCTTCACCCTGAAACCCACAGCGTCCCTTTTCAGCAGGAAGTAGCTAAGAGAATACGCTATCCCCTTTTCCTTATGAATCAGAGTGAAGTCTCTCTCAGGGAGGAGTGATAGGGAATGGCAAAGGACACACTGACAAAGGAGATTAATCAGAACTGGCTTTGACAAGCACTGTGGCAATGGGCAATTAAAACAGACATTCGGGGGGGGGAGAAGAACGAACTGGGGAGGAGGGTAGAGAAAACAGTGTAACAATGAATGAATGAGAACCCAAAATCTCTGTAAATGTTCATTAAAACTAATAAAATTTAAAAAAAAAATAAAGAATCGCCTTTAATACTTCTTATAAGGTTAGTCTGTTGTTGTTGTGTGTAGTTGAGTCAAAACCAACCCATAGCTGACACTCTAGTGGGTTTTCGGAGGCAGTAAATCACATTGGAGAAAACTGACTGTTTGAAGACTGACTTGTTTTTCTCCTGTGGAGCAACAGCTGGTGGACTCGAACTGTCTACCCTTGTGCCGGCAGCACGCACAATTCCTTACCACTAACCTATGAGCGTTCCCTATAATGGTTATAGTTTTAATTAATTCCCTTAATTTCTGTTTATCTGAAAATGTCTTATTTTCATCTTCATATATGGTGGATAATTTTTCTGAATACAGAATTCTTGGTTAGTTATTAGTTTTCTTTCAAAATTTTAAATAAGTCATCATTGACTTCTTGTCTTTACGGTTTTTGCTGAGAAATCAGAGATTAATCTTACTGTTTCTCCTTTCAAAGTAATTCTTCATTTTTCCTGAATAGTTTTTAGTATTCTTTAATTTTGGAAAATTGTAATATAGCATGTCTCGAGGTTTTTCTTTTAGGTTCTTTATTGTTTGGAGTTCAGCTTCTTGAATGCCAAGTTCTCCTTTATTCCCCCCTAACATCTGGGGAGTTTCCTTTCAGCAAATCTTCAACAATTTTATCTGTGCTCTTTGTTTCGTTGGTTTTCTCTTTCTGTTCTGGAACTTCAATCACATGTAAGATGTTCCTTTTAAAACAACTATGAGATATCATCTCACCCCAGTAAGAATAGCATTTAACAGAACGGCAAACATCAACTGCTGGCGAGGTTGCGGAGAAACTGGAACCCTTATTCACTGTTGCTGGGAGTATAAAATGGTGCAACCGCTATGGAAGGCTGTATGGCGCTCTCTCAAAAAGTTGCAAACAGAAATACCATTTGACCCTGCAATTCCACTACTGGGAATCTACCCTAAAGGAACCATAACCGCCACCCAAGCAGATATATGCACACCCATGTATGTTGAGGCTTTGTTCAAAATAGCAAAAGAGTTGGAAACAATCCAAGTGCCCATCAACAAACGAAATATGGATGGAGCTCTGGTATATTCACACAATTGAATACTATGCAGCATTGAAAAACAAAAAACTCATGAAATATTACACAAAATGGGTGACCCTGGAGGACATTAGGCTGAGTGAAATATCTCAGTCACAAAAGGACAAATATTGCACAGGGCCAATGTTGTAAAACAGGACCAACATCAGGGTTAAGGGAAGATGGAGAAAGAGGCAATAAACAGATGAGGGAGAGAACTGTTTAAAAGAGATACATGATTAGGTATTACTGTCATGACAGGAGTCCAGAACAAAGGCTGTATAGTGGAGTGGACTTGGGGGAGGGAATCGTATACCAATGAAAGAATGTTTCTTTTACTTTTCAAAGAGAAGAGCGAACTGGGGGTGGACAGGGAGAAAAGTCCAAGAATGAATGAATGGAAATCCTAAGTCTCTGTAAACTTTCATTAAAATTAATTTTAAAAAAAGAAAAAAATGTTCCTCTTGATGTCTTGATGGTGTCCCACATAATTCATATCCTATCTTTAATGTTTTTCCTTACCTTTACAGATTCTTCTCTTCCATTTCTTCAATTCTGCTCTATTAAAATTCCCATGTTATCAATTTCTGAAATTTTAGTCTTAATATTCTGAATTTCAATTTCCTGTTTTTCTGTGGATTGTAATTTTTCACTGATTTTGTCTATTTGGCCTTTTTTTCCTTCATTCTTCCAGAATTATGTTTACATTTTCCTTTGTCTGTAGTTTCTTCCAATTTTTTCCCTCATACTTCTTCTTCACCCAGGAATTTTCAATAACATTTCTTCCTCTGAAAGATTTATTGATTCTATATTTTGATCACTTTTTTGATGTCTTGTTATTTTTGTGGGGAGGTGGGGTTTGAAGTTGTCTTTTGCCTCCAGGACAGTGTGCTGAAGTTACATTTGTAGTCTTTCACCTCTTTAGGTCTTCTGCAAGCTATGAGAGAAGACGGGAGTATGTGTGCCATTTTCTGCTTATTGTTCTTGCAAAACAACTGACGGTAAAGTGGGTTTGTGATGTTTGCTGTCTAACATTAGTTAGGTGGAGCAAAAGCTGGTCTTCTATGCAATGGGTGAGGTTGCAAAAGATCTGTGCATGACTGGGTAGTGTACATACTCTTGGTGTCTGCTGCTGAAGGCTAAGAAAAAGAAGTGAGAAGCTGAGTCAACTATGACTCATAGAGACCCTGTGAACAATGGATCTGAACCTTGCATTATCTTGTGCTATCTTCATCATCTCTGATATACTTGAGATAGCTGCTTAGTCACCGTGTCAACCCATCTCATTGAGGGTCTTATTGTCTTTTGCTGGCCCTCCACCTTTCCAAGTATGATGTCCTTCACCAAGGGCTGGTCCCTCCAGAGGGAAAAACAAACAAAACACCAACCAAGAATGTCTAGTAAAATAAAGAGCAGAAAAAAAAACAAAGTGAAAGGAAATCATCACAGAAAGGCAAAAAAAGGAAGGAGACTAAAAAGGGCAATTAAACAAGAGAAAGGAAAGGAAAAGTTGGCTGATGCTCTTGCAGTTGCTGTAGCAGGTGGAGGCTAGATGTTTAGTCAGTGATGGTCTTTCTGTTGGTCTGGCAGAAGTCTGAGGAAGGTATGTTCAGTCAGGGCCGAAGATTCTGCTTTTCCGAGAGGTACCTAGGGTGCCAGAGAAAGCTCAAAATATAGTAGGAGAACACATGCAGCTTCTCTGATGAATTAAGGGGTGCCAGCCTAAGATGGGATTTCTGCCTAGGAGAGTCAGCTGTCCAACTTTGCAATCTTTCTTAACCCAGGGGTTGATTACAGGCAGGGACCTAACGAGAGGTGGCTCACACTGCCATATTAAGGCAAGTCATGTGGGGAAGATGTACCCTGTGCCTGATCTACAAGGGTGTCAGACTGCAAGTGAGACAGTGCTCCACCCCAGCTTCAACAGAAAGAGAGGAACCTCGACTCAGGAGCAACATGACCCTGCCACTAAAGCTACAGAAGTACTATGCAGGAGCTAGCCACTGCCAACTCTGAAATGCCCAAAGACTGCTGGACAGTGTTCTGCTCTGATTCTAGAAGCATAATAATGTCTAGTTAGATGCAAGAACCCCCACCCCAGACTGTGCTTTAATCAGTCATGACACTGGTACAGACCAGGCAGGTCTCCCAGAACAGGCAAAGCCTTCCGCATCCACAAGTGTGTACTATGGTGAGCCATGCACATACCTAATGTCAGATTAAAAATGGTGTGAACCTGTCCTCTGGAGGAGGAACTGGAAGCAAACAAGGGGAGCCCTGACCCAGGTGAAAAGTCACTCTGCTAATCCTCTGCATGTGCCTAAGAAAGAAAGAGGGGATCACACTTTACCTTTCAACAACCAGCCACTGATGTGGTCACTGTTGTAGTTCTGGCTTCCCCAGTAACAGTATTTATTTTCGTATGCGTGGTTTCTACGCATAATTCTAAATAATTAGGAAATACCCAGTTAGAATATCCCTAAACTAAGAGATTACCCACAAAGAAACCAAAGCTCCCAACTTGGAGTTGATTCAGACTCACAGTAACCCTACAGGGTCAGGCCAAATGGCTTCATTGTGTTTTTAAGGTGCCAAATGTTTACACAAGGAAATTACCTGAAGAGTGGCTGGTGGATTTGAATTGCCAACTTGAGTTAGCAGCTTAATGCTTATACTGCACCACCAGGGCTCCCAAATGAAAGTATAATTATAAGACATGTAAGAACCACTCTAGAATGTTAACTCAAAAAATATTAGATTGGTGTTAACTCACATATGTTAAATTTTACTTTTAAAACACTTTTATTTGTTCCGAAAAGTCTCAGAAAATATAAATGCCTCTGGGTGGTGAAGTCTGAGCTAATTTTTTCCCTTTTTATTCCTCTCCACCTTCTATTTTTTCCTACCATAATCACATTAGCTTATGTAATTAAAAATTATCCTTAAAATATAAGTAGCTTTTTAACACCCTGAACTCTGAATAATACTTAATATACTAAACACTAAAAAACTAAGCCTACCTCTGCAGACTCAATTCTGAGAGACCATCCTTTGGATTTCTAAGGCTTTCTATCCATCAACCTTTATGTGAAGAGACTGACTATCTTTCTCCCACAGGGCAGCCAGTGGATTTGAACTGCTGATGTTTTGGTTAGCAGCTCAACACAAAATACATTCAAACTCAAAAAACTCCTTGCCAGTGAGTCTTTGGATGTGGTATACTGCAGGAAAGGAGACTGTCCATCTTTCTCCTGTGGATGAGGTGACAGATTTAGCCATCCGTCTATCCTTGAGGTAGTAATACAGTATACCATCAAAAGTAATAATTAATCAATCAGAACTGAGGAAGAACACAGTATTACCAGCAACATGAGGCATGATTACTAAGCAGCAAAAATGATGAAATGCCTATATTAAGGTGACACAAACTTTTTTTTTTACATTTAGGTTGTTTATTTTTCATTTCAATGAACATCTACAGAGATTTTGGGATTCCATTCATTCACTGTTTCACCCTTCTCCCCGCACAAACCCCTCCCCCCTCCCCCCCATTTGCTCCTCTCCTTGAAAAGCAAAAGAAAAACTCCCTCATTGGTACACAATCCCCCTGCACCTCCCCAAACCCCACCCCCTACCCCCAAATATACTTTTATAAACATAAAAACAATTTCTTATATCTAGTACTGCAATAACAGAAATACCATATGTAGATGACTCTACCAAGTAGAAATTCATTTATTCCAGTTTAGGAGGCTAAAAGTCCAAATGCAAATTGTTGGCTCTAGGGGGAGACTTTCTGTGTCTATCAGCTCTGGACAAAGGTCCTTGTCTGAGCTTCCATTCCTGGGCAATTTCATGTAGTTTGACATCTCTCTTCCCTCATCTCTGCTTGATTTTAATATCTATCATATCCATAGGGAGTTATGTTCCCAACCCCAAAGTGGCACCTCTCTTGCAGTTCTAATCCACCAACAACTCCATGGATGGGCAATCTTCTCTAATTTACAGCCTCTTAAAACCCAGTGGAAGGTCATCCGATTCTAACTCAAGGGCAACAAGTTCGAGGGGTTTTTTGCTTTTATCTCAAAAAATTTAGTCAAAATATACTCTATACTAATCCTGTTTAATTACTGTAACAAAGAAAACCTAATTCCAAATGATCACAGACACTGAGAAGAGGATCACCACACATAATTTTAGGTGGCATAGCTCAATCCATAACAAACACCAGCAACAGGGCCTAAACTTCCAGTAGCTTGGACTAAGTGGAATGGAAACTCGGCCTGCTATAGAAGAGAAAAATCCAGGTGAAGAGTTAACAAATTACAACAGATTATTAAACTACATACCTGAAACAAAAATCTGGTACTAGGAAACCAAATCAGTAAAAACAATGAGATCTTTGTGGAACTACCACAGTATCATCCCCTACAGTCCAAGAGATGCCATGGTTTCTTTAGGAAATAAATATTCCCATGCAAGTGTATCAAAATTTTTGATACATTAACTGTCTCAAAATTTTTCCTTTCCAAGGGCTTCTACTTTCATCCACAGTGCTTCAGGTAGCCTTAAGTGCTTTTCCCTTTCCCTTATCAAAATGCACAATAAAATTCACTCCATGCTGGTTCCTATCTTCCTCCCTGAAACATCAATCTCCACCATGTCTTTCTTCAACGTTTTCCTCAAACATTGTTACCCTTGTTATCATGGATGCTGAATCTGTTATGATGTATCTAGCTGTAACAATAGCAAAAAGTAATTCAAACAGACTTAAGCAACTAAGGTATATTGGGACTGTATAACTAGAATGCCCCAGGACAAGGTAGTATACAGAATTTGTCTTATTCAATGTCTTAAAGGAAGCAACACAGTTCAGAATAAGAGATACACTGCAAAAAGGACTTGAGAGGGAAGACAGGAGGGAAGGCAGGAAATTGCACAACAATAAACAAATATTTTAATAATAAAAAAGAAAAGTTATCTGGGGGAGGGACAAAAAAGGTGCAACAATGAATGAATGAAAATCCAACTTTTCTGTAAATTTTCATTAAAATCATAATTAAAATTAAA
Organism: Elephantulus edwardii; assembly: GCF_000299155.1. Taxonomy (NCBI): domain Eukaryota; kingdom Metazoa; phylum Chordata; class Mammalia; order Macroscelidea; family Macroscelididae; genus Elephantulus; species Elephantulus edwardii. Next base: position 83,591 of record NW_006399871.1, read on the forward strand.
AATTTTTATTAAAAAAAAAGGAACTATAAGAAACTTGTTTATTTCCAACCTAAGTATATGGCTTTCCATAGTATCATCTTCTTCCCAAGGATAGCTTTCCTGAAAATAGCAAGATCCATGAATGTATTCATGATGTCACAACTACTAAGAACTAATATTACTAGGGAGCTCTGGAAGCCTAAAGGATAGAGATTTGTGCTGCTAACCCAAAGGTCCATGCCTGCCAGCTGGTTTATGGGAGAAAGATGGGCAACCTTACCCAACATGTTTTACAGTTTCTGAAAACCCACTGGAGGGTCAGCCCTGAGATGTGTCAAACTCAATAGCAATGAGTTCAGCTGTTTGTTGAACTGAAACATTGCTACTATATGCAAAGTCTGTCTTTTCAAATATTGTACAAGAGTAAAATAAAAGTTTACACTATATTGGACTCCTAATTTAAATATTTACTGACCACTCACTGTGTATTAGATCATATACACACACACATATACACACATATATACATATATATACACATATAGACATACAGACATATATACATATACATATACATATACATATACATATACATATACATATACATATACATATACATATACACTGCACAAAACCCAATTAGCACCAGTCCTGCTTCTATTCCAAAAACATGCTATTTTACTGGATCAAAGTTGTGATAGATTGAATTGTGTCACCCTAAGGTGATGTCTGTTGTTTTTGTTGTTGTTAGGTGTCAAGCTGACTATGACTCATACTGGCTCTATGAACAACAGATCTGAACCCTGCTCTATTCTGTGTTACCCTCATGATCTCTGATATAATCCAGCCCACTGTTGCAGTCGTCTTGTCAATCCATCATTCTGAAAGTCTTCTCTTTCTCTGATATGCCACCTTTATCAGTATAATGTCTTTCCCCCCCCCACCGCCCCCCAAACAACTGGTCCCTTCTGACAACCTGCACAGGGATTTCAGATCCAAAGGATGTGCTGTACTAGTCCCCCTTTTTTCTTGATGGTAGCAAACTCAAGATTAGATAAATTATATGATGGAACAGTATGTGGATTAGTACATCCATATGTTAGAATATCATGCTCATTAAATCAATGACCATTCCAGATGTAAGAAAATGTGCATAGCAGATTTTAAAATAAAAATATACTATAAAAAATTAAATATACAGCATTATCCTAAAGTTATGCCACATGCCTATTTAAATATAAACAACTCATTGCTGTCAAGTTGGAACCAACTCAGAGCTGACCCTTCACTGTGTTTCTGAGGCTATAAACCACACAGGAGGAAACTGCCCATCTTTCTCCATTAGAGTCAGTCACCAGTGGATTCAAACAACCAAAGAGGTACAACCTTGAGAACAGCACAACAGAGCTGTGCAACAGCTATGGCAACAGAGCTCCCTTCTTAAATGCTGGCCTGTCTATACACACATACAATCTTGTACTCTCACAGTCAAGTGGTAAGGAGTTGTGCTGTCAACTCAAAGGTGGTGGTGGTGGTGGTGGTGGTTGTTATGTGCTGTCGAGTCGCTTGTGACTCATAGCGACCCTATGTACAACAGCCCTAAACCCTGCTCTATCCTGTGCCAATCTGTCTCTGACACACCCATCCTGATTACCCCAGTCACTGAATCAATACACCTCATAGAGGGTCTTCCCCTTCTGTGCCGTCCCTCCACCCTTCCAAGCATGATGTCCCTCTCCAAGGACCTCCCCCTCCTTACTCAAAGGTAGGTAGTTCAAATCCACCAGCTGCTATGTAAGAGAAAGATAGGAAATCTCCTCCCCAGTGATTTATAGCCTCTGAAAACCTACTGGAGAGTCAGTACCAACTCAATTGCACATAATATCAACATCATCTGCATACACAAATATGTGCATGTGTGTACATGTATATGAAGGAAAGAAAGACTAGAAAAATAAACTAACCTGTTAAAAGTAGTTTTCTTCAGATAATAAAAATAAGACATTGTCTTTATTTTCCTCTTTGCATTTTTCCATATTTACTAGCATTTCTATCATGACTATGTATCTTATATAATCAAAGGAAAACTCAAACTCAACTCAATGTCATGGATTTGGAACAGACTCATAGCTGACCCTCCAGGGGGTTTTCCAAGACTTTCAATTAAGCGCGAGGAAATTGCCCATCCCTCTCTTGACGTCTTGCTATTGGATTAGAACTGCCAGAGAGGCACCACCTTTGGATAGGAGCGGAACTCCCTACCGACTATGTCACCAGAGTGCCCTAGACTACTGCATAGAAAAAAAATGTCAAATATATTCTGTTCACAATACAGAGAAGCTTAGATTATGTTACATTTTAGAAGAATTTCCAATTAAAAAAGAGACAAAATATCTTCTTGATGCTTTTAAAGTTATAACCTTGAGTTCTATGGAAAAGTCACTCATCCAGAACACAGTATTCTCCCAAGATGTCAAATAAAAGCCATACTGTTGGAGTGAATTCAGATTGCATCCCAATTACCTGCTGCAAGAATTCTGAATCACTGCTAGGAGATGTGTGAGATTCTAGATGAAATGGATTCTGTACTGCAATCCTTTAAAGCTCCCACCTTTATATCCCATGAATATCCCATGGACTGCCAAAGAATGAACAGCTATGTCTTGGAAAAGGTGCCGTCAGAGTGCTCCTTGGAGGCAAGGATGACAGTTTCATCTCTCATACCTTGGACATGCTGCTAGGAGAGGCTATTCCTTGGAAAAGGTTATCATGCTTGGAAGGGTAGAGGGTCAGAGAAAGAAAGGATGATCCCCATTGAGATAGACTGATGATCCCCATTGAGATAGACTGACATGGTGACTGCAACAATGGGCTCAAATGTATCAGAGATGGTGAGAATGGCACAGGACAGGACAAGATTCAGGTCTGCTGTTCACAGGATCACTATATGTCTTCCTTGACTTGACTGCACCTAACAACAACAAGAAGGGAGCAAACCTCCTTAGAGATTCTGGAAAGGGGTGGAAGGGAAAAGGAATTCATAACATCACACAATTCTAACACTCAAAATATTATCTATCACTAGATCCAAGATGGCGGGGGAGGCAGAGACAACGTGGTAAGCTGCGGGAGCAGCAGACCACTTGGAGAAGGACCACTACGGCCTTCTACAGACCTCTGTTGTTGTTGTTGTTGTTGTTGTTGTTGTTGTTACATGCCGTCGAGTCGTTTGCAACTCAGAGCAACCCTATGTACAACAGCCCTAAACCCTGCTCTATCCTGTGCCAATCGCACTGCCTCTGACACACCCATCCCAATTACCCCAGTCACTCAATCAATCCATCTGATAGAGGGTCTTCCCCTCTTGCGTCATCCCTCCACCCTCCCAAATATGATGTCCCTCTCCAAGAACCTGTCCTCCTTGCAACATGCCCAAAGTATGTCAGACGAAGCCCCAGAATCCTTCCCTCCAAGGAGTAGCTTGGTTTAACCCTCTCCAGGATGAATCTGTTTGTTTTCTTGGCAGTCCATGGTACATTCAATACTCTTCTCCAGCACCACAGCTCAAAGGCATCAATT
>NW_006399871.1:87844-106080 GCF_000299155.1 Elephantulus edwardii
TTCCCCTGTAGCATCTGGTCCCCACTGGATCCTTTTCATTTCCTTCACCTGCTCCCCTCCACCAACCAAATCGTGCAGCTCTGCAACTACATCCCTGCCCATCCTCACCTTTCTGCCCCCAACCCTCACCTCCTTGTACCCCCATTATGTTTTTCCCAATAAAATTAAAAAAATATATTATCACTAAATTTACAGTCTGCCTTTTTAAAAAATCTGCACAGTATTAATAAAGTAGTAAAAATTCCTCACAGATTAGACTCTTAAGTGCTTATTGATTGTGCACCATGTACAAGATCCTAGGGATACAAATATGATGACAAAGTTCCTCTTTTTAGACTCTGACTAAGAAGCATAGTCCAAAAATGTAAGAAGATAAAAAAAGCACCTTTGTCTCCTGGGGAGAGGAAGCAATTAAACATGATCTAATAGGAGCTCTTGATGGCCTAGCAGATAAGGAGTTGCAATGCCAACCCAAAGGCAGGCAAAGCAACAAAAGACCGGATAAGGGTGAGCTGTCCAACATACCTAGACTACAGGAAGCCTGGAACGAATGTCAGAAACAAAACTCATGAAAAAAATCTGAGGTCTTGCCTTCCATGTTCTTGTAAAAGAGGATGAAAATGGAATTACTATCATTCCATTCATGAACATTTTTCATTTTTGTTAAGTATTGACTTATGTCTCAAAAAAAAATCAAAAACATCCTAAACTCTGTACCTATAAATGTAATCTAACTAGTGAATGGGTTGTCTTTAATATGTAATATGTTCATTAAGTAGGATTAGGGAGCTCTAGTTACCTAGTTCCTGTCAAACATTCTTCTAGGTGGTATAGCACTGGTCTGTGCGTTGCTGTACAGAGGAAACTCGTGGTTGCTGTGATGCTGAAGACTGTGACAGTGATGTGCCAATCATGGTAATGGGTTACCATGGTGGACAGTGTTGGCTGGAGCTTCCCGACTAAATCAAGCCTGGAAGCAGGAGCGGCATCCACTTCCGAAATGGCTTGCCTCCGGAAACTCTATGTATGAACTGTGCTCAGGCTGTTCGTTCATAGAGTCACTATGAGTCGTCTACGACTCGACAGCATCAAACAACAACAACACAGTTACCTAGTGGTAGAGTTGTACTGCCAACCTAACGGTTCATGGTTCAAATCCACCAGCTGCTCCTCAAGATAAAGGTAATCTCTTCCCATGAGATTTACTGCTGAAAACCTAATGGAGAGTCAGTTATGAATCAGTTCTTATTCAACGGTACATAACAATAACAGCTTCTACCCTCTGAGAAAATAAATTTGTCTGTTAAAGCCACTCATTTATGGGGGTTTTCTGTTTTCGCTGAAAACTAGAAAACTAAGACAGAATCTGGTACCAAAAGAGTAATGTGCTGCTCGAATGAATACCTACCATGTGGAAGTGGTTTTTAAATTAAGTAATGGGTAGAAGCTGGAAGAGTTTTTTAAGGTAATCAACAGTAAAAGCCTAAATTGCCTCAAAAAGACTACTGGAAGAATTATGCACATCAAAGGCAATTTTTGTGAGGGCTCAGAACTGACAAGACCTAAAATCTCTGACATCTTAGAAAATACACATGGCACTAGCAACACAATGCTGCTGGAAATTTGAACATTAAATATGCTTCTGGTAAGACTTTCAAGTAAATGATGAGCATAGAGCTGGACAACGGAGGAACAGGGATGCTTTTTATGAAATGGCAAAGAACTTCTCTGGATTCTGTTCAAATGGTTGACAGAGTGTAGAACTTATAAACAATGAATCTGGTTATCGACCTAATGGGATTTCTAAGCAAGGTCTTAAAAAAGGGCTGTGTGATTTCTTCTTACACTTACCATAAAACACAAGACGGATAGATTTAAAAATGAACTGTGCAAAATAGAAACAAAAAGATCTGGAAAACCCTATTGTACAAATGAAGGACATAAATCCTGGAATATTTACAGTAATATTCCTCAACAAGAAATGACTACACAATCTTTTGTTAAAGAAACTACCATATTAGAAAACCCACCCACTACAGAGGACAGAGAAAGGTCAGAACACTGCCTGTTTCTTGGAATTCCAAGGCAGCAATAGACCAAAGGAGCTCTATCTTGCCCTCTAAGATGAGGACCATCCTTAGTGCACCCTGGCTATTGATAGAAATCTTCTGAGATCTCTTGGTTCTTAAAGGATTAAGGAAAAACTTGAATCTTCGCCAATTCAGTTATGGCATATGGAGTTACAAGTAGGGTGTGCCAAGTGAATGGAGCTAGAACTGCTGCCCAAAGCTAAGGGACAGGGCTTCATGCTCAAAAAAGGTAGAAAATGAGAATGTGCTTGGAGGCAAGCAGGTAAGGATGTCACTCAGATGGAGCTAAGCATTTTGGGGATGCAAAGAACTAAGGGTACAACTCAAAAAGGAAAGAAACCACTGCAAACACTCATTAATAATCAGAACAATGGATGTACAAAATATGAATACCATGAAACTAGACGTTGTCAAAATTTAAACTGATGTCCCCAGACATTAAGGAGCTTAAAGAGAGAGAAGTACTGAATGAAGAAGACTAAGGTGCATTAAAAGCGTAAGTAAAAATCACACCTTCAGGAATTGCTAAAATACCAATTGAGATGTTTCAATAAACAGATGCAATGCTGAAGTGCTCACTCATCTATGCCAGGAAATTCAGAATATAGCTAGAAAAGATCCCTATCTGTGCCCATTCCAAAGAAAAGTGACCCGAAAGAACTGGGAGCTTACAGAATATTATTAATCTCACTTGAAAGTAAAATCTTGCTGAAGATAATAAAAAACAATTGGAATACTACATCAACAGGTAACTTTCAGAAATTCAAGCTGGATTCAGAAGAGGTGGAAAGAGTGAAAAATATTGGGGAGTGAAATGGATGTTGGCTGAAAGCAGAGAATACCAGAAAGATGTTTATCTGTGTTTTACTATGTAAAGGCATTCAACTATGTGGATCATAATAACTCACAAATAACATGTGAAAAAAAAGAAGAACTACAGGACAACTAATTGTGCTCATGTAAGTCCTGTGAAGAGAGTAAATGTCTGTTTATTAAACCCATCCGCCTGTGGCATTTCTGTTACATGAAAGACATCATGGCATTTTCAGTTACCTCATATGCATAGAAAAATTGGCAATAATTAAAGAAAATCTGATAACCTCTAAATTGTGGTGTCGATTAAGAATCCTGAATATGCCATGAACTATCAAAAGAACAAGTAACCCTGGTGGCATAGTGTGTGATGTTGAGTGGTTAACCAAAAGGTTAGTGGTTTAAACCCACCAGCTGTTCTACAGGAGCAAGATAGGCAGTTTCTTCCCATAAAAATTTATAGCCTCAGAAACCTACTAGATGGTCACCACAAGCAGAACCAACTCAACAGTTGTGATTTGGGCCGAAGAACAAACAAATTTTTCATTGAAGTAGGCCTGAAGAACTAAGAGGCTTTCACTAAGACATGGCCAACACTCAAGAGGCCAGAGAGCAAGGACTGTGCCTAGATAGTCTCAAAGAACAAAGGATTATTTTCATATCTTGAGAACCAATGTATATTGTTCCTGTGTATTTTTTTTTTCTTCATCTGACATATTTGGGGCATGTTTCAAGAAGGGACCAGTCCTTGGACCTCATGCTTGGGAGGGTGGAAGGACAAAGCAAGAGTGGAAGACCCTTGAAGAGATGGATTGACTCTGACTGGGGAAATGGGGGTAGGTATCTCAGAGATGATAAGGTTGGCTCAGGATAGACCAGGTTTCAGAGCTGTTATACAGAGTCACTATGAGTTACAAGTGACTCGACAGCACATAACAACAACAATCCCTTCTTTCCCTCTAATTCCCTCCATCTGTAATGGAAATGTCCACTTTGTCCCTGTTCCATCCTTGTACTTAGAAAACATGTAACTTGCAATCTAGATTTCAGACGCTTGAAAATGAATGGAAATTTTGCCCTATCATAGAATATACCTAAAGGCACATGCATATTTGATTTATTTAGATGATTCAGAAGATGAGATTGGTTATTTGGAATTGATTTAAGGGTTTGGGTGTGACGTGATGGGGTGAATGTTCATGTTGCCCTGGTAGCACAGCAGTGGAGTGCTGAGCTGCTAACCCACAGTCAGTGGTTTGAAGCCACCAACCACTGCACAGGAAAAATGATACATGCTTCCATGCTTCCATACAGATTACTCTTGGAAACCCCACAGGACATTTCTACTCCGCCATATAGAGTAGCTATGAGTACACTACACTATAGTTTCTTGGCAATGCTTCTCAGTTTTCTGCTGTTGTTATTGTGTTTTATTTACATATGGCAGGAAATGAATTTGGGGTGTGTGTGCTGTAAACAAGAGTTGGAATATTATGGATTGAATTGTGTCCAAAGACCCTATGAGCCATAAATTCTACTTTGTGCTTCAGGAGCTCTAGTGGTATAGTTTACAAGGTCTGAGTTGCCATCCAAAGGCCATGCTTCTCTGATGGTTTGACTACCTGTTTACCCATTCAATCTAGAGCCCTAGAAACTGGATGGAGGGTCAGCTCTGAGCCAGAGTCCACTCAACAGCAATACATTTTTGAGCTTTTATGCCTGTGGTTATCATCCTATCTTGGAATGCGTTGTCTTTGCTATTTTAATGAGGTAGGACTGTTGTTATAAACACCTGAGTTGGATCAGACTTATAGCTGACCTTTTAGAGGCAATATACAGCACTAGAGGAGACTATCCATCTTTCTCTCACAAAGCAGCTAGTGAATTCAAATCATGTGCCTTTGAATTAGTATCTTCTGAGACATAAAAGAGATGAGAAAAGCAGAAATAGGGTTAAGAGATGCCAAAACACAAAAATATTGCCCAGAAGCAGAAACTCAAAGAAACAAAAGACCTTCCTGTAGAACAGACAGAGAAAAAGCTTGCCCCTATAAGCAACACCCTTAACACAGACTTCTAGCCTTCTAAACCCTGAGTAAATTAATTTCTGTCAAAACCATTCACAATTTCTGTTACGGCAGCATGAGATAACTAAAACATTCCCTTGCTTAAAAGTAATGCCACATTCACCTAGCAACATCTTTCTTTCTTACTAGAACACTTTACCCACAATCTAACCAAAGGCCTTGCACTACCCCCAAAGGTTATAGGTTCACACGGGTAGCAGAGCTGATACTGCCATCAAATGTCTAATAAATCTTCCTAATAATGTACATTCAAAAACATAGTAAGTATTTATACACTGGACACTTTTCTCTAGGCAATAAAATTATTTTCTGTCCAACATTTTTATCAGCCACTAGGAAAAAGACAGAAAATGGGCTTATCAAATGTGCAGATAAAGTTGCAAGCAAAAGATATGTGGAATCACACTTCAAAAAGGCTTAAAAAGCAGAACTGACAAGTCAAATACCCACAAGTTGAAATGTAAAAGAAATAAATGTTACACCTGTTTAAAATGAAACTAAAATTTGATGTCTATGTTTAATATCAATTGTACAAATTCGGGATGAAGGGAACTGTCAGTTATCTTGTGTTGCTCTAACAGAAATACTACAAGTAAGTGACTTTAACAAACAATATTTTCTCTTCATTTAGGAGGCTCACAGTCTGAATTCAGAGCTTCAGTTCTAGGGGAGGCTTTCTCTTCTCTTTGGCTCTGAAAGAGTCCTTTTACTTTGAGCTTCTGCTGTTGGCCCATCTTCAAGTGGCAAGGCATTTGTCTTCCATTTCTGCTTCCCTCCCTAGTTTCACCTTTTATATTTCCAAAGGGACTGACTCAAGATAAAACCTACCTAAATCTTGTCTCATTAATAAAGGCAATCCATTCCTAGAGAAAATTATAGAGGCGAGGAGTTATGACACATATTTTAGGGGAATATAATTCAATCCATAATAGCTATCTAGTTTACCTTCAATTCATATGCAATAAAATCTAGGGTCTCTTTGTTACAAAAAATATAAGCAGTTAGCATGAAATGAAAGCTCAAAAGACTTCAAAACCCAGGCTTTTCAGCACATTACTAAAAATGTCCAATCAGTGCCACAACATATATGTATGTGTGTGTTTGTGTGTGTGTATATATGTATGTGTGTGTGTGTGTGTGTGTGTGTGTGTGTGTGTGTATAAAATCTTCTACCTTCCTGGCATTAAGTTATGACTACTTAAAATACAAAGATGAATATAGCATTATCACAACTTTCAAGAGTGTATAGCCTAAAGCAGTAGTTCTTAAATTGTGGGTCATGAAATCCATTACTAAGCTGCCACCAAAATGTTTTAATTGTGCTTTGACTGAAGCCACTAATATTTTTGTTTGTTTGCTTCATATTTTTTTATTGAAGCCACTAATATTTTAGTAACATAGAAATTATTTTTTTAAATCAGCATGTACTGTATAAAAGTAAAAATACTCCATTATGAAACTTTTCTTTTTTCATATATATGTAAACATGTTGTTGTTGTTGTTGTATACCATGAAGTCAGAACCGACCCATAGCTGACCCTCAGGCAGGTTTTCGAGACGGTTAATTGCACAGGTGAAGACTGTCCATCCTTCTCCTGCGGAACAGCTGGTGGCCTCAAACCGCATGCCATCTAGATTGCAGAGCAGTCTCTTGACATAAGGCCACCAGAGCTCCCTACGTAAACATATACGTACATTTATATGCAAGCATACACATCACAGAAAACAATTTTCAATTTTGTTCATTGTAAGTCACACTCAAAAGGTAGAAACACATCAGGCTAATGGGAAAGAAAAATACAATACAAAAGGATATTTTAAAAAAAAGAGGTCTGGCTGCACAGCGATTAAAGGATTCAGCTGCTAGTCAATCAAAAGGTCAGCAGTGCCAACCTACCAGTCACTCCAAGGATAAAAGCTTCCTAAAGATCTGCTGTTGAGACCTCTCCAAAGTACTGAAGAGCAATGATGTCACTCTGGAGACTAAGGTGCATCTGATAGAGGCCATGGTCTTTGTGCAATCACTTGCTATGCACCAGAGAGCTGGACAATGACTAGGGATGACAGAAGAATTGATGCCTTTGAGCTGTGGTGCTGGAGAAGAGTACTGAATATACCATGGACCACTAATAAAATGAACAGATTCATTCTAGAGAGGGTTAAACCAGGTGGCTCCATGGAGGAAAGGATTCTGAAGCTTCATCTGACATACTTTGGACATGTTGCAAGGAGGAACCAGTCCTTGGAGAGGGACGTCATGTTTGGGAGGTTGGAAGGACAGCACAGGAGACAAAGACCCTCTAGGAGATGGACTGATTCAGTGACTGGGGTAATGGGGGTGGGTGTTTTGGAGATGGTGAGCAGGGTTTAGGGCTGTTGTACACAGGGTTGCTATGAGTCGCAGGCAACTCAATGGCATATAACAACAACAAAGATTTACAGCCTTGAAAATCCTCTGTACACAAAGATCTACTCTATTCTACTGAGCCACAACTCAATGGTAGTGGGTCTGGTTTTGATTTTGGTTTGTAAAGTACAAAAGGAGTCCTGGTAGCACAGTGCTTAAGCTCTCTACTGAGAAAAGTCTGTGGTTTGAACACCAGCTGTTTCAAGAGAACAATGAGACCATCTACTTTCATTAGATTATTCACTTATTCACTGCTGTTGAGTCAGAACTGACTCATATGAGCTGATCCTCCAGCAGGTTTATAAAGCTATAAATTACACACAAGGCTTGCCCATCTTTCTCCCTCTGAGCTGCTGGTGGATTCAAACCACCCGCGAGGCAATGCCTTTGGGTTAGGAGCACAACTCCCTACGAACTTCAACACTAACACTTTCTTCCATAAAAATTACAGCCTTAGAAACCCCATACGGCAGCCTTATGCTACCCTGCAGGTTTCCAGGCATCAGAATCTAATAGAGAACAACATATACACATTATGTATGTATAGGGTACAAAGCAAAGTTAGATCTGTAAAAGTCAGAATTTGTGTAAGATAGAAACATGTCCAAGAAAAAAGAATAACCATTTCCCATTAAAACATGAAAAGCAATGTATACAAACTTTTTTAAGTAAACCAGTATAAAGTAAAAAGGATAAAGTGGTAAGACTACAACCTGTCAAAGGAGGAAAACAAGGCAATCTTGGTGTATTCCAGCTCTCACAGGTTTTAAAGAATTAAAAGAGCTGAAGGAATAAAATATACCTGGAGAAGAGTAGTCAACGTTACAAAAAAGGGTTTTATAAAATACAGCAATATGCCTTGATGGGGAAGAATTAAAAGAGACTGAAAAAAATGGGTGAAGGACACATAAAAGGAGTAACACAGGGGGGAAGGCATGATATGCAGAGAGGGAGTTCTTGTGGCCCACTAGTAAGCAACTGTGCTGCCAAAACAAAGGCATATGGCCCACCAGCTGCTCCATGGGAAAAAGATGGGCAATTTCTTCTCGTGCAAGTTGCAGCCTCTGCAACCCGCTGGAGGGTCAGCTATGAGTCAACAATACAGCACAGAACTGGAAATACTTTGTTGTCATTGTTGGGTGACATAGAATCCACTCTAAGTCATAGCACCCTTATTGGTTGCAGAACGAAATCTCGAGCTAGCTTCATGACTGTTCATATGCTAAAGTTCATTGTTGTAATTACTATGTGAATCCACCTCACTGAATGTGTCCCTCATTTTTACCGGCATTCTGTATTATCAAGCATAATGTTCTTTCAAGCAGTTGGTCTTTCCAGATGGCATGTCCAACGTAAAGGAACTTAAGGCGCACCATCTTGATTTCTTAAGAAGCATTCCGATGGTATTTCATCTCAGATTGATTTGTTCATTCTTCTGGCAGTCCAAAGAGGATGGGAGGCTAACAGTCCTGGCAAATGGTAGCCACTAGCACAACTTCCCAGGGACTACGCCAGCAGAGCTATAGTACATGTAAGTCAAGACAGATTCTTCCAAAAGCTGTTTGGCTAATGTGGATCAGCAGCTGAGGCTTGTGATGGTTTGTGTACCTATGCAGCCATGATCCTCAGTATAATGGAACTACACTATATGTTGTAAATCCTGACTTTTATAATGTTATGATTTAGACTATGATATTTTCAATCACTTGCTAAGCATATGAGAGCTGAGTAATGAATAAAGATGACAGAAAATAAATCAATGCCTTTGAGCTGTGGTGCTGAGAGAAGAATACTGAATAATCCCAGGGATTGCACTATCAAAAAAACAAACAGATATGTCTTGAAGAAAGGTGTGACCAGGATGCTACTTAGGGGCGAGAATGTCAAAGTTTTGTCTCACATATTGTGGGCATGTTATTGCTTTGTTTAGGTGCTGCAGAGTCGCATATGATTCAGAGTGACCATATGAACAACAAATGTGAACCTTGTCCTATTGTGTAACATCCTAATCGTCTCCAACACAGATGTGAGCCCACTGCCACAGTCGCTGTATCACCATCTTGCTGAGGGTCTTCCTCTCCTTCACTAGCTCTCCATCTTTCCACGTCCACGTATGAGGCCCCTTTTCAAGGAACAGCCTCTCCTAACCACATACCCAAAGTATGTGAGACAAAGCTTTACCATCTTTGCCTCCAAGAAGCACTTTGGTTGTACCTTCTCCAAGACATACCTGTTTGTTCTTTTGGAAGTCCATGAGATATATGGTACTCTTCTCCAACATAACACCTCAAAAGCATCAATTCTTTTTCTACCATCTTTATTCACCACCCAGCTCTGAGATGCATCGCAGGTAACTGGAAAAATCATGGTTTGATTTAGATGCACCTTAGTCTTTAGATTAACATCACTGTTCCTCAGTAATTTAGAGAGGTTTCTCACAACAGACTTTCCCAATGCCATATGTCTTCAGATCTCCTCACTGCTGGTATTAAGGGTGTTGACTGTGGATCCAAGAGGAAATTATTGACAATTTCAACATTTTCTCCATCTATGATGATGATGCTTATTGGCATAGTGGTGAAAATTTTTTATTGTCTTTATGTTGAGGTAGAATTCATACTGAAGACTATAATCCTTGATCATCTATAGGAAGTACTTCAAGTCCTTCTCATTTTCAGCAAGCAAGGTTATGTCATCTGTATAACACAGACTGTTGGTGAGTCTTCCTCCAATTCTGATGCTACATTCTTCAGCTCTCAAAGAATTTGCTCAGCATACATTAGACTGAATAGACAGGGAGAAAGGAAACAGCTCTGACGCACAACTTTATTTTTAAACCATGCAGTGTTCTCTTGGTCTAGGTATAGATTTTGCATAAGCATAATTAAGCTAGTTTAGAGTTAAGTTTGGGATATGCTGAGAAGACAGCTGGCTATCTGGATCTAGAACTTAGCTACAGATCTGAGCTAAAGAAAGACTAAAACCTGCAAAAGTGGATGTTGCTTGAACTCCTTAGAAAAAGGAATTTTTCTTAGAAAAATTATTCCACAGAATTATTATTTATTATTATTATTTAATTAATATTAAATTATTCCTTAGAAAGGGACACTATGCTTGGAAGGGTGGAGGATTAGCAAAAGAAAGGAAGATCCTCAATGAGGGATTAGCATGACTGCAGCAATGGATTAAAGTAAGTCAGAGTTAATGAGGATGGCAAAGGACAGGGCAAGGTTCAGATCTGTCGTTCACAGTGTCGCTAAGAGTCATACCTGACAACAACAACATGATGTAAATGAAGCAGAGTAGAGGCATTATGGAAAGATCCGATCAGCCTGATCTGGTGAAGGCTAAGTCTGTACTGAATATATATAAGGATTCTCTAGCAAAGCTAGAGCTTTTTGGACAATCCTGTATCTGGCCGTCCAGCTTTCTAGATTGTGACCTCCAGAATAACCCAGCAGCTTATCGTATTTGCCAGTTTTTTTTGGTTTTTTTTTCCGTACTTGCCAGTTTTGGTCCTAACAGTCTCTGAAGCCGATCGTCTCCAAAGCTAACCTTCTTCAATTCTGCATGCCTCTGCATGCTTCTCTGCATGATTTGGACTCACTGGCCTCCCACACATATCTCCTGAGTTCTGACCCACAGACTTAGGACTAGCCAGCCTCTGCAAGCACGTGAGTCATTTCCTTGAAATAATCTAGATCTACTTACCTACACAAAGAGAAGGGGGAGGAAAATTAATAAATAAATCATTCAATCAATCAATAAATAAATAAATACACACACAAAAAAATACCTAGGGAGTTCTGGTGACAGACTTGCACTGCCAACCGATAGATAGGCAATTTGAATCCACCGGTGGCCCATTAGAAGAAGGATGGACAATGTCCTCCTGAGCAATTTACAGCCACCTGTAAACCCGCTGCAGGATATGCAATGAGTCCATTTCAATTATACAGCAATGATATAAATACTCACACATACACGAACACACACACACACACACACACACACACACACACGCTTGATTGGTTTTTGCTTTCCAAGTTCTCTAGAGAGCCCAGACTAAGACAAGGCTGAAAAAGCAAATTTAAATTATAATATAGAAGTGCTAAACACATAGTAAACAATGAAAGCTGGCCATTTCAACTAGTCTTGGCTCTGGTGCCTTAAACCGTATTACCTCCAAGAACCATTACAGTCCTAAAATAAATTACTAAAGAGTTGCCATGCAAATTATTTACCTGCAGCCACAAAAGTAGGTCTTATTAAGAAATTACAGGAAATCATTCTGCTCAATAAGACTGTCCTAATCACAGCTGTTTAACAAACAAAATGAGTCTTGCTTAAAATGGTAAAAGCACTGTCTTTAAATGTATCTGAATAAAGGTGAAATGCACATCTATTGGAAACAGGGCACTACTATAAAGTCCTACATTTATCATACTCTAATTCTTTCATCAATGTTAGTTCTCACTCATCTGCAAGAGCACATGAATGAGTTCTGAAGGAAGAGGGAGGAACAGATGGAAGCAGGAGGCTGAGATTTTACCCCACTATAGATAAATAGGAGAAGAGAAAGCCTCTGCATGACATTCCTCAACCTAGTAATTATCTTCACTAGAGTATCCTAATGTGTGAAATAGCAAATCAACTATAAGTACTTGGGCCACAATTAAAATAATTTGGCAATATATCTGTGAAAAAGTTTTCATTAATTTTTCATAACTTAAGAAAATCATTAGTGTATTTATACACAAAAGAAAAACATATATACATCTCTTTTTCATACAAAATCTGTCAAGCGGGACTAAAATTCAGCATGCATGTGAAAACATGACATAAGTATAAAGTACTTTCAACATCAATAACCAGTCTTTTGAAAATATCATGTTTTAGAATGTCTAAAAACATTAGACAGGAAATAGTACAATTTTTACAATTCAGTTTAATGTTTCCAAAGCCTATTATCTTACAGTACAGCATGATAGAATGAACGGGAGAATCTCAACAGTCATTGAATATCGCTGCATATTGATTTTCCTATTAAAAATATTGATCATTTGTTGTTTGATTTGTAATGAGAACAGGAGATCAAAACAAATCCCTTTTGGTTTGAGAAGGCCTTCAACAAATGTTTGTTAAATTTAACTTCTTTTATCTCTATCAAAAGACGTCTTAAAAGAGGGCAATAGAATCCAGTAGCATTCCTCTACGCTGCATGAAAATCTGCTTTCTGAACTTTCCAAGCCCATATCTATGATTATTATCCATGCAAATATGCAAATTATTACATTCAAAGGCAGAATGGTAAATACTATGTAGTCTTATTTTTTAAACGTCCAATATAGAAAAGAAATTCTTTAAATATAACTTATCCCATTTAAACTAGGACGTCTGCAGCATATGTCTCATCTTTTGAGCCAGGGACATATACTTCTGACAAATTCCATTCAGAGACAACATGGTGTAATGTAAGAAGCTCAAATCTCAACTCAATACTTATGGGCTTAAGGGCCTGGTAAGTCACTTAACTTCTCTAAGCTAAAGCTTCTTTCTCATCTGTTAAAAAAAGAAAAGAGAGATCCTTTTTCAGTTCACAAGAGTAATGATTGAGTGTTCACACTTTTGACATTTTGACATGTGCCTCCCTAAATCTCATAACAATGTTGGCACATTACCCCTCTAAAGGGGAAGGAGAGAAAATAAAAGAAGAGAGAGGTTATGTTATAGTATAAGGTCAAAGTAGAATCATGAGCATAGAAGTCCCTGACATCTATAAGATTAAATTCCTTATCATAAAACAAAATGGAGAAGGGTGGAAATCAAGCACTTCTCATCTTTCATAACAAAATAAAATTCTGAGTATACAACATCTTCTCTCAGAGATAGAATGGACAGGATAAGAAAGAATTCAAGTCGGCTGTTCATAGGACTGCTACTCAACTCAACAGCACCTAATAATAACTATCCCTAACGGATGACTTCTACCTCTCCAGGAGGTAGGCAGCCCTCCCAAAGGCTTCAAGGATGGGATTCTCTCAAACAGCAAGTAACAAAAGAACCATTTCAGTGAGTTTACCAACAACATCAGTGAAATTTGGTAACCTCTGGTTCTTCGAGATCTGGTTTTATGGACCTATTCCCTTCTGATCTTCAGCACCTCACAATTTTTATAATTGTTTTTTTCAAGGATTACCAGCTTTAGGAAAAGGGGTGGGGCAAGCAGTTGTTTGATTGTTTTCCCTATCTGGGGAAAACAAGAGAAGGGCAAAATCAAGTAAAACAAAGTGACTGTGGTAGTGAATAAAATTTTTTGTGTTCTACTGAGCAGTGAGGATTAGAAAGAACAAGCAGAAAATGTTCTAAATTATTGAAAAATGCACCTCATGACAGGGAAATAAACAAGATGACCTTCTGAAGAAGCTTCTACTTCTAAGAGCTCTGCTGCTTTTCTATTCTAGGAGATAATTACAAGCATTTCTGTTTTATTGTTGGTGTTCACTGCAACTGTTGTCAGAGGATGGGAAATATATCTGGTCTCTCTTTGTAGAGTTTCAGTACAATCAACATGAAACAAAAAAATCTTTTGCAAAAATAGGGGGTTTTTTCCCCCTCACTTAAGGCACTAAGAACAAGGAGGCTCTTGGAAAAGTTAAAGAATGGAAGGATCAAGGCTTTCCGAACATTTAAGACAACAGGAAGGAAAGTAGATATTCTCTATGAAGGGAAGATAACAAGGAGTCAAAATATGGGCTAAAGGGCCCAGAAAGGACAACTCTTTGTAACAGGCAAAGCAAGACAGTCATGTATATCACAAAACACTACCTAATGACCACAAGAGTCAATTGTTCAAGGACGAAAAACAACAACAAAAAAACAACCAACGAAGTAACAATCTCTGAGATCTAGTTTTTTCATCTATATAATGAGAGTAACATTAGGACTGCTCTGGGACTCTACATGGTGTAACAGAGGTGAGAGTTCCCATACACCAACTGGCTAAGCTCACAAGCAGATGCTCAAGATTAGTAGTCCACTTCTTCCTCAAAGTCAGTCACAGCATGTAACAGGGAAAGAGGAGATCAAATACCACCTAGTGCTAAAAGATTAAGTCAAAAACAAACCTAATCCCATCACTGAGTCTATTCCAACTCACAGCAGTCCTCTAGGATTGAGCAGATCTGCCTGTTTAAGAAAATAAACTGCCATCTTTCTCCCAAAGAGTGGCTGCTCAATTTTATTTTTTGGTTCACAACTCAGTGCTTAGTTCACTGTGCCACCAAAGCTCCTTCTGAATAAGCCAAACAATTCTAAAAAGTTACGGTCCACAGATTTTTCTATTCTATTTCTAGTTTCATTATTTTTTATTTTTTTGAAGTTCTATAAATCATATTTTTTCATATATTCACAGACATTTTGTCTTATAACATTAATTACCACTGATTAACAAAATTAAGAGGGAGAATCTCCTCCCATGAGCTTTACTATCTCTGAAAAACCACTGGAGGGTCAGCTATGGGTCAATTCCAACTCAATGGTACAGACCACCACCACCACAATAATAACTACAAATTCCTTATTATGTATTATTGCCTTTCCCTTCATCCACCTACTTATTATCTATATTCTTTTTAATATCCTTTTTTAAGACACTGACTAGGGATTAGAGAAGAATTGATGCCTTTGAGCTGTGATGCTGGAAAAGAGTACTGAATATACCATGTACTGCTAGGAGAACAAACAGGTTTGTCCCAGAGAGGGTGAAACAAGCCTGGAGACAAGGATTCTGAAGTCTGACATACTTTGGACATGTTGCAAGGCAGGACCAGTCTTTGGAGAGGGACATCATGCTTAGGAGGGTGGAAGAGCGGTGCAAGAGAGGAAGACATTCGATGAGATGGATTGACTCAGTGACTGGGGTCGTGGTGTGGTAGGTGTGTCAGAGACAATAAGGTTGGCTCAGGATAGGGAAGGATTCAGGGCTGTTATACACATGGTCGCTATTGCAAGTGACTCAACAGCACATAAAAACAAGACATTACTCTAGAATCTCAAAGCCTTTATTTTTGCCAAATACATCTGAAGAGCTACCATAGAATAATGTCTTTGCACCACTGTAACAGGAGAGTCCTTTCATCACCAATGCCAGGCAAAAGGAAGCTCGCCTCCTCACATTTCTCCAAACTCATGGAAAAGAGGTATAAATATTTCCTCTTTGCTGTAAGGATTATGAGTTGGCAAGTAAAGCTAGAAACTTGTGCTCCAAATTGGTCATAAAAATCAAAGCTGAAACTCAAACCATTTCCTCACAGGAACCGCAATAATAGTTAAGATTTTTAAGCTAGCTCTCACAGCAATTAAACAGATAATGCAACTGAAGTACCATATTTTTTTAATTGACTGTACTTTTTTTCATTACAAATACAACATTTAAGTTACTTTATAGACTGAACTGGGTCTTTTGCAAAGGCCTAGAAATAAAACTTTTAGTATGTTAATGGGAGAAAACAAAATATGTCCTGAGTTTTAAATAACTTTAATCAGAACTTTTGAGACCAAACCAAGTAAAAAGCAGATGAAGAAAGGTTTAAGAAAAAGAGGGAAAGAGTTGCCTTGATTGGCAGAAGAGACATTTAGATTGCACTAAGTCTCAGGTGCTAATATAATGTATTCACAGTAAAGGTTGCCTTAAACTAGCAAACCATTAAGTCCTGCCCTGTGCCCAATGCTGTACCCCTACAAGACTGTAACAATTCTTCCAAAGCTAAACCAACAGTCTCAGGAATGAAAGGATCTCATTCCATTACACTGAATAAGCCACATACTGCATCTTAGTGAGGTTTACTACCTCTGAAAACCCATTATATGGTCAGCTATGGTCGGTTCTAATTGAATGGCACACAGCAACAGTGCTCCAAGCAAGGAGTTCTGGTGGCCTAGTGGGGAAGGAGTTGCACTGCCAAGCCAAAGGAAGGCAGTTCGAACTCAACAGCTGCTCCAAAGACAAGCAATCTCCTCCAGTGCAATTTACATCTGAAAATCAACCTACTGAAGGGTCAGCTGTGAGTCAGTTCTGACTCAACAGCAATAAAGGATAGAAGGACGGGGTGTGCAAGTGAGTGCAGGCTCTGAGATCATAAATGCCTACCTTGATTACCTTGGATTACCCCCTTCTCAAAACACACCTGAGGAAATTGCTAATGTTACTACTTTAAGTGCTAAGGTAAAAGAAGAAATTAACATTTACTAAGCACTTGGTATACGCTCATTAGATTTTCACAACCCTGTTAGGATAAGAAAGTCTTATTCCAAATGTTCACATAAAGAAAAAGACACTAAATAACCTGCCCCATTCCACTAGTAAAGAGAAATCAGAACTATGAACTCCACCAACCCCATACACACCAAGGTTCTTCTTAGAAGGAAAGAGATTATCACCTCAGTGCCACTGGATAGTTGATTAGTTTCACATCAATTACTTGTTTCTCTACTTACACAGATCTGAGAGCAAATTAGAAGAAAATACACCATCAACTCCTCATTTCACAGAATCTATTTAGTATTCAGGAAATGCTCTAAGAGAAAGGGTAAAAATGTCCCTAGAGGTGAATCCCAGCTCTTTGCATCATTTCCCAATTCCTTCTGAATACACTCTAGGACTCTGATTCCGTCTCACTTCCATCTTGCACATTCGTTATTATGCCATTACCACATAGCTAATTAGAAACTTGAGAAAGTTACCTTTCATAATGAGATAGTCTTTTGCTGTTATTAAAAGTGTCACTCTTGGAGACCCCCATGCAAAACAGAACAAAACAAAGCCCATTCCTGTGACTGGGAAATTTTTATCTCAATACAGGAGGCTGTCTCTGCAGGTCCTTAAATGCAAACAGACTCAATTTCACTTGTCTGATGTTTTTCCAAAACATTTGCTATCACTGTCAGTTTAGAAAGTTATTTGGTAATGAATTTTCAACTAAATCTTTATTGAACTGCAGTAAAAATGGAAAACAAAAATCTATGGTCTGACAGATTTCCTGTCTATAACTTTCCATTACAAGAATTTTTTTAAACTATTCATTCAACATTTTAAATCTGTTTCTAAAGAACAAGATAACATGTGATTTACAAGAATACAATGTGGCTGAACTCCCTTTTTCTGTAGCTGCTACAAAACACATTATTAAGGTAAAACATTCAATCCCTTCTTAGATTACTGAATTCTCTCCTCTTAGATTATTGAATATCCCTTTTAAAGAGTTTGAATGTTAAAAGAACCATCTAGGCTTTTGACGTTTACACTCAAAAGCAGATAAAATGAAGCACCTTGGAGAAATCATGGTCTCACCTAAAAATGGGTTTTCTAATAACCAAAACTAGGACTTAGAAAACGCAGGTTTTCTAATAATCAAAAACTAGGACTTAGAAGACTAAACTCAACACTAATACACGTACTGCTCTAACATTCTTTTTACTTACTGAGGGCAACACAAATTAAATCAGATCAAACATTTGCAGTCAACTGTCAGCAGAATGTGCAACTGGGGAAAATGATGTCAACGCTCTCCAGCCGTTTTTGGTTGGGGTTTGGGTGTTTTGTTTTGTTTTTGTTTTTGTTTTGGTAAGGTCCCCTAGATAAGCAGCCCTCGGACTTAGCAACTCAGGTTCAGAAATAGATTAAGATCGAGGCTTGCGAGCTTTTCTGACGCATTCCTAGAATTTGGCTTCTGGAGGGAAAACCAACCACCTCGCGCCCCGCACCAAAGCCCCGAGCCGGCTGCCCAGGCCCCGGGCGTTCGCCCCGCGGGCCGCACCTGCCGAGGCCGCGCCGCCAGC
>NW_006399871.1:106723-172562 GCF_000299155.1 Elephantulus edwardii
CGCGCCGCCCGAGCCCGCGCGCGAACCCACGCG
The DNA here is from genome assembly GCF_000299155.1 of Elephantulus edwardii. Classification (NCBI taxonomy): domain Eukaryota; kingdom Metazoa; phylum Chordata; class Mammalia; order Macroscelidea; family Macroscelididae; genus Elephantulus; species Elephantulus edwardii. The sequence goes on from NW_006399871.1 coordinate 106,757, forward strand.
CCGCTGCCGCGCGCCGGCGGAGGGAAATCCGCGAGAGGCGATTGGACGAACCGGCCGGGGCAGGACAGGCTTTGGACACCCTGGACCTCTGGGGAGACGGGCGCTGCAATGAGCGAGACGCGGCAGGTGGCAGGCAGGCCTCAGCCCCTCACCTGGCGACACTCGATGGGCGCCCCTGAGCGCCGTGTCCCGGGTCTGACCTTGGAGCGCTGCGCGCATGCCAACGCATCCACGAGCTTCTACATCTGGTATCTCCCACCATGTCTTCTAGAGTCAGAGCAGATCCGGGATGGGAGTGAGAACAGCCCTCTCTCATCCAGGGTTAACTGCCCCTGCCTTGGATGGGTCTCCAGTGTCACCATGCGGATGCCTGGAACCTGTAAGATAGGGGGACGCATTAGGGAGCTTCTTCCTGGGCTCCTTGAGTGTCTTCCCTGCCCTGATCTTTGATGCCTATTCTTTCCCTTTTTGCCGAGTTGGTCTGCATGTGTTGTGGCCTTGTATAGTCACACTGGACAACCTTGCCTTGCCAGGTAGCTCCCTCTTTGGAAACTCAGGATCCTCCCGGTTGCAGTGCTTCAGCACCTCCCGTGCCTCAGCCTCCCATAACCTGAAACTTTCCTTTTCTCTCCTCCTTGGTTCCCTAAGAATCCACTACTCTGACGTCTGCAAATGTTCCCTTCTAACCCCAGCTCAAGACTTCTTTCAACCTCCAGTCTGGACCACCTGGTATTCCCAACTAATCCCATCAAAGCCGTCTGTCACCAGCCAGCAACTAGTCAAAACCTCAAGGTCATTTCTCCTTATTGCTCTTTAACACCTGTGCTTTTCAAGGTCAGCTCAATATTTCACATCTAAAAAGTTTCCCTCGGCCCTGAAGCCAGATTAGATCCTTCCCTCTTTGACCAGCTGCCTGGGATCCCAACTCTATTTGCATCTATTCCACCTACTGTCACCAGCACAGAAAGACTGTGAGCACACAGAGGGCAGGCACCAGGACACAGACCTTTTTAGGTCCTCGGCACTTGGAACATATTTGCTGAAGGGAAGAAAAGCTAATCCATCATCCATAAACATCTTGGTAATCAACAGATCTTGCAGATTCTTCCTTCACTGCCTTATATGGTCATTCCTCCCAAGCCTAACTACTTATTTACATTATTTTGGTGGCTTCTCAGTTTCCTGACCCTACCCTGGGAAAATGTCTGATAACCAGATGCACTCTTTTTTTGTCCCAGAGCATAACAAAAGACATACTTTCATTTATGTAGTTAGGTGTTCCAGAAAGACCCCTGCTTAGTCTTCACAGCACCATTTGGCAAGAATGAAGTGACAAGAAAAGTGCAACAATGAATAAATGGAAACCCTAAGTCTCTAAAAACTTTCGTTAAAATTAATTAAAAAATATTTTTAAAAAATGATGTGACAAAAATCTTTCCACAGTGCCTACCCCAAGAGCTACCCAACAAGAGAAGCTAAGCTCCTAGATCTTCTAAACCAAGGAAAGGGATGTGTTTATTTTAGCTAGCCTCTCTGCTCTTTTCCCCGTCTCATGTACATGACAACAGTAGAACAATTAGCAGAGCATAGATGGAGAAGAGATTGAGTTAGTTAACAGCTTTAGCTTGCTCAGCTCCACAAATTGCACTGCGAAAATCTGTCAGGGACTGCTCCAAAGTACTAAAGAGCAATTATGTCAGTCTAGAGACTAAGGTGTGCCTGATCCATCCAGTCAATCTTGTTGTTGTTGTTGTTGATTGCCTTCAAGTCGAGCACAATTCATAGTGATCCTCTCTTCTGCAACTATTGACATTTATCAAAGTTCATAGAATTTCCGGAAGCAAGTTGTTTAGGAAGTGGACATCACTCCTACTTCTAAACTTGTCATAGAATGTTATTGGTTGAATTGCCTGCCATACATAGTGACCCTATGTACAGCAGCTCTGAACCCTTCCCTGTCCCAAGCCAGTCTCACTAATTCTGACACACCAACCCCCATCGCCCCAGTTACTGTATCAATCCATCTCATCTGGGGTCTCCCTTTCCTGCACTGTCTGTCCACCCTTCTGAATATGATGTCCTTCTCTAAGGACTGATCTCTCCTGGCCACATGCCCAAAGTAATTGAGGCGGAGCTTCAAAATCCTAGCCTCCAAAGAGAGACTTAGTTTCACCCTCTCCAAGACAGACAAATTTGTTTTCTTGGCAGTCCATAGTATGTTCAAGACTCTTCTCCAGCACCACAACTTGAACATTTTATCTTCTTCTGTCATCCTTAATCATTGTCCAACTTGAAAAAACCATAGGCTCACCTTTGTATCTAGACTGATATTGTTGCTCTTCAGCCCTCTGGAGAGGTCCATGACAGCAGATTTTCTTAATGCAATTCATCTTTTTCTTTCCTGACTACTGATGCCAGAGTGTTGCTTCCACAAGCAAGCTGTAATTGCTAACCTCAATCTCTTCTCCATCTATTATCGTACTGCCAATTGACCCAGTGGCGAGAATCTTTGCTTTTTGATGTTGAGCTTCAATCCATATTGAAGACTGCAGTCCTTGAACTTCTGCAGCAAGTGCTTCAGGTCGTCCTCAGTTTCAGCAAGCAAGGTTGTGTCATCTGCATATCAGAGGTTGTTAATGAGTCTCCCTCCAATCTTGATGCCACAATCCTCCTCATAAAGCCCTGCTTCCCAGATGATCTGTTCTGCATACAGATTGAAAAGGTACTGGGACAAGATTCATCCCTGACACACTCCCTTCTTTATTTTGAACCATGCAGTGTTTCCTTGCTCTGTTCTGAGGACTGCTTCTTGGTCCAAGTTCACAATTATTTGCCATGCATCAGAGAGCTGGACAATAACTAAGGACGACAGAAAAATTGATGCCTTTGAGTTGTGGTGCTCAGGAAGTCTTGAACATACCAAGAACCGCAAAAAAACAAAATTGTTCTGTCTTAGAGAGGGTGAAACCAAGTTTCTCCTTAGAGGAAGGAATTTTGAAGGTCCATTTTACATACTTTGGGCATGTGACCAGAAGGGACCAGTCCCTGGAGAAGGAGAGCATGCCTGGGAGATTGAAGGGACAGCACAGGAAAGGAAGACCCTGGATGAGATGGACTGACACAGTAATTGGGGCAATAGGATTAGATGTATCAGAGTCAGTGAGACCGGCTCAGGATAGGACAAGGTTCAGACCTATTGTACAAAGGGTCGCTATGAGTTGCAAGTGACTCAATGGGCACATAACAACATCAATGTCAATTACCCTAAATCTATTTAAGCTGACAGTTTCCCCAGGTACCAACAGTTTTATTCTAGGACTGCTCAGAAGTGGGAGGGCATTAAACCCCACCCAGAAAAGGAGAAGAACAGGGACCAAGGGGAGACAGAGGAAGGGTATACGATAACTCTCAGATCCTACAGTCATGCTGTTGGTGCTAAATTTAGATTATTTTCTCGAGTTAAAGCAAAAGGGCATAGCACACATTTAGAAGTCTTCCATGGGTCCACGCACCTGCTCTTCTATCCCCACAGCATCTGTCTGAACATTTTCTTGGGCCTCGGTCCACATGCACCTTTCCCAGCCTGTGAGCTGACCTCCAGCTTACCTCTGAAAATCAGTGACCCTCAGCACACTGCCCTCCAGTCCTTTGTACACATTCTTCCCTATGTTTTCACCTCTATCCAGTCTCACCACTTAACCCTTCTCAGGGTCCTTGGGACCACACCACACCACTGTTATTGCTGCCTCCAACTTGCCATAACGAAGTTTCTGGGGCCTATTCACTGCTAATCCAAAAGCTGCTCCTCTCTGGTGATTCAAATCCAGCAGTCAGGGGAACTCTGGAGGCTTGGTCAGAAATTGTACCACTGTCGAAAATCCAGCCACTGTACTAAGGGAAATTGATGGGCAATCTCCTCTTGTTTGTTTTATAGCTTCAAAAACCCACTGGATGTACACCCATGTTTATTGTGGCTTTGCTTGCAATAGCAAAGAGCTGGAAACAACCCAAGTTCCCATCAATAAACAAATGGATAGAGAAGCTCTGGTATAGTCAGACAATGGAATACTGTGCAGCATTGAAAAACAAGGAATTAATGAAATACTATGCAAAATGAGTGACCCTGGAGAACATTATGATGAGTGAAATATCTCAGTCACAAAAAGACAAATATTGCATAGGGCCACTGTTGTAAAACAGGACTGACATCAGGGTTGAGGGAAGACAGAAAAGGAGGGGAGGAATGATGTATATTGCATTGAAACAGATGAGGGAGAGATCTGTTTAAAAGGAATATATGAATGGGTGTTCTTGTCATTACAGAACTCGAGAGTGAAGGCTGCATAGTGGAATGAACTTGGGAGAGGAATTGCATAACAATGAGTTTTTCTTTTTCTTTTCAAGGAGAAGAGTGATTGAGGGGGGTGGGTGGGCAGGGAAAAAAAGTGCAACAGTGAATGACTTAGGAAACCCTAGGTCTCTGTTTATTTATCAAGATTAATAAAAAGCAAAACAAAGCAAAACCCACTGGGCCCCTCTGCTTTCACCATCCCCTCTCTTGGATCGTCATACATGTTCTATGATAACAGTATCTATCCTTATAGAACTTACAGTATTTATCCTTATAGAACTGAGTTAGTTCACTTAGCATAATGCTGCTCTCCAGTCCTCCCAAGTTAAGTAGTGATTTATAAAATCATTGCTCCAGCGTGCTGTGTAGTATTCCATCGTGTGAATATACCATAAGGGTAGCACAACTTCATGGGTGGAGGGAGTAGTGGGTAAAGGAAATGAGAAAGATCTGTTGTGAAAAACAATGTATGCAACATTTATAAATAAACTGGTATAAAATAAAAATTTTACATTTTAAAATAACCCGAAACCCACTGGAGGTGTCAGATACCAGTTGGTTCTGACTCAAAGGCAATAAGTTTGAAGGTGTTGTTTTGGGTTTTTTAAATTCCATGATGTCTCTTCATGGTCCCAGGAACTCCTTCCCTTTTGGCACCTACATCCCTCATTCCCTCCTTCTCCTCTCTCCATCTGACTTCACAGAACAATCATCCAGTCCAGATGCTATTTCAGTTCCCTGAAGTTGATTCCCAGCCTCCAAAGGTCTAGTTTCTGACTCAAACCTCCCAGAATTCCCCAGGGCTATCCCAGTCCTGACTTTTCCAGGTTCTGGCTGGGCCTTTGCACACAACAACCCTTAACCCTCATTCCCTCAGTTCCCTCAGAACTTGTGGATACTTTTCAATTCCATGGGACTCATGAAGGCCACTTTCCCCAAGACGACTTTCCTTGATTACTCTCAACTAAAGAGAATTATTTTTTTTCTCCCGTGAGGGTATTTCTCTTAGCTCTTTCTCATTCTACTTTAACAGCTTAAATCTGCCCACTTTTCACATTGATAAACATCTTTTTTCTTTCTTAGCAACAGGGATTACTCCTCGTTTCTTTTTTCACCCAACACAGAGATTAACACAGTGCTTGTTGCCTGATAGGAATTTAACATACACTCTCAGGCAAATGTTCCACCTCTTTTTTTTTTATTGATAACATCACAAAATAGGTTGGAAAAGTTGTTTTTAGGTGCCATTGAGTCGAGTACATCCCATAGCGACCCTATGAACAACAGATCTGAATCCTGTCCTATCCTCTACCACCATCACACTTCCGGACACACGAGAGCCCATTGCAGCAGTCACTCTGTCAATTAACCTCATTGAAGGTCTTCCTCTCTTTTTGGTAACCCTTTGCCTTTCCAAGCTTAATATCCCTCTCCAAGGAATAGCCTCTTCCAGCACCATGCCCAAAGAATATGAAGCAAAGCTTTATCATCTTTGCTTCTTACGAGCACTCTGGCTGCACTCTTTCCAAGATGTATTTGTTCATTCTTTTGGCTGTTTCTGGGATGCTCAGTAATTTTCTCCAACAACACAGCTCATAGGCATCAGGTCTTTTTCTGTCATTCTTATTCATTGTCCAGCTCTCAAATACATGACAAGTGATCGGAAAGACCATGACCTGAATCAGATGTACCTTAGTCCTCAAAGTGATATCACTACTCCTTGGTAATTTGGAGAGGTCTCTAACTGCAGAATTTCCCAGCGCAATAAGCTTCCTGATTTCCCAATTGCTGGTACCAAGGGTGTTGATTGTGGATCCAAGTAAGATGAAGTTGTTGACAGTTTCATATCACATGCAAGCAAGATTCTGCTGAAGATTATCCAAAAACGAGTACAACAGCACATCAACAAAGAACTGCTAGAAGAACAGGCTGGGTTTAGAAGGAGTCGTGGTACTAGAGCTATTGTAGTTAATGTTAGATAGATCTTGACTGACAGCAGGGAGTACCAGTGAAATGTCTATCTGTGTTTCATTTATTATGCAAAGGCGTTTGATTGTGTGGATCACAACAAACTGTGGCTGACTCTGAGAAGAATGGGAATCCCAGAACATTTGATTGTGCTAATGCGAAACTTACACTTGGACCAGAAAGCAGTCGTCAGAACAGATCAAGGAAACACTGCATGGCGCAAAATTAGGAAGGGTGTATGCCAGGGAGGTGTCCTATCTCCATACCTTTTCAACCTATATGCAGAACAGATTATCCAGGAGGCTGGGCTGCTGGGCTGTATGAGAAGAAGTATGGCATCAGGATTGGAGGAAGATTTATCAACAATCTGCATTATGCAGATGACTCAACCCTGCTTGCTGAAACTGAGGACTTGAAGCGCTTGCTGGAGAAGGTGAAGGACTGTAGCCTTCAATATGGATTGAAGTTCAATATCAAGAAGACAATGATTCTCACCATTGGGCCAATTGGCAGCATCAAGATGGATGGTGAAGAGATTGAAATTGTTAACAACTTTAGTTTGCTTGACTTGGCATCAGCGCTAAGAAATTAAAAGACGTTTTGCAATGGGAAAGTCTGCTGTTAGGGATCTCTCCAAAGTACTGAAGAGCAATGGTGTCAGTCTGAAGACTAAGGTGCACCTGATACAGGCCCTGGTCTTTGCAATCACTTGCTATGAGTCAGAAAGCTAGACAATGATTATGGAGGATAGAAGGAGAATTGATGCCTTTGAGGTGTCATATTGGAAAAGAGTATTGAATTATACCATGGATTGCTAAGAAAACAAACAGGTTCAACCTGAAGAGGGTTAAACCAGGCTGCTCCTTGGAGGCAAGGATTCTGAAGCTTCACGTGACATACTTTGGACATGTTGCAAGGAGGAACCAGTCCTTGGAGAAGGCTGTCATGTTATGGAGGGTGGAGGGACGCAGGAGAGGAAGACCCTCCATGAGGTGGATTAATTCAGTGACTAGGGTAATTGGGGAAGGTGTGTCAGAGGGAGTGAGATTGGCACAGGATAGAGAAGGGTTTAGGGCTGTTGTACATAGGGTCACTATGAGTCGCAGGTGACTCAATGGCACATAACAACAACAACACCGCCATGATGTTACCTATCAATTCAATGGTAAGAATTAAAAAAAAATTGTTTTCTTGACATCTGAGATGCAATCCATAATGAAAGCTACATTCTTGCATCTTCTGCAACAAGCACTTCAAGTCCTCCTCACTTTCAGCAAGGAAGCAAGCGTGTGTCATGTACATAATGCAAGTTATTGATGAGTCTTCCTCTGATCTTGATTCCACATTCTTCTTCATAAAGTCCAGCTTCTTGAATAACTTGCTCTGCATACATGTTGAATAGGTACAGAAAAAGGATACAACCCTGATGCACTTCTTTCTTAATTTTTGGAATGATTGGAAAAGAGAGCTTTGAAATTCATCTCAGTAAGTCACAAATCCCAAAATTCAGAAACTTGAGTTAGTTGGGACAAATTTCTTTGAAAAGGGTAAGCTGATTTTAATTAAAAATTCATCGAACAAAAAAAATTCATTGAGACATCTTATCAACTGCTAAATAGGTATGATGGGGCAATTTCTCTGAGAAACAAGTCTATAAACAGCTTGACTTAACATGCCACTCTTACTTTCATATTGAATTCAGTGAGGAAGGAATCAAGCGTTCAGTAGGAAGTTTTAAGACTGGTGCTATTAAAAATGTGCAGCCACACAGTAGGAAAAGTATCAACAGAATAACCAAATGGATTTTGCACACAGGGTACAAGAAATGCAGACAGAATCCTCTTTTTTCCCTTTAAATGGAATTTAAATTCATTAATGTTTTTGAATCACAAAAAAACCAAAAAACCCTCTTTGATGTTTATTCCTCCATCACCTTTAGCAAGTGGACTGGCCTTCTACAAAGCTCCAGAAGCTCCTTCATCTCATCCCTTTTTGTTTTCTGCTGCCTGGAGAATCAGACAGCAGCATTCAAGGAGCCAGCCAGTCTTATGACTCAGCTCATAAAACAATGTGTGGCCACAAAGATGATGTTTATCCAGGATCATCCTGGAGGCTCTTGCTACTGAAGCCAGCAAGCAAGCAGTCGGCAAGTGGCACAAGATGCTCATTCTCCCAAGAGCTTCTGGTGTTGCTGCCAAGGCAGCACTTACTTCCTTCTCCCAGAGACTGAGCTCATCTGATGCTCTGTCCAAGTGAAAGGATGCTCTGGTTTCCAAGTGATAGGAAGACCTCAGAGAAATGCAGCGAGCATACAGACAAGTCCAGGCAAAATGCAGATGCTGGTGGTGATATTTATCTTACCCTCATCAGGAGGCACCAGCAGCTACATCTGATGCCCGTATGCAGTGCAGGGTCAGCTGGATGGAATGCTGAAAGGACATGTAGCACCCAAACCATACCTCCTCGATTGGGCTCCTTAGGGATAAAGTCTACTGTGGTTAGCAAAGCACCTGCAGAACTAGTTCTCTTTATGTCAGAGACACTTCCACCTCCTCATTTTCCTGCAAAGCAAGGCTTTTCAGTAAACCTCGCCTCTGTAGGTGACATTGGCATAAAGGGTTAACATGGAGTAACTTAACACACAGATGGTTGGCATAGTTTGGGTCCTTTCAGGTGAAGAGAGATCTAAAAGGACTAAGAAGATATTATTAGTATTTTGCTTTCGATTTGGTTGCATCGGAATATCTTTGCAGTGGGGAGGGAATAAGGGAGAGTGTGAAAGAGAGACAGATTAAGCAGTGCAATATTTCATTATTTTCCCCAAAATGACAAACTTTAACCATCTGTTCCTATTTTATCAACCCATTCAAAATATTATTAAAATGCGGATTCCTTGCAGTTAGTCAGGGTCTTTCAAATGAGAAAAGACCAATATTCCCCTGCTTCCAACTGCTTAGGACTGATATGATGCTTCCAGATGGGCTACTGCTATTGACCCCCACAAGAAGAATCACTTCCAGGTACACAGGAGACGCCTCTATGGGTGTGGCTAAGGAGACTCCTCGGTGGGCGTGGCTAAGAAAGAACAGCCACTTTGGGCAGCATCATCCTTGCCATCAAACTGTCTTCCGATGTCTTAACTACTCCTTTGTAGGTCAAGGGAAGGTGATGTGCAACAGCAAATGGATTCTCCATTGGGAAGGATAAAATCCCCTCTAGAAAGTTTTAAGAACAATAAGCATCAAAGGATAAGATAGTACTTACCTCACAAGGCCTGTAAACCCTTTTATCCAGAAAGATTGCTGTGTATTGCGTTATCTATCCCCAAAGCATGTGCTAGAATATTAACTCCTATACCTGTGGATGTATTTCCATTTGGGAATTCCTTGTTTTGCTAAGGAGGATGTCTTAAGTGTTTCCCAAAAAAGAATCTCCAACACATTGCCACTAATTCAGACTTGACTCATGGCCGGCCATCCAGTAGGTTTTTAGAGGTTGTAAACTGGACGGGAGGAGATTGCCTATCGTTTTCCCGAGGAGTGACTGGTGTATTAGAACCGGCAGAGAGGCACCCCCTTTGAATTATCAGTGCAACTTCTTACAGACCAGCCACCAGAGTTCCCTCATATCAGTGTTTTAAGGCAATCCTTTTTTTAAGATCTAAAAGGAGCACGTTAGGCAAGTAGTCAAGCACAGATGGGGAAAGATCGATAACAAGCCACATTAAGATCACCAAGGAACCAAGGAACAGAAGCTGAAAGAGAAAAAGACTTCCACACACACACACCCCAGAGTCAATAGAGAAGGAAAGTCTCTCCCTAGAGCTGACACCCTGAATTCAGACTTCTAGCCTCCTAAACTGTGAGAAAATAAATTTCAGTTCACTAAAGCCACCCACTTGTGATATTTCTGTTAGAGTAGCACTAAAATACAGAGATGGAGTAGTCTCTTCTCAGTAGCCATCTCTTGGAACCCAATCAGAAGCAATCACCAGAAGAAACAAGGAAATGTGCTGAGTCCCCAAACTCAATGTTGGCATCCCTCTGCGAAGCCTTTCATAAGCCCCTCACCCACCTGCCCCTATTAGAAATCCCCCTCCCCACAGATACCTCTTTCCACAGTCACCTACTGTTTTTCTTTTAATACTTTCTTTTCCATCTACGCTGTGAGTTACCTAGGAGAGCAGCCCTCCTCTGCTTTTCTTTGCACCTTCATTCCTTGGTGCACAATGCCTGGCACATAGCAGATGCTCAATAAATATTGCTTGTATAAACATACCAGTGAATGAGTGAGGGGTTTCCCCCTTCATTTCAGCAGCACATCTGCACCGGTAAGGTTTTTTTGTTTGTTTGTTTGTTTGCATTTTGCTTCTGGCCAGGAAAATAGGAGGAGAGACCCCTTCGCCCCCTGGAAGGAAGGGCAAGTAGATGGAGACTTAGCATTACTTAGTTCTCCTTTCCCTTTGGGGAAAATAACTGTGTCCTTGAATTTCTGCACTAAGTCACCAAGGAGGCATTGAAATTAAAAACCTTGGAGAGTAATTAGCAACAAAACGTTCTAATGTCAAGAAGTGAATTTTATGGGACCATATTTGTAATATTAATTGGGCCTTTGCGTAGCCAAATGGTGAAATTATTGCTCCAATACAAATAGACCCAAAAGAGAAAACAGCTGAAAATAGCACAAATATTGCAAATCAGGACAGAGGTAATCTCTCTACACATAAAAAGCAACTAAATGCAAAGTCTTTTACCAATTCACTTCAGTTAAGTGCAAAGCAAAGTCTATTTGCTTTGCCAATCCCACCAACCCCATAAATTGCTGAGAGTAGGGCTAAGCGAGAACTAAGACTTTTTCCCCATCAGCCCTTAATTCTTTTCACTTTGTAGTGGGTGGAAAATTGAATTATTCATCAACTATTTACTGAGCACTTATTATGTATGGTCAAGGTCCAAGACAGAGATGTGCATGGCCTCCCTCAACATAGATCTTACCATTGAGTTTGGGGGAAGAGACAGTGAATCCATTTGCACACAAATGAATCTATAATTAGAGGCATAAGTACCAGGAAAGAAGAGGACAGTGTGCAAAGGGAGCATCAGCCAAGGGACCTGACCTAGTTTGGCAAGTCAGGGAAGCCTTCCTGGAGGAAATGATACTTAAACTGAGATTTGACAATGTGGAGAAGTCAGGCAAGTAAAGAAAGAGGGGAAGTGTTTCAAGTAGAGAGTACAACATTTGAGGGGATAGAAGGCAGGCAGCTTGCTATGTCTGAGGATTGGTGAGGCCCACATGACCAAATGGGATGGGCTAGCAAGCAAGTAGAAAGTGAGAAAAGATGTGGCAGAAGTGAGAAAAGGGGGCAGGCTACATCCTAGGTTTTGGCATGTCTCATCATACTGGATGACTAACAGTTGTAAAGAACAAAGGGATACTGCATAGGTTAAAATCTGGAAAGATGTACATCAAGACTGTATCCTTTCACCACACTTAATATATATGTCAAGCAAGAAGGTAGGTTATACAAAACATCAGGATTGGAGGAAGACTCATCAACAACCTACAATATGCAGATGACACAACCTCGCTTGCTGAAAGTGAAGAGGGCTTGAAGCACTTACTGAAAAAAGTACAAAGACTATATGTGACTTACACATCAGTGTAAAGAAGACCAAAAGGCTCCCAGCTGGACCAATAAACAACATCATGATAAATGGAAGAAAGATTGGTGTTGCCAAGGATTTCATTTTACTTGGATTCACAGTTAACACCCATGGGAATAGAAGTCAAGAATTTCATTGCATCAATCTTCCACGAAGGACCTCTATAAAGTGTTAAAGACCAAGCAGGGATGTTGCTTTAAACTAAGGTACCTTTGACCCAAGCCAAGGTGTTTTCACTTGCTGCATGTGCATGTGAAAGTTGGACAATAAGTAAGAAAAATTAATGCCTTTGTATTGTGGTGCTAGCAAAGAGTATTGACTATACCATGAGCCACCGAAGAACAAACAAATCTGTCTTGGGAGAAATGCAGGCAAGATACTCCTTAGAAGCAAGGATAGTGAGACTTTCGTATCACATACTTTGGACATGTTATCAGGAGGGACCAGACCTTGATAAAGGACATCATGACCGAAAAAGCAGAGAGTCAGTAAAGTCGAGGAAGATCCCCACCAAGATGGATTGGCACAGTAAATGCAGCCATGGACCTGAGCATCGTGAAGATTGTGATCATGGGGAAGCAGTGTTTAGATCTATTGTCAGACCTGACTTGATGCCAGATCAAAAACCAAGATAAAGATAAAGTACAACTAGGCCCTGAAACCAAGCTGCTCAAAGGAGCTATCAAACTGATGGAAGCAACTTTAATTCATTACTGTTGTGTCAAAATCAACTCATAGCTGTCTCTCTAGTGTGTTTTTCAGAGGCTCTAACTTACAAGGGAGGAGATTGCCCATCTTTCTTCCCGAGAAGCAGCTGGTGGATTCGAATCACCCTCCTTTGAGTGGGCAGCACAGCTCCCTACACACTAGGCCATCAAAGATATCTATGAGAGCAACAGTCTAAGCTAAAGTCCTTTCTCTTGGGGGCTGGGCTAAGAGACAACATTGCATATTCCTCAATCGTCTCTCGCCTAGCACTACCCACCCTCCCAAGGTTTCCTTCTCTTTCTTGAGCCAATCCCTCCACGAGTCTCAAGACGGCATACCTGTGCCTGAGGTCCCGGCCTCATTTTCTAGGTTCTTACTGGAAGAGCAATTTCTCTCCCTGAAGAACCGGGTCTCTGGGATCTGGCTGGGGCCACTACATCAACTCTCACTCAGCTCAGCCCACACTAAGGGTCAGGGGAAAGGGCATTACTAAGAATACCAAGAAGCAGTTAGCCCTGAATCTAGTCAAGGACAACTGCTAATAATGCCCTTGAGGAACATTTGTTCTAAAACGAGAGAAAAAGTATCTTTCAAGAGAAGTGCTTTACAATGACACACCTTGGATATGTGCGTACAACATGCAAGATCTCAGTTCCAGGTGTACCAGGCCCAGGGCACTCCATGTCGCCAGTGAGAGACAGCAAGTCCAAGCAAGAAACTAAAAGTATTCTGTTCTCCAATTAGCTCTGAAGGTGATGGATCTGAATTTCTAATACACAGTCATGAATTATGGAGTGATCGGGGATGTAATCCCGATCCAGAGACCTGCCATGCCAAGAGCCATGTCGATTTTTTATGAGAAGTCTCACCAGATAACCCCTGCTGAAATCAGATCTGCATTCAGCCTGTCCCATCCTCCACCCTAGCCTGTCCTTGGGCTTTTTCCATTTTCGAGTGATCTAGCAACAGGGAATAGGGCTTGCAGACTCTGGAAGCAGTGCTGAATTCACATCCAGCTTCAGGCAGTTCCTAGCTAAGTGACCTTGGCCAAGTATTTTAACCTCTCTGAGCCTATTTCCCAACCCCCCCACGCACCCTCCTCCGAAAAGTAAGAATAACAACAGCATCTACTTAAGAGATGCTCCTGATGAGAACGCCTGGGAAGCTCTCAACATAGGACTTGGCACAAGGTAAATGTTCACTAAACAGTTGCTGAGGCTGGCAGGTTTAGAAACTCATTCCCCTCCCAATTAACTCACATCGTTTACCAGAAATACTGGCTCTCCAGCATCTGAGAGACTTGCTTCTCTCCGGAGCCAGCACCTGAGAGTTTGTTTGGTCACCTCCATTCAGCTGAGCTGGCCCTCCCTCATCCTCTACTCCCCATCCAGCACTTAACTCACCCTCAGCCCCTTCTCTGTAACTCCAAAAGGTATCTATTTCCCCTGAATGATTTCCGTAACGCAACATCCCCAAGAGCCATGTATCCCATCAATTCTCCTCCACTACCACATCCCCTGCTCACAGCCACCCTCCCGAGAGCCACAGTGTCCTCAGCTGCCAAGGCATTGATTTGTTTCATTTTGCATTGGTTTAAAGGTCAAACATGAATTTCTCCCCATTATTGTACTGTGTCTTGTCACACAGACTCTCTGTTTCATGGATTAGTCACAGTCTTTGCTATCAAATTAAATATTCTATTCCTCGGTGGTTATTTTTAGAGAAATCTTTTCTCTTAACTCGGCATGGTGCAGTGATGTGTGTGCACCCGCAGCTCTGGAATCCATGCGTTACCAGGTGGACTCCAAATTGTGCGGGGGCTCAAATTCCTCAAGAAAGCAGCAGTCCACTGGCCCTGTGCTCCAGAGCAGTGGTGTTTGTAGTGTGGGTGGCTCTGTCCATGGGATCCCCCACCTAGCTCAGAATAATAATCCCCCAGGCCTTGCATGATTCAGTCATTCATCAACCAGTCTAGAAAAAACCCGAAGGAGGCTCTTAGCATAATTGGGAGTTAAGCAAAGCATGTGTATGCCATTGCAATCTCCTGTTAGTCTTTCTTCCTCGCACCTAATTCAAAAGCACTAAAGGGAATTGTGGGATGACACCGGAGTGAGGCTACTGGTTCTTTGATATGAAGTTCGTTAGTGTGACCAGGCAGCAGGAAACACATGAGGCCTTGGGGGGGGGGGATTGTGGGGGGAGATGAGACTATGGAGTGGGAGGGAAGTGGGCAGTGGGCTCAGTCAAGAAAGTTTGACCACAGGTCATTCCAGCAAGTAAGGAAGGCCCTGAAGGACCTGGTGAGACCACTAGTGTTTTTCAGCCACTCTTGTGGCCTAGTGGCAAGAAGCTGCGTTGCAATCCCGAAGATATGTAGTTCAAGGCCACCAGCTGCTCCACAGGAGAAGAAGGATGGGAAATTTCCTCCCATGTGATTAACTGCCTCTGAAAACCCTCAGGAGGGTCAGTTATGGCTCAGTTATGAGACTATGGTACACGCAACAAGAAGACCAAGAACAAATTCTTCAGGGAATCTCTAACTACCAAAGAGAAATAGGATGAAGTTACAATAAGGTCCCTTCTTTGGCCCATCATGCAGATAAATAGTTTCTAACTGACAGTCTGTGGCCAGTAAAGAATGTGCCAGTCTCTTTCACAAGGATGAGGGCCTAGTTTCACCTTCCCACCAGCAACACCATAGTAAATAGGTGTCAAAAGTCCCCCAAATGTTAGTTCTGTAAGAACGAGCTTAAAGCTTTGTTCATGCAGATGAAAAAAAGGAAAAAGAATAGATCTGAGGAAAACACCACTTAATTATTCAATGTAATACTCTCTACGAATATTAGAAATAACTGAAATGACCACCAGAGGGGATGAGTTGACTGAACATGCAAATTTATGCAGCCAAGTAACAACCATGAAAGCCATATATATCAACATGGATAATGTCTATTATGTAACAGCTGAAAAACTCTGATCACAGCATGGTTATAATTATGCGAGGACACATACATATAGAAGCAAAGCAGAATTAAATATACTAAGAAGTAAACCTTTTCTTCCTTTCTGCATTCCTCCAATGAGCACGTGTTGCTTTTATTCTAAAACTACCAGCATAAAACGTTCTCAAGAGAATCATACATAGGCAGGACATGAAGGAATAAAGCTAGGAAATGAGGCCATGAAGCTGTCTTTATTCATAGATAACATTATCAGGTATGTAGAAAACTACTAGAGCAGGTAAATAAATTTAGCAATACCACAGAATATAAGAGTAATACATAAAAAACCAACTGTATATCCATAAACTAGTAATAAACTTGAGAGATATAACATTTTAAAATTCCATTTATAGTACTATTCAAAACCTAAAAATATTAAGGTTGAATTTAACTCAAGATTTGCAAGACTCTACAGTATCGCCAAGAGAAAAGAGAATATAAATAAATAGATAAACGCAAATGTATGCCATGCTCATTAGTTGAAAGACAATGTGAGATTAACAAATGCATAAACAACTAATGATCAATGGAAAAATAAATAGCTCAGAACTAGATCCATACACATGCAATCAAGTGATTTTTTTTTAATAAGAATGCCACAGTGATTCAACTAGGGAAAGAAAAGCCTTATTTTCCTTTGAGAGTGGTACTGGAACTACTCAATATCTGTATGTAAAAATAGGAACCTCAACCCTCACTTCTACCACACAAAAAAAATCAATTACAAGTGGCTCATGGCCCTAAATGTAAAAGGCTAAAATTATTAAGATCCAGGGGGGGAGTGGGAAGTAGAAGAATATCTTTGTGCTCTCGGAATAAGTTAAGACTTCCTATAGAGGACATAGACAATACTAACCATAAAAGGAAAAAGAAAGAAAAATTTGAGATCATTAAAAGCATCAAAAAGCACCAGTAATAAAAAAAAAATCAGCAGGTCACAGTGTGAGAGAAAATATTTGCAATACATATTTATCACAATATAGATTGTATAAAGAACTTCAACAATTCAGGAATAAAAGGCAAAGAGTCCATTTGGGTTAAATATAACAAAGACTCAAAGGAGCTCTGGTGGCCTAGTGGGTAAAGAGCTGTACTGCCAACCTAAAGGCAGGAGGTTCAGCTCCACCAGGTGCTCTGAAAGAGAAATATAAACAATCTCCTCCTGCGCAATTTACACGCTCTGAAAACCCACTAGAAAGTGAAGAGAACAGAAGAGTATAGACTACATATAGCCTTCAATATGGATTACATCTCAATATCAAGAAGATAAAAATTCTTATCACTGGGCTAATAGATAACATCATGAAAGATGGAGAAAAAATTGAAGTTGTCAATGATTTAATCTTTCTTGGATTCACAATCAACAGTCTTGGTACAAGCATTCCAGAAATCAAAAAACACACCCATGTTTATTGAGGCTTTGTTCACAATAGCAAGGAGTTGGAAACAACCTAAGTGCCCATCAACAAACAAAGGGATAGAGAAGCTGTGGTATAGTCACACAATGGAATACTGCACAGGATTCATAGCGACTTTATGAACAAAAGACCAAATGCGCTGCATTGAAAAACAAGGAACTCATGCAATATTATTCAAAATGGGTGACCCTGGAGGACATTATGCTGAGTGAAGTATCTCAGTCACAAAAGAACAAATACTGCATGGTGCCACTGTTGTAAAACAGGACTGACATCGAGTTTACGGGGAGACTGAGAAAGATGGGTTCAGTAATGTATACTGCATTGAAACAGATAAGGGAGAAAACTGTTTAAAAGGGATATGTGATTAAATATTTTTATCATGACAGGAGTCCAGAGCGAATCCTACATAGTGAAGTGGATCTGGGGGAGGGTTTGTAAAACAATGAAATAATTTTTCTTTTACTTTTCCAAGAGGGTAGTGTATTAGGGGGGAGGGTTGGGAGGGGAGAAAAGTGCAACAATGAATGAATGGAAACCCAATGTCTCTGTAAATTTTCATTGAAATTAATAATAAATTTTAAAAAAAGAAATCAAAAGACATATTGCATTGGATAAATCTGCTGTCAAGAACCTCTCCAACGGGCTAAGGAGCAATGATATAAGTTTAAAGACTAAGGTATGCCTGATCCACGCTATGGTCTTTTCAGTTACTTGTTACGCATCTAAAAAATTGACAATGGTTAAGGATGAGAAGCATAATCACTGTCTGCATTGTTGAAGAAAGGTACTAAATATCCCAGAGACTGACAAAAGAACAAACAAATGTCTTAGAGAACGTACAACTAGGAGACTCTTCAAAAGCAAGGATGGTGCAGCTTAAGTTTCACAAATTTTAGACAGGGGCCTAGTCCTTGGAAAAGGATTTCATGCTTCGAAAGGTGGAGGGTCAACAAGAGAGCAGAAGACCTTCAATGAGATGGATTGACACAGTGACAGAAACAATGGACTTAAATAAATCAGAGATGATAATGACGACACAGGCTAGAATGAAGTTCAAATTCATTGTTCCTAGAGTTGCTATGTGAGTCTGACCCAGCTCTACAGTACCTAACAACAACGGCCTATAAAGAACACCCTGGCTGGCTTTGCTTCCTCCAAAACTGTTCTTTTGTCAGGCCATGGGATATTCAGTACTTTTTGCCAACACCACAATTCAAAGGTAACAATTCCTCTTGTTATTAGGTGCCACTGAGTAAACTATGACTCATAGAGACCCTATGAAAAATGGATCTGATCCCTGCCCTGTTCTGTACCATCCTCATCATCTGATATTCTTGAGCCCATAGTTACAGTCACAATGTCAAACCAAGTTGAAGATCTTCCTCTTTTATGCTGACCTCTCCCAGGATGCTGGCCCCACTAACAACATGCCCAAAGTATGTAAGAGGAAATTTCACCATCCTTATTCATTGTCCAACCTTAGATGCATAGAAAGCTATTGAAAATACCACAGATTGGATCAGAAGCACCTTAGTCTTTAAACTGATGTCATTGTTCTTTATCATGTTAGAAAGGTCATTGACAGCAGATGACCCCAATGCAACAGATTCCCCCCCCCCAATTTCTTGTACTGCTACCTTGAACATTAATTGTAGATCCAAGTAAAAGGCAGTTTTTGACAACTTCAATCTTTTCTCCATCTATCATGATGTTAGGGAGCTCTGGTGGTCTAGTAGTAGGTAAGGGGTTTCATTGTCAACCCAAACACAGCTTGTTTGAATCTACCAGTACTCTTTGAGAAAAAGATCTCCAAATGAGAAAAAAATCTCCAATGAGATTTATAGCTTCTGAAACATGCTGGAGGATCCACTATGAGTCACTTCTGACTTGACAACATGTAATGACACAAGTAAAAATGTCACCTATTAGTTCAGTGGTGAAGGTTTTGTTTTCTTGATGTTAAGATGTAATCCATATTGTTGTTGTGTACCATTGAATCAAAATCATAGCTCACTCTCCAGTGAATTTTCAGAGGCAGTTAATTGCACAGGAGGATATTTCCCATCCTTCTCCTGTGGAGTAGTGGGTGGACTTAAACTTATGGAATTGCAGTACAGTTTCTTACCACCAACTAGGCCACCAGAGCTCCCTGGTATTTAATCTTCTTCAGTAAGTGGCAAGTGCTTCAAGTTTACTTCAATTTCTGCAAGCAAGGTTGTGTCATCTACATAATGCAAGTCGTTAACCAGTTTTTCTCCAGTTCTGATACCACGTTCTTCTGCCAAGAGTCCAGCTTCCTGAATTATTTGCTCAGCATACAAACCGAATAGGTATGAAGACATGATACAACTCTGGCATAAATATTTCCAGATTTTAAACTATGTATTTGACAATTCTAAAAAGTGAACAATAATATCAAAGAGATGCTCACTCTGTAGAACAATCATACAGATATAAAGGGTGGCATTTCCCAGGGATAAAGCTGAGAAAGTGAGAAAGGATAGGGAAAGGGATTAATGGAAATGAGAATCACAGGGAGGAATTGGGAAGAATCTGGTTCTATTCTGAGTATAATAATTATTGTCACAAAAACAAAATGTATCTGAATGATTGACTGGAAAATCCCCTAGCTTTGTAGTAAACTTTTACTCAAATTACAATTAAAAAGAAAGGAAAAGATAAAAAGGTCCTAGCATTATTAGCTATCAAGTTAGAACCCACTTACAGCTGACTCACTAGAGGGTTTTTGAAACCAGAGTGAATTGTGAATGAGGAGATTGCCCATCTTACTCCCTCAGAGTCATGGTTGGATTTGAACTACCAGAGAATTAGCAGTGCAATTTGCTATGGGCTACACCACAGAGCTCCCTATAACCCCGTTAATGTTCTATGGAGTTGAATCTAACTTATAATTGACCCTCCTGCAGTTTCTCAGAGGCTGCAAATCACATGGGAGAAGACTGCCTATATTCTCTCACAGAGAAGCTGGAGGATCAAACCATCTGTCTTTGAGTTGGCAGCACAACTCCTTACCACTCAGCCACCAGAGTGTACCTAGTACATAGTGTTGTTGTTAGGTGCGGTTGAGTCATGTACGACTCATAGCGACTCCATTAAGAAAAGATCCGAACCCTGTCCTCTCCTGTGCCATCCTCACCATCTCTGACACACTCAAGCCCATTGCCACAGTCACTGTGTCAGTCCACCTGGTTGAGGGTCTTTCTCTTCTTTCTGACCTTCCACCTTTCCAAGAATATGTCCCACCCCACAGAATAATCTCTCCTAGTAACATGTCCAAAGTACATGAGATGAAGCTTCATCATCTTCACCTCCAAGGGGCACTCAGGCTATTAAAATTTAAAAATCTGGCATCAAATATTTGTGAGGATGTAAAGCAACCTAAGCTTCATAAATTCCTGGTTGGTTGTTGTTGTTGTTATGTGCCATTGAGTCATTTGCGACCCATAGCGACCCTATGTGGTGAGGATATAAAATTATACAATTTTAAAATCTAGCAGTTTCTTGAAAAATAAAAAAAAATTAAAGAAATCAAAGATAATTTAACAACTGTCGCAGCAATTTAACTTCCAGGTATTTACAAACCACCCCTAAGGACCAATGGTAATGCTGTGTGTTACATGTCAGGCTGCTGGCCCAAAAGTGGGCAGGTCGATTCCAAAATCTGCTGCAAAAGAGAAAAATGACCAGAAAGATTTACAGCCTCAAGAACCCAATGACTAGTGGCTATAGGTTGGAACTGACTCATAAGCAAAGAATTTTTAATTTGGTTTAACCCCTAGGCATTTAGCCAAAATTTAAAAAAAAAAAATGTCCAGAGAAACACGTGTACATGAATGTTTGCAGCAGCTTTTACCCTCCAAACTGGGAACCCAATAACCCTTAAATTGTGATATATTTATAAAGTGAAATACTGTTCAGCAATTAAAAAGGGTACAATATAAAAGAAAAAAACTACTAATAATAACAACTTGGGTAGATCTCAGAAAGAAACAAATACAAATGTAAAGAACTACATACTGTATAATTTCATTTACTTCCACTTTGAGAACAGGCAAAATGTACCTATAATAATAGAAATCAGATTTGTAATTGATAGTTGTTACAGGGCAAGAAATTGAAAAGCAGCACAAGGGAACATTTTTCCCCCTCTTGCAAAACATTAAAAGAGAGCAAGAGAAAGAATGTGAGTATGTGTATGAGACAGAGAGAAAGTTTTACAAAGCAAATTGACTTCCCATTCAATAATTCATATACCTTTTGTTCTGTGACATTGATTGAAATCCCTACAATGCAACAACACTCTTACTTCTTCCTTGTTTTTGCTATTCATATTCATCCTTGTTTCCTATCTTCTCTTGTCTTCTAAGCTTTACTCCTGACAAAATTCTGTCCTTTTGATCTTGAATGGTTGCAGGTTGTAAGAAGTGAGGGCCTCCCTGGTCTTACAGTTGACCTTGTTATTGTTGTTGTTGAGTACCATCAAGTCAGAACCAACTTACAGCTGACCCTCCAGAGGGTGTTCAGAGGCAGTAAGTCTCACAGGAGGAGATTACCCATCATTCTCCCACACAGCAGCTGGTAGATTTGAACTGTGTAGCTTCGGACTGGCAGCACAATAAGCCTACGTATTTTTTGGCTGAGTCCGTTCCGGATTTGGAGGGTAACAAGGACAGCCAATCTCTATCAGATCGATGTGGAAACTTTTTGACATAATGGAAGTTGTGCTAATTGGGATCCTGATTATGTAGGTGTATTGATTGATTGATTGATTGTTGTTGTTGTTGTTGTTGTTATGGCCATTGAGTCTCCTACAACTCATAGCGACCTGATGCACAACAGCCATAAAGCCTGCTCTATCCGGTGTCAATCTTACTGTCTCTAACACACCTATCCCCATTACCCCAGTCACTGAATCAATCCATCTCATCGAAGGTCTTCCTCTCCTGCGCTGTCACTCCATCCTCCCAAGTATGACCTCCCTCTCCAAGGACTGATCCCAGCTTGCAACATGTCCAAAGTATGTCAAATGAAGCTTCAGAATCCTTGCCTCCAAGGAGCCTCTGAGAGTCTGGAGACCAGACAAAGTTCCTATTCTCCTTCGGGAATCTCCATGGCCCTGTTCTGTGACCATATCCTGGTACAGAGGAGTCTGCAAGCAGTGGCCGTGTCCCTGACCACAGCTACAAACCTTTGCTATTATCAAGGCACAGCCAGCAAATGGCTCGTGTGGGTCCAGTCTCTGGGCATTCCCAGCCCTGGAAGTGGCAGGGGAACATTAACAGTCTGCCCAGGATCCAGTGGTTTCAGGCTCAAAAGGCTCTAGGCTTCAGCAGAACCCTGCACAGCATGGGGATGGCTTAAATCCCACCCCTCAGACCTCCAGGTTCAGTAGCCTGAACACTAGTCTCCTTCTTCTCATGACATGAGAAGAACCCTCTTTGCCCCCATTGCGTTTAGATTCTCCTTAACTTTAGACCTCTGGAAAGGACCTACAAGGCCTCGGCGTGCCAAGTACATTTTTCAATAAAGTCCTATATGGGAATAAACAAAAATGGCAAACAGCTCTTCAGAAGGAGAAGGTGAGTCAAGTGGACCTGAAGCCAGGGAAGAGGAGGCAGGAAAACCAGCAGGGAGGCTGCGTAGGTGAGCAGAAGCAAGTCATGGGATGGTCAGTTGACTCCTATGCAGCTGGAAGTTAGCAAATTAAGACAGACCAAAGAAGAACTGATGTCTTTGGATCATGGACTGCCAAAATAAATAAATACGTCCTGGAGGAAGCAGAACCAAAGTGCTCCTTAAAGGCGAGGATGACGAAACTTCATCTGACATATTTCGGATATGTTCTCAGGAGGGACCATTCCTTGGAAAAAGACATCATGCTAAGAAAGATAAGTGGTCAGCAAAAGGGAGAAAGGCCCTCCTAAGACGAACTGACACAGTGCTTGTGTCACCCAATGGGCTTGAGATTGAGGAACGGAGCAGGAGAGGGCAAGGTTCGGATCTCTTGTTTAAAAGGTCACTTTGAGTCGTAATTGACTCACTGACAGGTTAAAAGGGTAGTTTGTGGCCTTGGTTTTCTCATTTGTAAAATAGGGGTTAAATATGGTAAGACACTTTACAACTCTTGCTGAACTCTGCATAGAATCACTCACCATCATAGCTCTCAGGGCCATGTCTGGACCATGCTGGTGTTGACTAGACCATTCTCATCCTTTGGAGGGCTAGATTTGGACAGTCTAGGACAGAGCACATTAAGACAATAAAGGGTCAAAGCTCAAGAATCACCACTTTTCCCTCTAGGTAACTGGACTCTGAGGAGGAGGCATCAGAAGCTCTTTGAGGACCCTCCAGTTTTCACGACTTCCTTTTCTCCCCTCAAATGTAGGGCTAGCCCCCACCCCCGGGCAGCCTTTTCTTTTTCACAGTACCAGCTAACTTTCTGTGTGCACTTGGGCAATTCAACTGACCTCTCACTACCATCCTCCACAAAGACAGAACCAAATGATGGATGTACCTGACATAGTCTCCAGAAAGTGTGAAGCTGCCTGGTCTCATCCCTGGCACAAGGATCCCAACTACAACGTAGACTCTCAGGTCAAACTAGATTGGCCGCTGTGCATCCTCCGAGCCCCCTCCCAGTCACGCCTGCCATTCCCTACTCTGGGCGGCCTTTTTACCTCAGTGGTCAGAATTTATTACACAGAACTACTCTGAAGACATCTAATTGAATGCTACCAACAGCAGATGGGGTTCCTTTGCAAGGCATGGGAGAGAAATGCCTGTACATAACAACCTCCTTGGACAGCACAAAGGATAGATAACAGTATATCCAGCCGGGTTCCTGGACTGCACCAACTTGTGGGCTACAGAAAAAGAAGGATCTGGGCCTTGTCTCCTCTTGGCCCACTGACACCCCTAAGAGTCCAAGAATCCCCAGTTACAGGAGTTCAGTTAAGGAACCACCTCCCTCCTTCCCAGACCTAGAGGGTGACATCTGGTCTCCACAGAATCTACCACCCTGAGACAAGTTATAACTCATTACTCTTTGCTGTGTGCAAACAGACACGGGGCACTGGCTTTGCTGATGTTAACAGCCCCAGGGAGCATTATATCCATGGTTAAGTGAGTTCCATTTATTGCGAACGATTAGCTTTCAAAGTCATTTCAGGAAGTGATGTTCCATCTATAGAGTCAAGAGCTAGGTGAGGGCTCATCTACAGCTGGCCAAGTCACTCCAAATCCAACCAGGCTCTGTTTGCAGGGTCAGTGGCAGAGCCTGGAGAAAGCTGCCTCCAAATGGCACAGTTCTAATAAAGCGATGGTGCCCAGAGAGGTTCAGGGAGCTAGCTATCCATGGTCACAGAGCAGAGCAGGAAGGGGAACCTAAACTGCATGACCTGAGTCTAACCTCTACATCATCCATAGGAAAGTGTCCTGACTTTAAATCATCCCAAGAGATGCCCAGTACTCTTGCCCAGGCTCAGGGACAGGAAGACCTGGCAGGCTGCCCTCAACAGCCTCCAGTAAAAGGGTAGAGAAGAGCAGAGGCATATTTGTGATGCCTCTAGTCAGGCCAGATCAGGGCAAGGGTCTGATGAAGTTGGACAAGGCCCATCTCCCTATTATGGAGGAGACTGTGGAAGCCCATGCTCCAAGCCCTGGCCCTGTCAAACCCCAGATGTTTAAACCATTTTATCTACTCACTGTCATTTGAGGCTCAATGCCTTCTTCTTCAAAATGAGCATAATCCCTGGCCAGGGGGGCTATTGGAAAATCAGAAATGGAAGAGGTCATTAGAGATAAGCCTGAAATGTAGCAGGTTTCCAGAACCTAATGGTACTGAGGGACTTCCATGTGTTCTAGAGAATCCAAAAGAAGGCCAGGCTCAGAGTTAAGTCATCCATCCCCTCACTTACCTAGGGGTTTTCCCCCTACATTTACAATAAATAGAAATAGAAGCCAAATGGCCTCCAAGTGATTTCTCCATTCAATCCCAGCCACCCAGATCAGGAGACTTAGCCCCTGAGTCAAAGTCTCATCACCTGGAAGTGAGGGTTGACTGAGGAGGGTCCCTACCCTAGAAGGTGTGTCTGAAGAGGTTATATCCCTCCTACATGGAGAGCCCTGCTATGTCTGAGGGGTGTTTGCTCCCCGTACTGCTGTGAACACAGATGAAGACCAGGAGTGGAGGAGTGATCTACTCCACCCACATGGCCTCTGCAGCAAGAAATGAGAACACTCTTGCCCATGACCCTCTCTTAAACAGACTTGTTCTCCATCCATTCCTGTGCATGCCCTTCCTGCCTCCCCACCTGCCTAGTCTTCCAACCACCCGCTGGAAGGCCCTTCCCCCAGATTTGTCTCTCTAAATCTGACTTCCCCTTTGAGTTCACATGCCACCACCTCTGTATGATTGCCCCCTAGTCAAAAGTGGAATTTGTGGCCTCCTCCAGTGGTATCTCTTTGAGGGTCTCTTCTCCTTCACTGACACTTCATCTTGCCTAGTATGATGTGTCTTTCCAAGGAACAGCCTTTCCTAGCAATATGCCCAGTGTGTGAGATGACGCTTTTCCATCCTTGCCTCCAAGGAACACTCTGGCTACAATTTATCCAGGACATATCTGTTCTTTTGGCAGTCCATTCAGTACTCTTCTCCAATACCACAACTCATAGGATCAGTTCTTCTTCTGTCATCCTTATTCATTGTCTAGCTGCATGGCACATGGCTCAAAAGACCATGGCTTGAATCAGGTGTACCTTAGTCTTCAACCTGATATCATTGCTCTTCAATAATTTGGAGCAGTCTCTAACAGCAGACTTTCCCAGTGCAATACATTTCCTGATCTCCTGACTGCTGGTACCAAGAATGTTGATTGTGGGTCCCACTAAGATAAAATCATGGGCAAGTTCAATCTTTTCTCCAACTATCATGATGTTGTTTATTGATCCAGTGATGAGGATTTTTGTCTTCTTGATGTGGAGATACAACTCATATTGAAGGCTGTAGTCCTTGATCTTCTGCAGCAAGCATTTCAAGTCTTCTTCACTTACAGCAAGTACTAGGTCACCTACATAATGCACGTTTTAGATGAGGCTTCATCCAATCCTAATGCCACGTTTTTCTTCATAGAGTCCAACTTCTTGAATGATCTTCTCAGCACACAGACTGAACAGGTATGGAGAAAGGTTACAACCCTGATGCACACCTTTCCTGATTTTAAACCATGCAGTGTTACCTTGCTCCATTCAGACAACAGCTTCTTGGCCTAGGCATAGGTTTTGTATAAGCATTATTAAATGTTCTGGGACGCCCATTCTTCTCAATCTTAGCCATAGTTTGATCCATATAGTCAAAAGAGAGAGAGACCCTAAACAAAATAGATTGACCAGTGACAGCAGCAATGGGCTCAAGTGTGTCGGAGATGATGAGGCTGACACAGGACAGGCCAGAGTTCAGATCTGTTGTTCACAGGGTCACTATGAGTCATACTCATATAACAATAGAGTATAGACAACATGTAACCAGTAATATCTAACAGCTTGGGTCTCAGTTCCTCCATCTGTAGAGCAGAAACACGAGGACTGAGTGAGATGATCCGTGCAGAGCCCAGCACTGTCCTTGTGTACAGGAGGTGCTCAGTGAACGGCAGCTCTTCTTTGTGATGTTATCATCCTCTCCTCTCTGCTCCTCTTGGCCTCACTTCAGGCAGGGCCATAGCTCCCTCGGGCTCTGGCACATAGTAGGCATCCACTGAAAACTCATCCAGATGACCAGCAGGTGGCCCCACACCCCAGTTAACTTGCCCTGTCTGCTACTTCCCCAGCTGCTCTGAGTCGCGGGCTATCCTCCGCTACCTTCTGATCAGGGGGCAAAGGACAGAATAGACAGAGTCCTGGTCTCCTTGGTGACCAAAGCCTTTTGGGCCCAACCACCGCCCTTTCCCTCTTCTCAACCCTAGCCCTGCGCCAACCTTGCCAGGATTACTTCCATTTAACAGGTAAGAAAATTAAGGCCCAAAGAGGTACATGATCTGCCTGAGACCACAGAGCATTCCTTACAATCCACTAGCTACTGATGACACACCTCCTGAAGAGGCTGAGAAGGATCTGGTTCTGATTATTAATGTCTTATTTCACTGATTAGGAATCACAGAAAGGGGAACTGCCTCAAGGCCTCATGTGGACTGAAGCTCAGACATCCCGATTCTAAGACCAAATGGCCACACACACAGGATGGAGGATAATATCCCAGACCTTTCTCTATCAGTTTCAATCGTTCCAAGGGGTAGGCATGTTCCAGGAGAGTGAAAGAATTAGACCTTGATGGGCTTGGGAGCTGCTTTGAAGGCCCTCCAGGAATGCAAGGGTTCAGCCCAGGCATCCAGGCCCAAAGACAGCCGCCTAGACTTGGTTTCCTACCCCATGCCTGCCAGAGAGAAAAAGTTCCAGGCAGGCCTGGAAGCACTGAGACCCCTGCAGAGGCTGCAGCAGGCTGCATTTTGAGACTCATTTCTGATGCTGCTGTGAAGGGGCTGAATCAAGGGGCTGGCATGGAATAGCAATGAGCCAGGCCACTGGAAGCCAGCCAGCAGCACCAGGTTGGCAGGACTGATCGGGTCAAAAGGAGCAGTGCTGGGCAGAAACCCCCACTCCCACACAGAGGTACACTCACACAGGCACGTGTGATCAAGGTGCACCCCTTTTGTGGATTTTTTTTTTTTACTGAAGGTCCAGGGAAGCTCCCACGAAGCCTGTGGAAATGCCTGTGTACCTGGACAAGCGGATGTGACTGCGTTGTCACTTGGCTCAGCTCATCTGATTCCACCTGCTAGTCAATTATTTGCCACTCTTCCATAGAGAGCCACGCTAAGGCTCAAAAGGAATGTGATCCAGCCAGGCGCCCTGTCTCCCAGGCCTGGCTCACAGAAGAGCTTAATTCAGTTCTGGAGACTGGGATCCAGATCCTGAGCTGGTCTTGTTTCTGGGCCAGTTTCCCTATGGGGTCTTGGAAGCAGCCAAGCAATCATGAGAGATAAGGGGAGCAATCTTTCCATCCTCTCCTCTGCTAATGGTTCTATTCCCCAAGGTTAGCCAACTAGAATCTTTCCCTAGTTTAACCAATTAGAATCCTTTCCTGGTTTGACCAATCAGAACCTTCCTTGGGACTGGCATGCAGTCACCTCAGTAGATGCCCTCCCGGCCAGGACTGCTGCATGCAGTCTTGGACTTGCACTTGGAGAAGCTTAGTGCAGGTGGAGGATCAAGGCCAAGTATGGGAAAGAGCACAGATGAGCAGAGCTAAGGGGATGATGGAACCCTGCCAGATACTTTTCTTAGTCACTGGAAACAAAACTAGGGCCCTTGCTGTTGTATCGAGTCCAATTCATTCATACGTTTACATCAATTCCCTGTTTGGTTTACATTGCCCTCTGGCATTCCTCCCTCCCCCATTACCTTCCTTCATAGACAACAAGGTCATGTGGTTTATGATGTTGTGACCTCTCTCATAAATGTAAGCTCCCTGAGGTGACACCCCTGTCTGATGCATTTACTGCTCCCTCCCTTGCACCAGCTTGGGGTCTGAGGAATAGTGGGTCCTTAGTAGCCAAATTAAGAAGTCCAAATGAGCCTCTGCAGCTTCGTGGTTAGAGAAATAAATGCCTTTGCTTCTACTGGACATGAGTATGCATGGAGGGTGGGCCTAAATGGCAAACCCCATGGTACCCCCAGAATTTCTCTGGGGAGCTCAAGAGTCCTGCTAAAGGGTGGGTTGCCTTCCTATATATGATTGGAACTGAGGCCCAGCAAGTCCAAGTGACGCCACTCTGGAGAGAGGATATTGGGGGTGAGACCTCAAAGGTGGAGACCTGATTTCCTGGGTGAAAAGTCCCAGAAGAAGGTGTGGAACCTGAGCCACTTCTCCCTTGGAAAACTTTCTCCTCTCCTTCCTGACAGGTAAGGATACTGAGGGGCTGATGGCTGCTCTACATGAGCCTGCACTCTCCAACTTCCCTCAGTTCTTCCTTCACACATCTGCCTAAACCCTCATTTGGGCAGGCACTCATGTCACCCCCAAGGCACAGTAAACGGGGACCAAAGGGGTTGGGGAGCTTGCCCAAGGTTGCCAGGTTAGTTTCTGGAGTGTTTGCCTGCCCCAGACCTTCTACCATTTGGCACCCTCCCCCACAACTTGAGGGGAAGGCGGCAGAGCCATGGTTTGGAAGTCTAGGAGGTTCCAAGAGAGGAGCTGGGGAGAAAATGCCACAGTCAGAGCCCCCCTGGAGGCTGCCTGCAAGGGCTCCCTCGGGCTGAGGGTGCTATGTTGTGGAGTAGTCAAAAGACAGTCTCCCAGCGGCCCGCCCCCTTCCCTCCCCTCCCCGACATTCTCGCTGCCAAATGAAATCTGGCAGCTTCTGAAAATAGCTCAGCGCTGCAGCAGGCACTCCGCCCGCCCTTCAGCAGGCTGGCACGCAGCTGGGGGTGGCCGCTGTGGGCAGACACTGGTGCACACAGGGCCGGGGGTGGGTGTCACACACACACACACAGTGTACGGGGGTGGCACAAAGCTGGGGGCATATTGCAGCTGCCATCCTGCAAATCATCTGACCTTCTCATGCCCATTGAGACCACAGCGACCCTAGAGGCAGCCCAGCATGTTTGCTAGGCCTGGGGCACCCTCTTCAGCCAGCATAAAGCCCTTTGTGGGTGTGAGCTGCTGCCCTCCAGACAGTTTTGTCCATGCATTTAGACAAAGATAAACCCAGGGACCACAGGAAAACGCCAAAATGGTGTTTATTAACATCCAGATAAAAAACTCAACAGTGTTGTCCTATCTGACATGGTCTGGAGTTTCCCAGCCAGCGAGAGTGGGGCCAGGAAGCAGGCTGGACGTCAGGCACTTGACAGGCCCCTCTCAGGCACTTGGTTCTCCCAGGCTGCCCTGGAGAGAGAGGGGCTGGGTAAACCTGGGCCCCGAGGTACTGCTGCTCCAACTTGGGCCGAATTCAGGACCAAATAACTATCAGTCAGCAGCTCTCTGCCACCTCAGAGCTGATCAGAGCGTGGAGAGACCCTTGATTTAGGAGAGGCTTCTTGCCACAAGCCCGGCCATGTACATTCAGGAGTTAGGAGCACCCCCAGAGATGCACTTCCCGGAGAGGAAGTCCCTGACCCTTCAGGACTAGATGGGAGATGAGCCCTGATGTGGAGACAGGCTTGCTTGCCAGAGATCCAGTGAGCAGGTGGGGTTAGGGGGACTTGTACTGGCTTGTACAAGCGAAAAAAGGTTAAAAACAGCCCCTCCCTCCACTTCTCAGTTGACATGAATAAGACCACTTTGTAGGCAGAGGGCAGTATCAGGATGGCTGGGCCCACAGAGGAAGGCCACGAAGGACCACTAAGGAGGAAAGTGCAGCAGAGAAGGGCTAGGCTTCCCGGGAGGCAGGCAGGCTGGACCTTGTAGCCTCAGGGAGACTAAAGAGGGCTGAGCCTAAGAGGGACACCGCAGTGGAAGAGAGGTCAGCCACCCAAGAAAGCAGGGGTGGACCCTCGATGCCCCTTCTCCCTCATTCCCTCCTTCACTCAACATTCATGGACAACAGTATCTCCAGTCACCATGGTAACCAGTGGCCGGATGCCTTTCCCAAGGCTGGGCTGGCCTGCCTACCCTTGGGGGTTGGGGAGTGGGGAATCTGTGTGGAGTAAGGAAGACCCAGCCACAACTCCTAGTGGCCTATAAACCTGAGGCCATGCCCCAGGGTGGGACGGAGCCACGGTTCCATTAAGACCACCCTGACCAAAGGCAGGGCAGCTCCAGCGGGGGGTTCTCATCCCTTGGCTGTGGGTCTACTCTGGGCTCTGAAGGAGGTTTGCTCAGGGCCCCCATCCTGAAGTTCCAGGTGAAAAATTAAAACGCAACAAAATAATCATTTTGTTTAAAAAATAGACCTCCAAGGAGCCCCCTAGCCAGGCTCCGGCACAGTCCAATGTGTCCCCAGGCTGAGTGGCCTGGCTCTCCCATCACTCCGTGAGCTATTGGTTGTTACAGCCCTGCGAGGCCGAGGAACTGCCCGCCTGCTTTTTCCTCCGCTTGTTGAGGAGCCGATTGTTTGAGGTCTTCAGGTCCTTGATCTTCACCTGGTCATAGTCTACCCTCATGGTGGCAAGGGCGCTGGTCATCTCCTCCTGGGGTTAAACAGGAAGATCAGAGTTCAAAATGTAATGGTCTCAGGTGTCCTCCAGCCTGGGTGCTCCCTAAGTAACATCAAGAATTGTGATAAAAATGTGTATTGTCAAAAAAAAAAGTGTACTGTCCAAGTGCCCACCGTGAACCTGGCACCAGGCCAAACCCTTTGTATAACATAATCCTACGACAATCCTTTTTGGTGTGCATGTGCTGACCGACTAAGGTACAAGGGAGTGTCCCTTGGGATGACACAGAGGCTAAGTGAGGCTGGGACTTGGGGGTGCTATTGTACTGGATACTTGGGGCCTAAAGATTCCCTAGATGCCCTGGTCTCTGAATTACTGCTCATAAGCTAAAATCCAGCCCCTGCTATGTCCAAACCAAGGCTGGGGTCAAGGCCTCTTCACAGCGCCCCAGGCTCAAAGGCTCCCTTCATGTGCGCTGAGTGCTGTCACTGGGGCCCTGGGCCATCACGAACACCTGTGCTCCGGCTATGATGAGGGGCCAAGGCCTAATCACTGGGTAACCACTGCTTTGGAGAGACTTCCAAAAGCCTTGGAACCTATCCATGGAGATATTGAGGCAGGGCAACCCACCTTGACTTCATCCCAGTGGTCTTTGTCCTCTTGAAGCACTCGGGCTGTGTGGAGAGGGGTCTGTGGCACCACCATCAATTGCTGGAAAGACCCGAAACCCCAAGGATTAGAACTTGTAGGTACTGGAAATAGCATTGGCTCCACTATCACCCACCCCTTCTCCTGGTCTCAGCTAGAGAAACTGAGCCTCAGGGAGGTGAAGGAGCCTGACTAGTGCACTGAGAAAGCCAGGTGGCAGGTGGACACTACTACACTCTCGGGTGCACAGGCCCATTCCAGCCCCATGCCAAGACCACTGGGTCTGGGCAACAAAACCCTGGTGGCCCCTCTCTAGCTTACCACCCTGCCCACCACAGGACAAGCTGGCACTCACATTGATCCAGGGATGGTTCATGAACTGTGTGATGGTCAGCCTCTCTGTGGGGTCTGTCTTCAACAGGAGGCGGATCAGCTGCTTGGCTAGGGAGGCCAAGGAGAGGAGGGGAGAGATGAAGTCGCAGGGTTCCTCAGAGCCAGTTTTCTGGCCTTCCCCACTGACTACAAGCTCTGTGGGGGCAGGGGCTGCATATGCCTCTTCTCACCACCCTATCTGCTGTGCCTGGCACATAACTGAATAATGGGGTAACCTGAGACCTTTTTATGCAGAGGTCAGAGAATTCTGGGGTCAGAAGGGATGTAATAGTTGACTAACTGTCTTGGGAAAAGAAGGCTGTGGCCATCAGTCAGTCCGCAGGACGGTCCCCAAAGATGCCCTACCTTCCGGTATTCAGGCCTTCCTCCAGGCCCACCCTACATGGCATTAGAGTTGGGCTGAGACCAATAGAGAATGGCAGAAATGATGGGATGGTCTTCTTTGTTATCCTTGGATTGCTGCCTCTGGGGGAGCCCAGGTGCCGTGCTGTAAGGATATTCTAACATCCCATTGGACCCGGACAATGAGTCACGTTGGCAAAGAATCTCTTTCAAACAAACAAAAAAATCCTCAGTGTCGTTGAGTCAATTCTGACTCACAGGGACCTTCCCTCGGGATTCTGAGGCTGTACATTTTAATGGGAAGAATCTGCCCATCTTCCTTCCATAGAGTGAGTGATTGGTGGGTCCAAACTTCCAGAGACACCCAGCCTTTTTGGTTAGCAGCATCATGTACCATGGACTATGAAAGCCTTAGTTTTCCTTGTTGCTGCCAAGCAAATCCTTGCTGACCCTCCAACAAGTTTTCAGCAACAGTAAAGGACACTGGAGGAGATTGCCCATCTAGATCTCCCACTAGAGCTGCCGGTGGATTTGAACTTCTGGAGGAAATGCCACATTTGGGTTTGTAGCACAATTCTCTACCCACGAGTCTATCAGAGCTCCTGAATCCCTTAGATCTCCTAACCCTTCATATAATTGCAGCCTGGCCTGACATCTTGTCTGCAACCTGAGAAGGGACCAAGGACCAGAACTACCCAGCTAAGCTGCTCTCAAATTCCTGGCTCGCAGAAAGAGTGAGCCAATAGATGTTTATTATTTCGTGCCACTAAGCTAAGTTTGTTAAGCAGCAGTAATAACTAATTTGGGCAGACTCATTTGTGGTTCACAGAGAGGAAAACGTGATAGATGGGAATTGGGACTTACGGGGAATTCTGAGTTCATGTGGCATACAGACGGGACATGGGGAAGCCAGGGTGTAAATACAGGTCAGCTTGACTCCCAAGCGGTGTCTCCCACAATGAAGGCCAAGGCACTCACCATCCTCAGAGACTTCGCACCACTCGGGGCTGGGGAAGCCGTACTGACCCAGGCGGATCCTTCTCTTCATCCCTGGGGAGATGGCCTGGCCCGTGTTGGAGTAGAAGGGTGGGAAGCCGCACAGGCTGGGGGAAGGTAGAGGTCATTTGGCACAGTGATGGGGAGTAGTACCAGGGCAGTGCCATTCTCCTCCCCAAGCCCCTGGCCAGGAAGACAGTAGATGGACATTCTGACAATAATACCAGCCCTTGAGACTCCCGGGCACATCCCAGGAATACCATGTGCCCTTGGCAGGGGAAATCCTTCAGAGGCAGCCTAAAGTAGGATGGGGGAGTTGTCCCATGAGCAGAAGAAGAGGGTTAGCACTATGGCTCATTCAAGCCCATCACCTAGGGCTAAGGGGGCAGACGTGGTACTGAGGATGAGGAGTGGGAGGGGCAGTAGGATGAGGGTGACACTCACAGGATGTACATGATGACGCCCAGGGACCACATGTCACAGGATTTGTCATACTTCTCTGGACCCAGGACCTCAGGGGCTGCCAGAGCAGAGGGCAGAGAAAGGCCTTCAGTCCCAAGGGTCATGGGACCCAGGCAGGAGCCTGAGGCCTGGGCGAGGTGGGAGCAGGCGCCCTGGCTGGGGGATGGGGCTGAGCAGACTGGTGTCTGGCACCTTCTGAGAGGCAGCATGTGTGTGAAGTTGGGGGAGGAAAAACAGCTCCCGGAAAAAATGTGCCCGCTTCCAGGCTTCTAGGCGAGGCTGTGAGGAGTAATAGCCCCCAAGCTTCTTTGGGTTCAAAGCTCCTTGCCAGATTCAACCTGGTCATGAGATGAAAGGGGAGACCATGCTAGGGGCAAGATGGGGTCCTGCTGGAGGTAAGATGGCCCACCAGCTGCCTGTCCCCCCTGAGGTCACAGGAATGGAGGAGTTGGGGCAGGGATCTGAATTCCACTACCCAGCCACCAGGCCGTGGTCCTCCATCTGTGCAATGAACTGTTAAAATACAGCCAAATATATCCTGGCAAGTAAGGTGCCATCTCTGCTGCCTCAGAGGGCTTCCCACCCAGGAAATAATCTTCAGGGAAGGTTTTCCTAAGGGAGAGGAGTCTTCTGGGAAAAAAGTAATCTGCTCCATCCCCCAGGGAACGAACGGTCTATTTCAACAAGGATTTTTCCAGATCTGGGGGCTGCCCATTTGTCAGGGAGTGGGGAGTTTTTCCAGGAATTGTATGTGCATACCTAGACTTCCACCCATGGCTTGGTCTAAGGGACCCTCTCCTACTGGGCAGGTGGCTGGTGCCTTACATCCCTCTAATGGAGAAGGTAAGGCCTGCCTGCTTCCTGAATATGAATCCCAGGAAGATAAAAGCCAGAGAAAAACAACCGCAGTTGGGCTCCGTCCGAGCTGATGGCAGCCTTTTATCACGTATATATTTAGAGCTGCTGTGATGTCATTCAGCTCACAGGCCACAGCCAGAATTTTCCTGGATCTATTTTCAAAAGCAGAAGCTGAAGTTTGGAAGAATATTTTTGCAGCCTCCGGCCCCCCACGTCACCCACCTCCATGCAGAAAAAACCTCCCCCCTCCCTTCTTGCTGGGCTTTAACTCCTTCGGTTCTGCAACCCATGGTCTGTCCCACACCCCAGGGCGGGTACAGTAGGGGTGGGATGCACAAAGCAAAGACTCACCCACATAATAGGGGGTGTAGCAGGGTGTCTGCAGGGCATTCATAGTGGTTTCCTTGGCAAAGCCAAAATCGGTAAGCTTGAGCACCGCATCCTTCCCTTTGGATGTGTATAACAGGTTTTCAGGCTGGACCGGGAAGAGAAGATAATACAAATGAGAGTTGGGCACAGAGTAGGGATAGAGGACTGAGATGTATTTTAGTCTGACTCCTTCACCACTGTACCTGGGAAGGAGCCAGTTGTATCTCATAAAAACACCTGGACTTTCACTGCCAACAAGGTGGGTCAAGTGCAAAAAAAAAAGGGAAATTCCTGGGGTGAGAGGATGATGCCACCATTCACAGGGGGACAAGTGAGGCAGGTGTTCAGACAAAGTGTGAATGACCAAGTGCCACAGACAGCCCAGGGGCAGGAACTTGGATCCTGAGTTCATAAAGCTCCCATGATGTTCCAGGATGCAGCTTCCAGGAAAAGGCCAATTGCTCATGAGCACATGTCCCACACCCAGACCTCGGACCCACGGGAGGGTGCCTGAGGGGGAGAAGCATCCTGCAGAGACTCCAGGAGCCACACAAGGCAGCGCACAGAGGGGTCTACGGCTCTGGATGAGAGTGGCTGAGTGAAGGAGGCATTCCTGGATCTGGCTTTTAATGACTTGACAGATCCAAGGACAATGGGGGGATGCAGGAGGACCCCCAAAGAGAGATGAGGCAAGAGGACAAGATGTTTTGGGAGTTCTGGTTTAGAGGCAGCATAAGGCATTTCTCAGGTTCTGTTAGAGATGATCTGACCTTAACTTGGGGAGAAAACAAAGAATGAGTTTAGTGTATATATGATTTTTTTTCTTTGTAGTGGAGCCCTGGTGACAGAGTGCCCCATGATGTACTGGGTTGCTAAAATAAAGGTCAGCAGTTAAAAGCCCCACCATGCTGTGAGAGAAAGAAGGTCAGGC
This sequence comes from Elephantulus edwardii, assembly GCF_000299155.1. Taxonomy (NCBI): domain Eukaryota; kingdom Metazoa; phylum Chordata; class Mammalia; order Macroscelidea; family Macroscelididae; genus Elephantulus; species Elephantulus edwardii. The sequence continues at coordinate 143,041 of NW_006399871.1, forward strand.
TCCTCCTACAAAGATGTGCAGCCTCGGAAACCTGCTGGAGGGCCGTTTCGAGTTGGAATCGGCTTGAAGGCAGTGAATTTGGCTTTGGTTTTCTTCTCTGCATAAAGTTTGTCTCCCTCCTTGACAAAATGAAGCCAGGACTATGGTGAGGCCAAGGCTCTGAAGGCGGGTCTGCCTTGTGTCAAAGGAGAACTGGATGGGTTGGTAGTACTCAGCCAGAGAGAGAGCCTGACCGAGCAGCTGGGCCCCCAGCTCTCCTCTGCCCAGGTCTCAAAAGGAAAGAAGCCAGCGTGGGTGAACTCGAGGCTGGGCCAGAGGTGCCTGCATGGGAGGAACAATTCTGCTCTGACACTAGCTCACACAGGTGTGTGGACATGTGTGCACACAGCTACATATGCTCGTGTGTGCGTATGTGTACGTGCAAGACAGTCTTTTATCCACATTATCTTGATGACCCTCAAAGCCCATCTTGCCAGGACATAAAACCTAGAGAGCAGGCTCACCAGAACATTCCCATAGGCCTCCAATGAAGGCAACCAAACCCAGCAACTGGACTGTCTCTGCTCCTTCCTCTAGTGCCCCCCAACTAGCTGTTGTTGTTGTTATGTGCCGTCAAGTTGTTTGCGACTCATAGCGACCCTATGTACAACAGACCTAAACCCTGCTCTATCCTGTGCCAATCGCACTGCCTCTGACACTCCCATCCCGAATTACCCTAGTCAATGAACCAATCCACTTCATAGAGGGCCTTCCCCTCCTGCGCTGTCCCTCTACCCTACCAAGCATGATGTCCTTCTCCAAGGACCTGTCTCTCCTTACAACACATCCAAAGTATGTCAGACGAAGCCCCAGAATCCTTGCCTCCAAGGAGCAGCCTGGTTTAACCCTCTCCAGGATGGATCTGTTTGTTTTCCCTTAAAATTCTGGCATTAGGGGCCTAATGGATCCCAACTATAGCTGTGACTTTATAAAAGCCCCATGACTGTCAGGAAGCCCCACCCTGAGGTCTGACAGTATGTGTACATGCAAATCCTTGTTGAAAGAATGAGCAGATGAATGAATGGCTCCCAAGACAACATCTTAACAGCTGCACAGCTTTGAGCAAGTCACTTCGTTTTTCCCCAGCTCCCTCTCTGTGAAGTGGGTAACGCACCTTGCTCACAGGGCCAGGTGAGAATGGACTGAGATGCCTGGCAGGGCCTACTGAGTTGAGGAAGGAATACTGTTATTCTCATTGCTACTGTGTTTGAAGGAAAAGAGGAGGCTTATTTGCCCAGAACAGAATGAGTCCACTGGAATTAAGGAAACAAGATGGAGAGGAGTGATCAGAGCCCAGGGCAGAGGTCATGAAAGTCAATCAAGGACCTTGGCCTCCATCCAGTGGACCTAGGAGCCCCTGAGGGTTCTGATGCAGAATGATGCTCCCTCCCTTGGTCCCCCCGCCTGGGTGCAGAGCCTTACTTTGACATCCCGGTGGGCGATGTTCCGGCTGTGCAGGAACTGGATGGCGGTACCAATATCCCGCATGATCTCTGCAGCCTCTGCAGACAGGAAGTGGGGAGGAGTTCAGGCAGTCTGGGGTTCATCTGCTCCCATCATCTTACCTGGGCACTCGAGTGGACCAGCATGAAATGACCTGCCACCCAAGATTCCTGTCCCAGACCCCCAGTGATTTCAATCACCCCAGTGTCCTCCAGGACTGTCTCCAGTCAACCAGATCTCCTCTGTCTGATCGGGGCTAACTCTCAGGTGTTGGTCAGCACTAACAGGTTTTGAGGCCTCCATCCCAAGGCCATTCTAACAGGGTCACAGACAGAGTGGACATCTATCACATCCTCTCTTGTTCAAGTGGGGAGACTAAGTTATGGAGAGGTATAGGGCCTTGCCCCCAGCATCCCATAGCCACTATGGTCAGTCTCTCTCACTCCACACTGCAGCTGGTCCAGTTGCATGTACATACCTCTCTCGGTGAAGGCCTGGTCACCACGCTCCTGGATCCTGCTGAATAACTCACCTCCTTCCATGCTGCAAGGGAAGGTGATGGAAAGTGAGCAAAGTGGAGAAGTATCAGGCACTTCTTAGAAAAAAGCCACATCACCATCCCTGGGTCTTACACAGACACATGGTATGCCTTCAGCTTAGATGGGTTGACCAGAACTCTTAGAACTGAAGGAGGGTGGGTGGATTCAGGTCCCTGCCAGAAAGCTCCCGTGTTCCCATTGGTACTGTCCTGCCCTGGCCCAGGTCCTGGGTAGCCCTTCCCCTATATGGAGCATAATTTCCTCCAAAATGGAATGAAACATCAAATATCATTATGATCATAACCATTAACACTTCTGAGCACCTACTGCACTGCTTTGTGATCCTAGGTTTATCTCGTCTTCGTATCTCTAGGTCTCATCTTCCTCTTCCATAACCTGGTATTAATCGTATCACCTTTGCAGAGTTTTGAAGGTTAAATAAGTGATGCATATTGAGTACTTAGAATGGAGTGAAACACAGAGAAAATATAACATGAAGACCTTCCTCCGCATTTTATATGTATGAGAGACGGACACGGTGAGTTCAGCAGCTGTTCAGATCACACAGCTAGTAAGTGACAGAGCCAGGATGTGATCGCCAAACCCAATGTAAGAGCTAGTTAACGTGTTTGTATGTGTAGTGAGGAAACAGAGGGAGGTGCTGGAGACCAGGTATACTACTAGTGAGAGAAGCCCAGGATGGAGGTCACTGGTTCCAGCCTCCAGTCACCCAGCATCTAGCAGGGCCATGGGAGGGCAGACACAGGCTGGAAGAAGAGAGTTGAGGAGCTATGTATGTCCCACTCCTCCTCAAATCCCACCCCATTTTTCATTCATGGCTTGGTGGCACTCTCTGATGACTCTTGCAGGATATCTTCATTGAGTGAAGTCACACTTGGGGAAACCATATTAGAATCACTCAAGGGAACGTCCTTGTGACCAGACCTATCCTTGTGACCAGACCTACTCCCTAAGAGGCAAATCCTGAATTAGTCCTCTACCTCAGGGACTGGCATGGCTCCCAGATAGCTCTGCAATCTCAAGAATGGAGAAGGCCCCTGGAGGAATGCTGAGAGCCTGGGGCCACAGAGGCATCGCGGGGCTGTGAGGCAGGGAGGGCTGGCATACCATTCCATGACGATGAGGAGGCAGCGCTTGTTATGATGCATGTTCTCGTACACGTCCAGAATGCGCACGATGTGTGGGCCACCGGAGGCCTGCCAGTGGTGGTCCACCTCCTGCCGGGCCTTGGGACTGTCGTACAGGAGCTGTGGGCAGGTGGGCACAGAGAGTGTCAGGCTCACAGCCCACTTCTTTGGCAGCCACCCAGACAGAGGCATTGCTTTCACTTCGCAGACAAGGATGCAGAAGCTCAGAGAGGTCTAAGACCTGCCCAAGGTCACACAGCTGATAAAGAGCAGAATGAAGATTCAAATCCAAGTTCCCCTGACTGGTGGTCCAATGTCACTTTGGACCTGAGGGTCAGCCCTGAACCCAAGCAGCTTGGGTTGGCTCAGGAAGGCAGGTGACAGATGAGAAAGACTCAAAGATCAAAGAAGCCCCTGCCTCTCTTCTGGGGGCAATGAGTGAAGTAAGCATCTAATGCACTTTAGGAAGGTGCTCAGTTAGCCTAGTGGTAAGAAAGTGCACTACAATCCCTGGTGCATTTTAGGGTCAAATCACCCTGGCCACGAAACCACCTCACTTTAATGTCAGTCTCCTATTTAGAATAGGATGACATGGTTGTGGCTAATAATGGAACTAACATGTAAATTAAGTACACAGAATGACACCTGACACATAAGTACCCAGCACCTCTATGTGAAACAAAGTGGCCCAAATCCACTGTCACTGAGTAGCTTCAGACTCATACACCCTTATAGGACAGAGTAGAACTACCTGTGTTTCCAAGGCTGTAAACTTAACTTTCAGAGAAGCAGATTGTAACATTCTTCTCTCTCTAAGCAGCTGGTGGATACGAACCACTCACTTTTTGGTTAGTAGCTGCTTTAGCTACTGTGTCATCAGTACTCCTAAACAAAGTAGAGTGTATCTGAAATCTATGGAAAACAAAGGATGTACTGATGTGGACATCTGCTCTGTAGCTGTTGCACTGTGAAGCAACAGCCAGAGTGGCAGGCCAGGCTGTCTGCAGGAGACTTGGAGGCCTACGAGGCCTCCCCTCTTGTGGCCTTCAGTGCCCCCCCTCACTAGCACACAGCTTTGGCCCAAAGCAGAGAGAGTACAGGTCACACTCCTGAAGGAGCGGGGCTAATTAAGACTTCACATTTTATAAGAACAAGTGCTGGAATGACATTGCTGCTCTTCAGAAAAGTGCTTCTAAAATGAGTTGCTTGGTCATGATCTCTTATGAGTCCCAGTTAAGTCCCTGGATTCAGAGGCAACTTCACAGCCTTCCTGAGAAGCACTTTAACTGCAGGGCTGGAATGATAATGTCATCCTCACTGCTGGTGTCTTGGGGCCACCTCAAGGTGACTCGGCTGCCACGTTCAGCCCTCCTTCCCATGCCTGCAGACTCCCGCAAACAGAATGAGAACCCAGTGGGGCTGAAGGCAGGATGACTCGAGTTTAGGGGGAAGTGCTAGCCAAGCCAAGTAAGATCTGGGTTTGGAATGGAATTAACCCAATGACTCAGTGAAGCCTCAGGTGTAGAGCTGCCTACCCAAGGCCCAGAAACATTCAGTTTCCAAGACGAGGACTGAGGTTTATTGCCAAGACCACATTTGATTAGCCCACACCCCTCAGCACCATAGGACCTTGGCTACCTCTCATCTTGGGTTTTCCCCTCTATAGGAAGGGGCTACTTTACACAGGGTGCTGTGGGGGGCACATTCTGGGGTCAAACTGTCTAGACAAAAGTAAACTGGTGTCCGAACAAGAGCACAAGAAGGGCAAATGAAAGAGGAAAGATCCAGTTGAAAAAGAATGTATATAAATTTTATGAACTTTGTATGTAAACCAGTGTAAAATTAAAAAAAAAAAAAAAGTGTGGCTTCTCCATGTCTGTTTGTGTCGCATTCCTCCATCACTGGGCCCTATCTTGAGATTTTGAGAGTGCAAGGGCCAGGTAAAGCCCCTCTACCAGGCCAGGGGCAGGCCCCTGCTCCATTACCCAGGCCAGGATTAGAAAGCGAGTATGTGGAAGCTGCTGGAGCACACGTGCCTCCCAGAATGCCCCTCTGACTCCTAGTCACAACTCTGCCATTCCCATTCAGAACCCCCAAGCGTGTCCCAAGGCAATTCTAGCCAGGTATGCCCTAGTCCTTAGACCACAAGACCCAAAGTTCACCTTCCTCCCTCTCCGCTCTGCTCACTCTGTATCCCTTTCCTGCTTTGTCTCCTCTCTCTCAACTTCTACCACTTCTCTCAAGCCTAACCTGACCACATCCTGCCAGGACCTCAAGCTAGCTTCGGAGCACCTTTCCACTCTATAGTCCCTTGTGTCTCACCCTCCAGGCCAGTATCCTCTCTCTCTCATCTCAAAATCCCAAGTCCGTCGCGGGAATGTTTTTAGAGGAAGCCCACCTCTCCTGTCAACCTCTGGGTTTATACAGAACTGGCCACAGACCACTTTCCCGCTCTTTAAATTTCCCCGCCATCATCCAGATAAAGACACCTCCATCCCTGGGCTAGAGGCCTGGCTTCCCCTTTCACCTCATGCCCTACCACCCTTGGGCCCCAAGACCATTTTATTTGGGGCAGAGTGATGAAACGGGCTTCATTCTTTCAAATCTCTATGCTCAGGCCCACTCTGGTCTCTCTGCTAAAATGCGATCTTAGCCAGAATCTCTAGGCTAAATTCTGACATCTTCTCTAGGAAGCCCTCCTGGTACCTCTGCAGAGCTAACTTTCACCTCTACTCTCCCACTTATCAGGTTGAGAACAAGGCAAGGGCAGAGAAGCCAGGTCAGGCTAAGCTGAGAAGAAACCAGAAGAAAACACTGAGTTCCTACCCAAAAACAGGAGGGGACAATGAGCACACGGCCAGAGGAGATGAGGAACCGGGAAGAGAGAGAGGAGGGAGGCCAACGAGGGACACGACAGCATCGAGGCCTCAGCCTGCAACTTGTGCTTTGTTGAAGCAGCAGAGAAGGTGGGACTGCCCTCCTCTGAGGCCTCTCACTGCCTCCCGCCCGACTCAGCCCATATTTAGGAACCCATTTCCCACACAGATTAAAATAGTCTTTCCCCAAGTGCCAGGGCCTTGAAAATAGGCAGAAGGGTGGGGAGAGGCCCATCCTCAGAAAACACAGTAAATGCCCCACTGGCCTCGCTACAGAGGAGAGAGAACAGAGGGCAGGCCCCAGCCCTGCCCTGGCCTAGCTCCAAGGACAAATGTGTCTCCTCGGCTGACCTTGGATACAAACCCAGACTCTCAAAGGCTGACTCCTCATCTTTCTCCCCGAAGGTCCACGCTTTCTCATCCACCGGGAGTCCTCTCAACGTCACCTCCTCTCAAAGCCCTTCCAGACCACTCTGTCTAAAGTGGACCTCAGGGGTCCCTTCTCTCCTACCCCTTTTATTTCCCTTTCTTTTTATTTAGACTCTCTTTACTGAGATATCTCAATTGATTCATAGGGAAAGGCACAAGTCCCCAAGAGGCCAGTTCAATGAGTTTTTACAATTGCACCCATCCTGGTGACAAGCAACACCCCCATTAAAACAAAGAACATTCCCAGCTCCCCCAAAAGCTCCCTCGTCATCTCCCTTTTTACCTCCTGTGCAGCACTTGCTTACAACCTGCAATTAGCTTGTTCTTTTGAGAACTCTTAAAACAAACACACATAGACACACACACACACACACACACACACACACACACACAACTACTAAACTTATAGTGTGCCAGCTCTGTTCCCAGCACTTTTTAAGTATCTGGAGGAAAAAGTTCATTATCGCCATTTTTTTTTAGATGTTAAAACTGAGGCACAGAGAAAAGAGCCCTGACCACTCAGCTCTTCTCCAGCTAGGCCAGCTTCAGGCTGTCTCCCTTATCAAACTGTGGTCATTGCTGGGTTCTAATCTCTACGTGGAACTTGGCACAGAGTGCTGGCTCAGGTAATACTCAGTGATTTCATTAACAAGTCTATAAAGTAGAGGTAAGAGGAAGAAAACCCTACAAGTTGTAATGAGGTCAAAGTCAGATTAAAAGGGAAAGTTTCCCCAAGAGACTCAATGAGTGAGACACATGACAACTTGGCCAAAGTTGCTCCCCATTGCTCAGGGGCACCTTGCCCACTCTTGGCCTGGAGGGCAAAGAAGACTTTGCCTCCCCTTCCAGGGAGCCCACCCTGACTGCTCCAGCCATGAGCAGTTATTGCTACAAGCTGGCCTCACTCACACAGTACATGACACTACACTGTGTCCTCCGAGCATGCACTCTATCTTCCCAGGCACAGAAAGAAACACAAGGTCAGGAGGCTGGGCACCCAAATTCTAACCTCATTTGCAGTATGACCTTAGGCAAATCCTTCTACCTTTTTGGGCCTCTGTTTTCTAAAGGTTAAACTTCAGGTTATAGACAAGATTCAGACAGGCACATGTGTGGACCTCCAGATGGGGGTTCCCTGATCTTAGCCCCCTTCTGCATTATTTCCCTGATGGAGCAGCTACTGGGTATCCACAAACCCACATCTACGTATGGGAGCCCACCGGGAATGGAAATATTGTCTCAGTCCCCAGTCACAGCACGGTGGATAGGGAGATGAAGGGTCTTCTGCCAACTCAACAGGCCCATACCCTTGCGTCAGTCCATCCTATGTCCTCCAGTCTTGCCTAGAGTCCACCAGAGCTGGTGTCTGTGATGTTACTTGGGCAGCTCCACAGCTCCACCTTGTGCCTGACAGGTAATCCCACAACCACATGTTCATGCGGTGAGGCTTTGTGTATAGCTGGGGAGGAGTTCCTGGCTATACTTGAGATATAGGTTCCAGCCGAAACTCACCAAGCATGGAATCTGAGATGGCATAACCTCCCACTTTGATGGGATAGTTCCACCTCTTCCTTCTTCGGTCTCTTTTCTCAAATTCTCTCACTGGTCCCTAAAGCTGGCAGCTGGACAGCCAATGCTCTTACTGACTCTACTAGTCAGTGAGTCCCGCAAGGCTGAGGGTGGAGGGGCCTACACTCACAGGGAAACTTGCCAGGCTCATCTTAGAATTACCAGGTAGAATGGAGACTTCGGACTGGGCCAGACTCCTGCCTAAGGCTTCCACATGAATAGATGGTTTCTTCTTTCTCAAGATGGGAAAACATGTGCATGTTTGGAAAACAGTTTGCTGTTTACAAAACAGTCTCCTCTTCCTTATCTCATGAGAATGCTGGGTGCCACCCTGTGAGGCAAGCAGGGTGGGACCATTAGCCCCAAATGACAGGTGAGGAAACAGAGGCTCAGGAGGATGAAGTCACAGCCCTGGGGCCACAGGCTGGAGTATGGCAAGGCTGGTAGAGGCAGGAGAGTTGGGCTTTCGAGAAAGCAAGCAGACAACCCCTCCCGAAGAAGGGGGATGTGAAGGGGAGTGGTCCCAAGTTGGAAAGGCACTGTCTAAAACCACAGCTTACACAAGACCTGGGAAACCTGTTCTGAAATAAATGTGCATGCACGTGTGGGTGTGTACACGGGAAGGGATATCTGGGTGTGGGGTGGGGTGGGGGTGTAAGGATGTATAGGAGTGAAGACCCTCAACAAAGCAGATGGACAGAGTGGCTACACCAGGGAGCTTAGGCCCAGTAGAGAGGTGAGAACAGCACAGGATCAGGCAACGCTTACAATCGGCTGTGTTCTGGCTCGAGGGTACCTAATAACAACATGTGAGTATACACAGAGTGTGCCAGCATGTAGGGGTGGAGTGGGAAAGGGCAAAGGTGGGTATGTAGAGGGGGCTGTATCGGGGTGTATATGCCTAAAGCCTCGATGATCTGGACTCTGCACCCCCGGGGAACTGCACCCATCTTTCATTCACGCCTCCAATATTTCTCTGTTCTTCAGTGTGTCTTGTTGCCACAACTCAACCTGTGATATTGTTAGCATGTATGACTGAGTCGGAACAGACCCATAGCTCTGCCCCTCCAGTGGGTTTTCAGAGGCAGTAAATCTTACAGAAGGAGAGTGTCCATTTACCTCCCATGGAACAGATGGTGGATTTGAACTCCGTGCCTTCGTTGACAGTGTAGCTCCTTAGCACTAGGCCACCAGAGTGCACTAACCTGTGAGTCTTGGCAAAGTAGGTGGGCACACCTGAACACTTCCGATAACATGCCTTGTTGCCTAGAAATGGAAATGCCCTCTAGTTTCATTCCTAGAAATCAAAGAGGGCTGCAGATACTCTAAAGGAGCAGGCACCTTTCTCCAGCTACCTCCTAGGCCAAGAAGGACCACCTACCCAGGCCGTGTGCCCATCTATACATCCGGTGTTCACGGCCAGGCTCTTCTCAGATAATTGCTCACAGTATCCCCTATTTGTCTTTCACAAACAAGAGGCTCAAAGGCCACCAGCCTGGAGTAGCAGCCTCCCCCGGTGCCAACCTCCTTCCTTCTCTCTCCTCCCTCCAATTATCCTGCCTTGCTAGCCAGGCTAATCTGTGGTCTTGGCTGAAACACCCACTCATTCCGGGGCAGAGAGCTGGCTTGCAATCTCTCCATCAGTGAGGCAGTAACAAATTAAGAAGCTGAAACTCTGGATTTTACGACCACTAATAACCCAAGTGGCATCAGCCCTTACAACAAAGGGAACCTCCTGTAAGTCAGGGATCCAGGGCCTCACATCACCTCTGTGGGATATACCAAGCCCTAGTATTTCTATGTACCCGGCTACTGACAAGATTTTATCATTGTAGCTAATGATAGGAACCAAATTAAACAAAAGCACCAGATTCTCATAAAACAAAGAGAAAAAGGAAATGTACTAGAACACACATGAGTTCATAACCAGAAACTAGGATAAATTGTATTTCTGAGCTTCCTGGGAGCCTTGGTAAAGAGGAGACTTGGGTAGGGTCTGCTGCTTTTATTAACCCATGAAAAGAAGCACAGATATTAATTGAACCTTTCCTAGACCAAATTATATTTTTGAAAAGGCATCAGATCTTTGTGTGTGTGTGTGTGTGTGTGTGTACCATCCAATCAGATCCAACTGGCACAGGAGGAGATTGTCCTCCAGTGAAAAGCATCTGGTCAGGATTGCAGTGCAGCTTCTTGCCACTAGGCCACCAGAGCTCCCCAAGACATCAGACCGAATATGAATGAAAACTGTAAGATTCTGACAACACAGTCAACAGTAGTTTTGGGGGGGAAAGACCAGAAAGATTCAAATTAATATATCTAACATGGATTCTTTCAAAAGGGAGAAGTTTTGGTGGTTTAGTGGTAAGAAGATATGCCACCAACCCAAAAGCACATGGTTCGAATCCACTAGGTGCTCCATGGGAGAAAGATGGACAGTTCCCTCCCATGTTATTTATTCTTTCTGAAAAGCTGCTGGAGAGTCAGCTGTGAGTGGATTCTGACTTGATGGTACACAACAACAACAATAAACCAAAATAGACATTTATTTAAAAAAGACTTAACTAGTTTGTGACCAGTGCCAGGACTGCTAAAATAACCAGGGCCTCTGCTTTCTTGAGATTCTCGTTTTCATCTGTGCCTGACAGCGGAGAGCTAAGAGGCAGAAAAGGTTGATAAGCCACTTCAACATATTCTAGCCCCCGTGAGGGGTCCTAATGCAGCCTCAGGTAAGGGGCGCTGGCAAGCTTCACTTCTGACTGTAGGTCAAACTGCACGCACGGTGCATGCTCAATGCTAAACACTCAAGCAGCAGAACTGAGCAAAACCATTATAGGAGAATTTAGGTTTAAGCTCATATTTTCTCACAGTTGAGAGCCACTCCCATTCTCTACTAAGGAAGGTTATGGGGAGGAAAAATCATCCTGAATCTACATTACCCTATTCCCCGCCAAGCGTTTTCAACTTGGCCATTTCTTCTGGATCTCAGTTCTGCAATATCAAGGGTTGTTTTACTAAGGGGACACATCTTTTGTCTTTAAGAGATGCCAGTGAACAGCAGGATTCAGCTAACAGTTGTTGAGCACACCCCCCCTGCCTTGTGCCGTCAGCACCTACGAGGGTCATTAACACACTTTGCCCTGGCCAGTGTGCCCCTGGCTCTGCCCACTTAATGCTTAGGCAGCAGCCTACGCCTCTGCTCTGGGGCCAACACCTGGGATGGATGCCGTGGATAGATCTCGAATTCAGGGATCGGGAGCAGGTATTTCACAAGGCCTCAGCATCTTCCTTTAGAAAGTTGGAGACCCACTTCACCCCTCCCTCTTGCTCTCCATCTCCCCACAAAGGCCCCAGTGCTATTTGGAGTGCTGCCGGTGGTGTCAAACCTAACTTTTTAGCCACAGGTTCAAATTAGAGACTTCGACAAGTGCCATTATTCTCTCCTGCACTCATTTCCCCAGCTTTCGTAGCTCATTAAAGGAGCTAATGGAACCAATTTTGTAGCTATGGATTAGCTGGCCTCATGCCAGATCAGAGCTTGCTTCATTATGCCCTGACCATGTCTCATCCTCCATCTCAGCCTGTCCATTTACCTCTCCTCTGAGGATCAGTTCCAAGGAGGTTGGTTTACAAGAAACCACCAGGCTCAAAGCAGAGACACAACTGCATGTTTAGGGACAGAAGAAGTCAGATTAGGGATGAAATTAAGTCTCTGTCTCTGTGTCTGTCTCTCTCTCCCCCTCCCTCCCTCCCCCCCCCCTTCCAGGGGCTCAGCCAGTGCTGTGAAGGCCTCAGAGCTCAGTCCTAGATGACACCTCATATAGTGTGTCCTACTCCCCAAGAAGTTTCAGCGTCAACTTTTTCCCCATGAGGAAAGTGGCTCTGAGAGGTCGGGTAGCTTATCTGCCATCACACAGGTAGTGAGAGCGAAGGTTTGAATCCAGACTAGCTGACTCTCAGGCAGTAGGGATCATGCAAACAGCTACTTCATCTCTTTTCCAGAGTCTCACACAGCTTGGTGTTGGATGCTTGTATTCACAATATTGACCTGGGAAAAAGAAACTAAGCAGGTCCAGTGATTCCTTCCTAGAACTTGGCCCCCAAGGCTTGGTCTGAATCAGGTTGTTATTACAACATTGGTAGATACTCATAGAGGCCCTGGCAGAGTGGTTCACCAGTCACGAGAAACTAAGCTCTTGTCCTTCAACAACTGTATTATTAAACATCCTTTTCAGCTAAGGAGACTAAGGCTTGGGGAGGTTTTGTGGCTTCCCAAGAACACATAGTTAGCATGTTGTTGTTGTTATGTGCTGTTGAGATGCTTGCAACTCATAGCAACCCTGTGTACAACAGCCCCAAACCCTGCTCTATCCTGTGCCAACCTTATTGTCTGACACACTTGCCCTATTATCCCAGTCACTGAGTAGATCCATTTCATCAAGGGTCTTCCTCTCTTGTGCTGTCCCTCCAACCTCCCAAGCATATCCTTCTCTAAGGACTGGTCCTTCTTTGCAACATGCCCAAAGTATGTCAGACAAAGCTTCAGAATCCTTGCCTCCCAGGAGCAGCCTGGTTTCACCCTCTCCAGGATGAATCTGTTTGTTCTCCTAGCAGTCCATGGTATATTCAATACTCTTCTCCAACACCACAGCTCAAAAGCATCATATCTCCTTCTATCATCCCTAGTCACTGTCCAGCTTTCTGACGCATAACAAAGTGATTTCCAAGACTATGGCAGCCACTTCTAAATCCAGAGTCTTTTAGGCATCAGGATTCAACCTTCACTCTCTGGGAAGTCTGTCCATTTTATAGATCTATCCCAACTCCTCCCTGAGGGCCAGGCCCAGAGCTGGAGCTGGAAACTGGGACTCTGCCCTCAAGGATTATGGGGTCTGTGAATGAGCTACTGCCGACTGGAATGACTGATGAGGACACAGGCCTGGGATAACTGGTCCTGACCCCTTATCTTCCCTTCTTTCTTTACAGAACCAGAAGTGGCAAAGCAAACAAGATGGGGAAGGGCAGTCATTTGCAGGGGAAATGAGAAGGAGGGAAGCTGCTATCAAACTTCAAGGGCAAGGCCAGGGCCACTGCCAGGGGTAGCTCCCAGGCTCAGGGCCTCTCAAGCCACCTCCCACTAGAGTCTTTGAAAAGGAGGGAACAGATGAGTCTCTAAGTTCAGAAGTGTCCCAAGAAGCTCTGTGACAAATACCATTACATGTTTTTAAATTAACTCTCAGGAAAAAAATAAATACAATTCCTCCAGTCTGCTAAACTCTGACAGCCTCATTTGTCTGCTTCCTACTAGTAGTTGACAACCTGCAAACAAACACATGTTCTAGTGACATAGTCCAGGGGGATTTACACTGTTAACTCAAAGGTCGCTCCTCTCCGGTGATCTGAATCATCTCAGAAGAAAGATGGACAATCTCCTCCTATGTGATTTACAGCCTCAGAAAACTCACTAGAGGGGCTGCTAAGTGTTAGTTCTGACTCGATGGCAATGACTTTGATTTTGAGGACAAGAGAAGCTTCCAGGGAAAATGGACTGAGGCAAGGAGGAGGCAGCGGGAATAGCATTTCTGGACAGAGCAGGTCCACGGTGCTCCAGTACCCCAGACAGGGACATGTACGGGGACAAGGACTGCTGTGGCACAGCGCTCCAGGGCTCACAGATCCAGCTGCAGACATTCGTTCCATGCTGTATCTTTGGACAGGCCATTATCTCTTATCCTCACAAACCCATCTGGAAGGTGGGAACAATGATAATACTTATGTTCCCAGGAAAGGGGGTGCTGAGCTGGGATCTGAAGCGGGACAGGTCATGGGGGGGGCATGAGGATGAAGTGAAAAGATGCATGAGCTCATCTTAGCACAGCACGGAGCACATATGAACCCCTCAGCAGGAGTCTGCTGCTTTACTGGTGGAAATGGGCCTTGGGGTTTGCTTGGGGATTCTGAGCTCCAGGATTCTACTGGGGCTTGCCCACTGATGGCCTCACACCCTCCCCCTCACTGTCCTGCAGAATTTCGGGAAAACCAGATGCTCTCCAACCAACCCGGTCTCAGATTCTGTGAGAGGTGGACCCAAGGTGGCTTAGCAAAAGGAGAGAAAATCAAGAGTCTATGGATGCTTATGGCGCTCTGGTGGTCTAGCTGTAAGAAGCTACACTGCAATCCAGAAGGCACAAGGTTTGAATCCACCAGCTGCTCCAAGGGAAACCTTAGATGGCAGGCATTTGTTGTTTTGGGTGGTGGGAAAAGTATCATCAAATGTAGATAAAGCACACACAGCCAGACCAAGGCAAATGATGGCACTGAGAAGTACGCCACAGAGGAGAGAGAGACAGACAGAGAGAGAGGGAAGGAAGGAAGGAAGGAAGGAGACAGAAGGGCTTTTTCTGGTACATGCTTGAGCATAGTTTTGCAACAACCACAAACATATGTTTTTGTTTATGCATGTACGCATAGATGTCTATAAGAGGGCTTTGAATGAGTTCTTCTGGTTCAGTCATAGCTAATAAAGCAAAACCAGAATGAACCTAAATTTGTAAAATGTAGCTGAATGAGGATGGTGAGTAAAACTGGGGAAGAAACTACAGGTCAATGTCATGCTAGAAAAGAAATATTCCTCTTAGAAAACAGGGTTAACATGTGTGTTACCTGGCAACCTAAACTCAAACATGGCAGCCATGAAGGTGGTTGCTCTCCACAGTCCCGGCAGCAATCCATTCTCCTGAGTCTCCTGTTCCAGGACTGCAATTTAGAATTTTTCCTGTTCATTTTCTGCTTCATTCAAATTTGTAAAATTTGGATCTGTTCTGATTTTGCTTCTTCAGCTATGACTTAATCAAACTGAACTGGTTTGAAGCCCTCGTGTATAGACATGTATGTGAACATATACACAGGTCACTCATATGTACACAGCATTCATACACACACGTCACTCATATAGGCATGTCATTGCCATCAAGTGAAAACAAACTCATAGCTGATCCTCCAGCAGGTTTTCAGAAGCTATCAGCTTCCTGGAAGAAGACTGTTCATCTTTCTCCTGTGGAGCAGCTAGGGGATTCGAATTGCCTAACTTTGGTTTGGTAGCATAACTCTGTATCCACTAGACCACCAGTGATCCCTTATATGCATGTACCTGGACAACTGAGGATGACAGAAGAAGAATTGATGACTTTGAGTTGTATTGCTGCAGAGTATTGAATAGACTCTGCCAAGAGAACAAACAGGTCTATCCTAGAGAAAGCAAAACCAGAATACTCCTTGGAGGCAAGGATGATAAAAAGTCCTCTCACATACTTTGGACATGTTATCAGGAGAGGCCAATCCTTGGAGAAGGATATCAAGCTTGGGAAGGTTGAGGAGTCAGCACAAGAGAGGAAGATCCTTGACAAGATGGACTGACATAGTGATTACAGTAATGGAGTCAAGTGTGTTGGGGGAATGGTGTGGTTGGTTCAGGATAAGGCAAGGTTCTGAGCAGCTGTTCATAGAGTCACCATGAAGCATGGTTAACTCAACAGCACATAACAACTCTAAATGAACTCACTGCCATGGAGTCAGAATTGACTTATAGTTGACCTTCCAGAGGGTTTTCAAAGGCTGTAAATTGCATGAGAAGAGACTGCTACCTTTCTCCAGTTGAACAGGTGGTGGCTTCAAACTGCCTGCCTTTAAGATGACTTATACCCATTAGGCTATATTATATACATGCACCTATATGCCTACAGATGTGTATGCATGCACATATATTCAACAGTATAACAAACCACCGAGGGAGGCACAGTTACTGATAGTTCTTAGACATAACCAAACACGTTGAAAGATTGGTTTTCTGGGTTTGAAGTCTTACAACTACAGTCTTATTGGACAACTCAGTCGGCTAACAAAAAGTTCACAAAGTTTATTTCTATGTCCTAGTTTGTTGAGCATGGAAGGAGGAGTGGCGTCCACTTCCATAATAGCTTGCCTCCAGAAACCCTATGAACCTGGAGAGAGGATGAGAGACACCCAAGCGTTGAGGACTCTCCTTCATAGGGTCGCTATGAGTCACCTGCAACTCGACAGCACTTAACAACAACAAGTTTGGTGAGCAGCATCTATGTATATATATTATCTAAAATAACTATAGGTTTCTTCTTGTCTAGAGCAAATAAAGGAATAAATAAAGCCAAAGACTCAGACTGGGGAGGGGGAAACCACCTGGTCTACAAGACTAACTACTTATTCAAACCATATTCTGAAACCAGAAGCACTAGATGGTCCTCTAGTGACTATCACTAATGTCTGTACTGAGCCAAGCCATGGTCTTCTCAATTACTTGCTATGCTTTGAAAGGTGGACAATGAATAAGGATGACAGAGGAGAACTAATGCCTTTGGGCTGTGGTGCTGGAGAAGAGCACTGACTATGCCCTGGGCTTCCAAAAGAACAAACAGGTATGTCGTATGTCCTGGGCAAAGTGCAGGGAGAATGCCCCTTAGAGGCAAGGATGGCGAAACTTTATTTCACATATTTTGGGCATGTTAGTAAGAGAGGGCAGTCGTTGGAAAAAGACATCATGCTTGGAAAGGTAGAAAGCCAGCAAAGAAGAGGAAGAGCCTCAACAGGGAAGACTAACACCAAGACTGTATTGATGGACGCAAGTATATCAAAGATGAAGAAGATGGCACAGGATAAGGCAAGGTCCAGATCCATTATTCACAGAATCACAGTCAAGTCAACGGCATCTAACAACAATGCCTGCCTGTACTAGGGTCATGGTACACAGATCCTAATAGAAGAGAATATGGAACAGAACTCAAATTCTGAAAAAGTACAGACTTTACTAGGCCAGTGGAGACTAATGGATTCCTTGAGATAATCTCCCTGAGCTATTCCATAAACCTCGACTCGAACCTAACCCTCTGATGTCACCTTTCAGCTAAATAACAGTCTGGCTCATAATATAAATATTACTAGTGTTCACTGTGCTTCTTTTAGAAAACCATCTGTATGAGACCAAATGGCCAACAATTACTCTAAATCAAAGGTGGTAAGGTAAGGAGGCAGGGAAATCAAATTAGTGGAAGCATTTAGATCTAAACATTTAGATGAGAATTAATGAGAATGTTACTGTGAAAAAATGTAACCAATGTCTGAACAATTTTTGTAGTAATTGTAAAAATGAAATCTAATTTGCTGTGTAAACCTTCACAGAAAACATAATCAAATATTTGTTAAAAAAGAAATAAAGTAAGAAAAGTCTACAGATCCTGCTTTGCCGCGAAAGGCTCAGTGAGGAGATGCAGGAGAGGGTAGCCTGGGAACTGCTATTCTCAGTGGGGTGAGAGGCAGGGCTGACAGCTGGGGGTCCAGGCCAAGCAATTAAACTAGGTCTCAGTTTTGTCAGAGTGAGAGGGGTGGGCATTCCTGATCTTCCAAGGCTGCCCCTGACCCTCTAGGAGGAAGACAGCTTTGTGCTCCTTAAATCCATGAATCCTTTTGAGTCACAGAATTCATGAGAATCCAGGAATCCATATCTTCTGCAAGGTTTGAACTTGGGCTTGTGGTCTAAGCACCCTAAGTCTCAGCTCTCCCATCTGTGAAATGGGTATGTACTCTCCTCCTATATGGTGGTGGCAGGGGAACAGCTGGGACTATCAGTACTATTTTACAGACAGAATTATCCCCTCTCCCTAAGGTTGCACAGAGGGTTGATGACAGAGTCAGAACTGCCCTTGCTCCCACAGGTGCTAGACCCCAGCATCCCCAACACCTGCCCTAAATCTTCCTAGAGGAGACATGAGATCCCACCAGCTCCTTTTGAGTTTGCTGAATACATACTATGCAGAGGGCTTGGATTCTATTACTCCCCCAAATTTTTCAGAGGGCAAAAGTTTTTTCTAGCAAAATCAGCTACATCATTTGTGAAACTTTACCCTGGTTAAATGTCTTCTGACTGTAAAAATGGGCCATTTTTTATCATTAAGACTGAAAATTTTTAATAAACATGATTGTTTTGTTCTCATCTCTGAAGCAGTATCCCTACAGTGATCTCTTCCCCTGAAGACACCTTGTCTCAGCTTCAGTCTCACCCCCAACTTATCAGCTGTGCCACTGTATAACTGTGTGGCTGCCACAGGGCTGCAAGGGCAGTGGCCACCATCCCTGAGCAGGAGGCGGCACGGTGGGTGAGGCTGTGTCCAGATAACCCTGCCGGAGGAGCTCAGCACCCAATGGGGTCATGTCTCCAGCAAACTCAGAGGAGGTAAGACCTAAGACCTAGTACCCTCTAGGCCTCGGAAGGATGACGGTGGTGTCTCCATCCCTGAAGAGATGTCAGAGAAAACAAAGGAGTAAGAAGTGGGGATTGAGAGATGGGTTAGACTACTACCATCAGAGGCATAGTACAGAGACCCCAGGGAAGCCCTCCCCTACTCCTGCAGATGTGCCCTTCCAAACCAGCCTCATGCCTGCTCACATCCCCCTTCTCTCCTCTTCTTGCCTCTGCTCATCCACATCTCTGTAGCTCGCCCTGCAGGCTGGCCCCTCACACAGGCAGCCCCTACTCAGGCTCGTTTCAGCACTAGCAAGTCAGGCCTCCAGCCTCCTTTGGCCCCAGCTTCTCTCTCCCTGATCCTTTCCAGCCAGAGGCTTCCTGTGAATCCAATACCCACCAAGCTCCTGGAAGACTCTCCTGTCTCAAATAACATCTCAGAGTCATGGTTACAGAAGAGCCTGGGGGTCTGGCGGGGAGAGGCCCAGTTTGGTGCTCCTGACAGTGCTGAGGGACAATTTACCATGAGAGTGCGCTGCAGTGACTCACCCCACCCGGCAGGCCTTCCTAGGGTGAGTGTGCGCCCTGGTACCAGCTACATTGACTCAAGGATCTAACTGGGTCATGACAAAGAATAGAGCAGGGTCCTCAAGTCTGTCATAAACTCAGAACTCATGTCCCTAGCAGAACACAACCCCTGCTGGTGACATCACCATCACTGACCATTCCACTGGCAGCACCATTCACTGGCTGGCCTGGGGCAGCAATCCTGGGACACCCTCTGGCCAATCTTCACACTGCTTGTTACCTGGAGAGTGGCCCCAGCAGGCTGTAAAGTGGGTCCCCTACCTATTTGCTTCCCTAGCACTGACCACCAAAAAGGATGCTCATACCCAAAGGGAGGCCTGTCTCACGCAGAGTGTCCAGCCCCTCATTTTACAGATGGGCAGACTGTAGCTTGGGAGAGGAGCCTGGCACAGAGGGAAGAATGGCTGAGGGCCAGCACTTGGCTGTCACCCAGGCCTGGTTTCCAGCCCAGCCATGTGGTCCTCAGTGAGTGACTTTGCCTTTCTGAACCTCAGTCTCTGCAGCCATGGCATGGGGGTGATAACACCCCATTTGTGCTGTTTTCCGATTTTCCTGCATTTGTGCTTGGCATGCAGGAAGCAAGCAGGTGCTCCTGTCTTTTCCCTGGCATCCTGCACACATGGATATCCTGGACAGTACTTGCCAGTCCCTCTGCCATAACCTGAGAAGGGGGTTGCTTGTGCAGAGCAGGCAGGTGTGACATGTCAAGGCCCTGGCCCATCACACCCCTGAAATCATCTCTGAGCTGTACTGAGGTGAGGCAGCCAGGTTTGGAGCCTGGTGCAGGTACAGGGTGAGAGCTAGGTGCTTCTCCCAGCCGGTGCAGAGGCAGCTCATGCAGAATGCAGTTTGCACTTCATGTCCAGAGTCCTCCCAGTTCCTCCATGGGCTCTTCAAGTTCAGTTCAGAGCCAAGTTCCTTCCTCCAACTTGACCACAGTCAGGAACCTTTGGAGTCAAAAGGCCTCTGGTCACACAACTGTGCCATAGGCAATCAGACCGCTGGACCATAAAAGGAGATTCAACAGAAGAGGCTGCAGCCCAAACTGACTTCTCACCCTCCACAGGGGACACCTCAGGTTACAGCTGAACCCAGACGCACCTGACTCTGCTGCTCTGGCTTCCAAGGCTGTCTGCGCCCGGTCAGAGCTGGCAGCAGTAAGGGACACTGTGAGTGGTGTGGACATGATTGGGTACTTCTTCCTCCAGTCCCCTCCCCATCTCACCCTCTCAGAGGGACCTGCAGGCTGGCAAGGGTGACGCCTGAGCAGCTGACTTGGCCCTCGGCTGTCCTCTGCCTGCCTGGCTCCAGAGAAGGGGCCCAGCAGTGCCTGGAACTTAGGCAGAGCATGGCTCGGCCCAGGAGAGGAGGGATTGAATGAAAGCAGGAGAAACAGCTTCCGGAAGGAGGAAATGAGAGGGCCATGAAGAGAATGCATCAAGGACAAAGCCCTAGTTAAAGAAAAAGGCAACCATAATACCGAACCCAGATCAAAACCAGAATCAATATTCTTAGCGTCTCTGGTCTGTCCACTGCTGAAAAGACCTCCTGAGGCCCCTTGTTCTCCTAAAAAGATGCCTCGTATCCCTGCTCTAAGTGCAACCCCCACTCTTCCCACACTACCAATTTTCATCACAATTACACATGGCCTAATCCACTTAGTTCCAAAACAGTGGGAGGGTGGAGAGGGCCCAAACACAGCTCTCTGAGCATCACTCTTCCCAACCCCTGGGCCTTGCTCCCCCATGTACAGGGTCCTGTCCTGGGGGCCTGGCAGCCTAGCCTCTCCTTAAAACCCACCCTAGTCCCAGCTAGCCCAGCCCTTGAGTAACTCTCTTAAGTTTGAGAAGAAGTCGAAGAATATTGACTGAGATTTGCTTTCTCCCTTGGCTCCCTTGTGTCAATGACGATGGTTGTACAAAGTCCTAAACTGCTAATCAACCTCCTGTCAGTCCATGTGACTACTCTTAGAAGCCAATAATTTCACACACACACACACACACACACACACACACACTGCACCCAGTCCACCTAAACAAGATCCCTCCCACAGCCTCTGCTGTGAACGACTGCCCTCCCACACAGTGCCCAACTCACAGCTACCAGGGGAACTTACAGCTACCAAGGTCAAGTCCTGCTTCCTCATCATGTGCTCAAGCCCAGGGTTCAACTGACCCCAAAAGATGATTTCACCAACAATTCTAACACTGACTCTTATCCAAGGTCATCTGAGGAGAAAGAAAGTGGCAGAATGGAATTCAGGCTCCCAGTTCTGCTCCTCTCTCAATCCCTGGTGCCGTCTTGTATGGAGTCACACAAGGTCTCCAACAGAGTGAACCTGTCAGCAGAATTGCTATTTTCACGGGAAAACACGAGTAACCATGCTCGCCCGGTCATGCTAAAATGAAAGCAGAGAGCCACCCATCAAGGAAGTGCATGGCTTGTTCTCTTAACAGGCCCAGAAGTACATGGAAGATGCCTCTCCCCCTCGCCTGAAAATGACCACTGTCCTCAGCTCTTGCTGTGATTGAGGAAGGCCAGGAGCTGAAAAGGCAGATGAGTCAGCTGCTGCCCCATCCAGGTTTCTCCTACAATGATGTCCCAAAGAGACCCTGGAAGAGGAAGATGGGGTCCAAGTAGGAAAACCACTTCCTTAAGTGTAAACCTCAGCAGACAAAGCAGAGACTTCTGTTGTCATGGAGACCAGGCCCTTCTCAAAGAGACTGTCCAAGGGGCCAGATGACCCAGAAGCTTCTGTGGACCCCGATGAAGTGTGGGCTGAGAGTAGGAGGTGGAGCAGATGGAAAGATCATCATCATCCTTTTTTCTTCATTCTTTAAGGCCTGATATAAAAGCCTCCTCCATAAAGTCCTCGTCCCTCCACACTTCCCCTGATACCAGCCCTGATGAGCACAGCAACACATGTCCACAAGTGGGTGAGCGGTGCCCCACAGCCAGCGCTGAGCTGCCCAGACCAGGGGTGCTGTCACGCATACACAGTGCTCTCCGCTGCCATCTGCATCCTTCTCAGACTAAGGCTGCATTAAAGCTGGCAGCCTCTTCCAGGAAGCCACCCCAGGCTGGCCCAGCCCAGACATGGTTTCCTCTTACCCACCTGCCAGCCAGACTTCCTGTCTGTGGTGCTCTGGCCTCGGTAATGCAAGGCTTGGCAGAGACTCAGAATGCATAGAATGAGCCACACTACCCTGCAGTCACAGCCCATCAGCCACCAGAGTCCTCACAGATCAGACTCTTGAGACAGTCACCTATCCGTTCAGAGTCATGGCCTTGTACAGAGAAGACTGGGCAGATGTAGGCAAGCATAAATAAAGCATCACCTGGGGCTCAGCTGGGCACGCTAGGGTCCCGGATACTCTGACCCATACAGGACAATGCTAGCATCCTTTCAGGAGCCATGTCTCAGAGATCTGCCCATGGCCACATGGATCTGCACAAGGTATGGGATGAGACGGATACTGAAGAATATGGTGTTAGACACCAGGCTCACACACATTTCAGTCCTGCCACTCACTAGTCACACAGCTTCAGCCGGTCATTCATTACTCTGAACCTCAGTGTCCTCATCTATAAAATGGGCATGATGAGTTATATGTTGGTCACCCAGACAAAATGCATTGTAAAACTTAACACTTAAGGGACTATTAAAATCCATAGCATCAAGGCTAAAGCCCAGAGTGTTGGCATCAGCTCCTGGTTTAATTATGAAAAAGACCTCAGAGACTCAAACAGAGAGGATCCTGATGATATTAGGAATACAGCTTCTAAATCTATGCACGAGGCCAGGTGAGCGTGGAGTGAGAAACATCTCAAAGCAATAACCTGCCTACAATTTCAACACTGGAGTTGCTTTTCTTAGGGTTTGATGCCCTCTCCAGGCTTATCATTTAAAAAGCAAACTGCCCGCCCTTGGCAGCTCAGAAAGGAGCCCTAGAGATGCAGTGGTTAAGTCCTTGACTGCCAACTGAAAGGTGAGTGATTCAAATCCACTAGCCACTCTGAAGAGAAAGATGCAGTGGTCTGCTTCCACTTCGTCCTACAGGGCTGCTACCAGTCAGAATTGACTCGATGGCAAAATAGGCCCAATGGCACAGTCTCCAGCAGTGTAGTGACACACGAGCTCAGGTTCTTTCCTGCCAGGTGAGGGGTAGCCTGAGCACAGCCTGCACTGAAACCACTCCCAGAGAGGCCACCGGTTCCCGCATCCAGGGGCTGATTTGTTGACTGGGTAACGAGTGGCCCCGCAGAAGCTGACCTGACTGGTCTGGAGACGGCAGGTGAGGGGGCGGCAGCTGCTAAATGAGAAAGTGCCCAACCCGCCTGACTGCCCCACCCAGTCTCAAATCCAGCTCAGCGGCACCAGCTCCAACAGGCCAGCCTCGCCCAGAGAGCAATGGGCACCGTCCCCCAGGCTGTGTGAGGCATCTGGGACACTAGGCTCTGGGTCCACTGCCCCCCTCATATCTGCATCCAATCAATCACATTTTACCTTCCTCTTGCTGTTGTAGTTGGAGAGAGCCTCTCTGCCCACTTCTTAGAGGCAGGACTAGCACTGCATCAGAGGAAAAGAAATGGCTTCACCAGCAGGCATTTCTCCACTTCTGTGGCCTTATAGGGTTCACTTGTGCAAGCCCAGGCCTCAGGAGAGGTGAAATGGACAATGTCAAGGGTTCACCTCTGCGAAATAGTCAGAAACTCCCTCTCCTGTGGGGAAGAAACCAGAAAAAAAAATCCAGCTCTCTGTTTCTTCCAAAGCTTGGAGAGGGCCAGCATAGATGAGCCCCTAATGGTGAACGTGGGTAAGGAGTAGTACTGTTAACCAAAAGCATGTGGTTCGAATCCACCTTAGTAAAAAGATGGGCAATCTCCTCCCATGCTATTTACTGCCTCTGAAAACCACTGGACGGTCCACAATGAGTCAGTTTCTGCTTGGTAGTACATAACATCAACAACATTAGCTTTAAGTTTGATGGTATGATCACTCCCAGAGATGACTTGGAAGGCGTGACAATCTACTTCCAAAAGGTCACAGCATTAAAAATCCTACAGAGCACAATTTTACCTTATGCACATGGGGTCGGAGATGGATTCAACTCCATCACAGTTAACAATACTGAACTCCAGGCTCTGGCTGGGCATGGTGCAGAGAGCTGAGCCTTTCTCAATTGCAAGCAATGTTTCTTCCACAACCCAGAATGGCCCAGACATTGAAGAGAGCTTTAAACCAAAGGAGGATATGACTGCTATGGGGGAAAGGAAGTTCTATTTTCCCAAAGCCAGGACTCTAAATAGCTTCCTGGGAGAAGAGGTAACAGGGCTGAGACTTGATGGGCAAGAAGAGATTCTCTAAAGTAGAGGAAGGAAAGATGTCACCAGAGTACAAAAAAGCCAGGTGGGCTGAACTGTGGAGGCCACAAATTTAGAGCCTTGAAATAAACAGAGTCGAGCCCTGTAGACCCACCTCAAATCCTAGTGTGATTACAGGCAGTATCCTGGTTTCCAGAACTTTGTTTTCTATCGACTAGAATCAGAAAGCTGGACAATGACTAGGGATAATACAAGGAGAATTGATGCCTTTGATCTGTGATTCTGGAGAAGAGTACGGCATATACCACAGACTGCCAGAAGAACAAACAGGTTCATCCTAGAGAGGGTGAGACCAGGCTGCCCCTTGGAGGTAAGGATTCTGAAGGTGGGACCAGTCCTTGGAGAGGGACGCCATGCTTGGGAGAGTAGAGGGACAGCACAAGAGAGGAAGACCCTCAATGAGATGGACTGATTCAGTGACTGGGATACTGGGGGTAACTGTGTCAGAGACAGTAAGATTGGCACAAAATAGAGCAAGGTTTAGGGCTGTTGTACATAGGGTCTCAGGCAACTCAATGGCACATAACAACAACAAGAATAAAAGCAGCTTTTTGTGTGTGGTGTGGTGTGCGGTGGGCACAGAGCCCGGCTTCCTGCAGGTTTGAGATATCAGCACTGTCACCGAGGGAAGGGCAAGTGTCCTCAGCAAGGGGACACTGCAGCCTTCCAGATCCTGGGGTCCACAAGGAAGTTATTCTCTGTAGGAATGCTGCCCAGAGGATTTTGCAGGAATCCCCTGGGCATATGATCGACCACCCCATCATTCCACTCTCCTTAGAAGGCAAGAGAACAAGAGGTCCCAGAGGGTGGGAAGGGGCCCTAGCCCCAGGACCCAGAGAGAAGAAGCAGGTAAGAAGAGCCCATCTTTCCTCCTACATGCAAACCCTGTATTTCTTTAGGATTTCGATTGGAGGGGTTTTTTTTAGAGGTACACTGTGCCTTGGCCACTTCTGCCTGCCAGGAAGCTGAGAACCACAAGTGGTCTGGGCAGGAAATCAGGAGGGGAGGGAATTCTGGTCTCTGCTTAAAGCCTTCCTCCTAATCAAGCCATGTGACTTCTGACCATTCACTGTGGTTCCAACTCCCACATCCGTGATAAGGTTTCAGGGGCTGGGTCTCAGAGTAGTGGCATAACTGACAAATGGCAGAGCTCTGTAGGGCTGTGCCTAGTCAGGGGCAAAGCAGAGTGGTGCCAACTAACCAGTTAGGCCTGACAGGGGCACAAGCAACAGGTCAGCATGGGCCAGTCCCCTGCCCTCATATGCCCTCTCATGTAGCAGTCAGTTCTAACATTGTTCGGGTCCTCCACTTCCTGCCAGTGAAACAGCATTGGGTGCACAGGGTGGAATGGAAGGAAAGGTGAATGGCTGCAGCAGAAGCTGACCATGGGAGGGCGCTGCTAATTGTAAGCAAAGCCTGGGTAAACCAATCTGGCAGTCAGGGGCTGAGGGAAAGAAGAGGCCCAAGAACCTGGGAGAAAGGGGCCTGCTCCTCCAGGTCCCACAGGGACAGTGACCACAGTTCTTCCTATTTTATGTTCCATGATGTGTTCCAGGTTCCACGCTAAGCACTAGCTGGCATCTTGGGCAAAAGGGCTGAGAGGTTGGTCATGGAGAGAGAAGGCACTGCACCCAGCCTGGGCCACCACCAAGAAGGGCTGTTCATCCTAGGCTGGAGGCTAGACAGGCTATAAAATTAAGACAGAGCCTGGGACCTGGGATATGGCCCTGGGGAGGCAGGAGGGCACCAAGCAGAGTGCCTGGGGTCCACCCAGAGTGAACTTGAATAGCTGAGGAGAGGGCTGGGACCCATTTGTGGGCTGACTAAACTCCCTTGGCCCAGGTCTATCCACACGCAGAGAACCACAGATCCCAGCTAGGAGCATGTGGGCAGCACTAGGTGAAGAGTAGAGACTACAAAGTGTGTAAAATATGATGTATGTGACGGGCTGGTCCCCAGCCCAGGTTCTGTCTCCTAGTAACCTAAAGGTTGTCTCAGCCTGTTCCAAGAGATATGGAGGGCATGGCCTAGCTGAGTGGAGCCTTCTAGGCTTGGCGAGTAGAGGAGAAAACAGGAAGGTACGAAAGCAGGGGACATATCTAATCCATGTTCCTTTTGAAGACCACCTTGGGGTTTGTACCTCCAAACATACTTATCCTTAACCACCTAAAGGATAGAGAGGAAACTGCTGTAGATCTGTCCAGAACAGGGAGAGCACTGAGGTCCTACCTGTGAGAAGAACTCTGAAAGTTGCTATGGTCAGAATAAAAAAATCCCCCCAAGTCATTCATCAGACAGACAGACACAGACATACACACACACTTGCAAAGAGAGGGCTAGGCTCAGCCCTGCTTAAAGTTGGCCCTGCCTGGGTCCACTCACTGCTTCCCTACCTCATCGAAACATTTACAGTAGCACAGAAGCTGCTCAGAGCTCAGCTCTGGCTCACAGGGCCCAAGCCTTGATACCAACAAGCAGTTTTCACTTTCACCTGGTCCCTCACCCCACCCAGGCATCTCTCTAAACCCAGCACAAGAAAAGAGGCTAAAATAGTGATATGAGACGGTGTACTTCCAAAATTGGCTACCCAGGTTTGAAGGCTTAGAACTACAACTACAGTCTCATGGGATAACTCAGTCCACTGACATTACATGGTTGACATAAATCACGACCTCTCTCCTAGTGAAGGGAGCATGTGGGGTCTTCAAAGTTTAAGAGGGGTCATCACAGCTACAGCTCTCTGCTCACCAAGAGCTAAACAGTGAGGAGGCAACGAAAAAAGCAGAGAAAAAAACAAATTTACATTATTGAGCTACTATCATTGATTGTTCTGACCTGGGGCACAGCAGGCGGTACTGGATGGAAGAAGTGAAAAAATGTGGAGCAGACCTCAAATTGCTATTTTTTTAAAAAAGCCAAACTAGAGCAGAACAGAAGAGCCCCTGAGACTCCTCCCCTGAGACACTCTTTAAACCTAAAACTGAGTCTATCCTCTGAGATCACCTATTAGCCAAACAGCAGAGTGATGCAAAAATAAAGGCCAGCATCCATTAAGATTGGTGCTCTACTTAAAAATCAAAAGGCCAGCAATTACTCAAAAGCAAAGGCGAGAAAATTAGGAACAGGGAAACTAGAGCACTGGACAGAGAGCACAGAACACAAAGAAAATGTGAACACATTATGAGAAATGTGGCTAATATCACTGAGCAATTTGTGGGGAAACTGTCAAATGGGAACCTAACTTGCTGTGTAAACTTTCACCAAAAAACTCAATAAAACATGAAGCAAATAAAGAGAGAGTGTTTCTGTGCACACTCCCAACTTCCACTCCCTTGTCTCCATACAGAGGCATAGGATCTGTCATGTATGGCACAAATTCTGGGCACCCCTTGAGGGGGAAATCTCTTGGTCATCACCAGCTGTGAGAGATCACTCCATAATTTAAAAGTAATTGCCATAGGCATTATTTTCCATCTGGCTCCATAGCTCCTCGGAGGAGCGACTCTTTTCCCTGAAGGATTCAGAGAATCCCTTCCCTGGGACTCTATAAAGCCCTTCATCATGTTCCACTGCTGTGTGAGTGGTGAAGAAGGTACACCTGAGACCTGGCCTCACCACCTCAGTCTTGAGTCTCCCCCTGCAACCATCCTCAGATCCCCTCCAAGACCACTCTGAGCATAAATCCTGCACTACTTTTAGTGTCTAGTGCTGGGCTGGGGTCCCGGCAAGGACACTTGCAGACCAAGTCCCCCAAGCAACTCCCGTAGCTTCTCTAGGTAGACCTATGCCAGGCTCAGTACCCTACCAACTACTCTGCACTTATACCTGTTTTAAGCTTCCATGTTTTAAGAACTATGTTTTCCCCTTGAACAGAGGAGGAAACCTGGCTTCAAGAGTCCAAGACACATCCATGGCAAAGTCAAGGTAAAGATTAGAATCATATCAGTGGGACTCTGGGCTCGGGCTCATAGTCACAACGTTAGCTCTCTACTGTACTTCTAACCTCCAGGAGTCTACTCTGCCTGCCACGCTCCACCAGTCCAGGTGGCATTGGCACAAGATAAAAGTGAGCAAAGTTCTCAGCTGATGACAGCTTTTGAAGAATTCTGGGTATAGGGCAGGTCCTGGGCATAGAACTGAGTGACTTAAATCAGAGCCAGGTGGTTAGATCAGTTGCCCTCAGGTCTCCCTGATTTCACATGTCACAGCAAGGTCTGTCTGAGGTGAGGCTTCCAGCAAACCTGTGTTGTGTGGCTGGGAGTCAGAGTAGGTCAGGCTGGGATGAGAACCTGCTCTGGTCAAAACGGGGCTTGGTGGCTCAGCAGGAGACCATCGGCAGCCACCTTGCTCACAGGTGGGCATCAACCTTGCCCTCTGTCCAGCCCCAGGAGGGGTTTCCAGCCCCAGCAGACAGGGACCACAGAGAGGGAGCGCTCCCAACACAAATCAGGGAGGCGCTCAGCCTCAGGCAGAAGGAAATTCTGGACTCATCACTGCTAAAGGAACAGCCAAGTTGTGAGAAAGTCCCATTGTGGCCTAAAGTTACACAGAGCCACTCCTTCCCTGCTTCCGGGTCCAGAGGCCCTATCCATACTAACTCCACCCCCTTTCTCACTGGAAGATACAGTTTAGCTACTCTAAGCCTCAGTTTCCCCACTTGTAAAGCAGAGGAGACCCCAGTCCTGAACTCTGAGAGATTACGATCATGAGGATGAAATGTGATGCTGCGCAGATAAAGCTTAGCAAGCAGGACCCTCGGCCATAACCTGCACCCACAAGCCTCGCGGGCAGGCCCTCCGGGTCACCCCAAGGCCGGCAGCGATGTCACTGACCTTCAGGGCGCACTTCTGCCCCGTGCGCCGGTGGAAGCACTCCAGCACCTTGCCGTTCACACCCAGGCCCAGCACCTGCTTGGACAACTGATAGTCGTCGGTCACCGCATACTTCTTGGGTTCCCGCCGTCCCCCAGGGACCGGATCACCTCCGGAGCCGGGTGCGGTGGGTGCCTGGGGAGGAGGCGCAGGGCTCCCCTGCTCCGCTGCCGTCTCGTCATCCATGGCCCCCGCGGGGCGCTCAGAAGCGGCCCCAGCCTGGCGCGTCCAGGACCACCTGAGGAAGAGGAGAGCAGTGAGTCCCGCCCAGACTCGTCCAATGCGCCCCAATCCCGGAGCGCCAACCCAGAGTTGGATGAACTGCGGACGGAGGGCGAAGAGAGCCACTGAACGTGCCACCGCCG